>NW_023494799.1:22091972-22691972 GCF_904425465.1 Colossoma macropomum | reverse complement strand
ATCAGTATGATGGATATTGTATGATGAACTCCATTACACAGGAGGAGTCTTTCAGTGAGATTTGTAATCGCACCTTTTCTTCTGTATAATGAGAGGAAAAGTGTGTGACGCATCAAAAATCTCGTTTATACTCAAGCATTTACGAAGGGCTTCCAGATTAGGGCTGTTTGTGGTCAGAATTCTTCTGGGAATATTTGCATTTTTCATTTCATTCTGCAAATTTTATGTGCGATAGGGAGGTGTATGGGTGTATGTGTGTATTTTTCCTGTGCTTGCATGCATATCTGAGCTTCTGTATAGCGTGTGATGTAACGCTGTGTGTTCGCAGTGTTTCTGAGTTGGATGAACATGTTGGAAACTGGAGCTCCTTCTACAGCAGCGCTGGTTAAAGAGGCCGTCAGTTACTGCCAATGAAAACAAGCCTGCAACAGAAAGCTCCTCATACACCGCTGAAACCAGCCAGCCCCACAGCAGCCAGGGACTCAACCCGTACTGCTGATCTCTGACCAGCTTCTCTAAATTCCAGCCTTGACCAATACAGCACAAATCACAAGCTTTGTGATATTAGACCAGGAGCAGACCATAACTTTTCCCAACAGCGGATCTTCAACATTATCAAAATCAGAATAAGAATCACTTAGAATCAGAATCAAACCAGGACCCGAACCAGAATCAGGATCTGAATCATGATCAGAATTAGAACTATACCAAGAATCAAATTTAGATTAATTTTCAGATTAAGATTCAGATTCATATTCAGATTCAGAATCAAAATGTGAATCAGAATCAAGACCAGAATCTTAAACAGAATCAAAGCTGGAATTAGACTGAGAATCAGAATTGGCATTAGAATGGCAATCAGAATGTGAATCACAGTCAGAATCAGAAACAGAAACAAACAAAACATGAAACTGGATTTGGAATTTGAATCTCAAACAGAATCAGAATCCCAATAATTCAATCAGAATGCTAATGATAACCAGAATAAGAATGTGAACCACAATCAGAATTAGAATCAGAATCATAACCAGAATCAAGTTAAGAATCAGAAACAGAATGAAAACCAAAACATGAACCAGAATCAGATTTAGAATGAGAATCAGAACCTGAATTAGAGCTGGAATTAGAATGATAATCAGAATGTGAACCACAGTCAGAATCAGAACCAGAATCAAGACCTGAACGCAAAAAATCAGAACAATAATGACAACTAGTCAGAATGTGAACCACAGTCATAATCAGAACAAGAATTAAGACCAAAAACAGAAACAAAAACAGAACCTTAACCGGATTTGTAATTAGAATCTGAAACTGAATTAGAAACACAATAAAATCAGAACAATAATGATAACCAAAGTCAGAATGTGAATCACAATCAGAATCAGAACCAAAATTAAGATCAAAACTAGAGCATGAACTAGATTTGGAATTAGAATCTAAAACAGAATCAGAACGCTAATCAAAACAGAATGATAGCAATCACCAGAATTAGAAAGCAAACCACAATCAGAATTAGAACCAGAAACAGAAAAAGAATCAGAATCATGTACTCATACAGTATACTTATGTATATTGTACTCATATTCTTTAATCTATTGATTTTATGTTGCTCATTTGCTGTTTTATATCATGTAATACTGTATAAAAGGTGTGATATATAAACATGTTGAGTAAATGACCAATACAGTACAAACAGTAAAGAAACAGATTTGAATCAATACAGTATACAGCCCCAAACATACACATATCCATTATCTAAACTAACTTAAACTAAGCTGGACCCTGTCTGCTCTCATACTGTCCCATTGAGGGAGATGAACTGACCGGAACTCAGACGGGACAGCAGCAGTTGTTAACAACAGTTTAGCACCGTGTTTATGTTCAGTTTGTGACGTTACACACTCATGTGTGATTCTCCATAATTTCAGATGTGCCGTTTTCCAAACGCAGCTATTCTCTGCGTTTGGAGGTTCTGATCTCACTGTTTACCGACTGCAAAACACACAAATCATTTAAAGGTTTTAAATGCAGCTCTTTATGTCATTGTGTGTTTGTTCTGGGGTTCGGAGCTCTAAGCTCTCAGTTCATAGGGTGTTTGAGAAAACCCAGCACTGCAGCTTTGTTGTTGTAAAGTCACTGATTGCAGCTTAGCTGAAGGCACTTCTGAGTCAACCTCAATTACAGAACGGATAGCGAAATCTGTAAGACTGCAGAGAGAGTCTACCAGTCAAAAGCTCTTGACTGAATATATGTTTTCCATAATATTAACAATATTATGATTTTCATCATTATCAAAATCAGAATCACTTGGAGTCAAAGAATTCAATTCAGATTACGATTCAGATTCATATTCAGATTCAGAATCAAGAATCAAAATCTGAATCAGAATCAAAACCATAATCGGAAACAGAATCAAACAAATTAGAATGTGAATAAGAATTAAAATTGGATTTTGAATGATACTCAGAATGTGAAATACAGTCAGAATCAGAACCAGAATCTGAAACAAAACAAACAGAAAAAAACTAGAAACTGAACTGGATTTGGAATTAGAATCTCAAACAGAATCAGAATCCCAATAAAATCAGAATGGTAATGATAATCAGAATCAGAATCAGAATGTGAACCTCAATCCTAATTAGAATTAGAAAACCAGAACCAGAACATGAAACGGAATCAGATTTAGAATGAGAATCAGAATTGGAATTAGAATGATAATCAGAATGTGGAAAATCTAAAATAGAATATAGTTTGGATTTGTTTGGCACATTTTGGTTACTGCATTCAGTATGTGTTTAAAATATCCCATCTAATAATTGAGTTTGTAACATTTCCTTAGAAAATTAGTGATCAAAATAATGGGATGCTCTGGAGCAGCTGCACATGAGCCTAAGGTCACTATGCCCAATGCCAAGCATGGGCTAGAGGGGTATAAAGCCCCCCAGCACTGGGCTGTGGAGCAGTAGAACTGTGTTCTCTGGAGTGATGGAGCTCCATCCAACACCTTTGGGGAGAGTTGGAGTGATCCAGAACTGACCATCCAACATCAGTACCTGACCTCACTAATACTCAATCAAATCCTCACAGCAATGCTCCAATATCTAGTGTAAAGCCTTCCCAGAAGAGTAGAGGCTGTTACTGCAACAAAGACAGACAAACTCACTATTAACACTCTTAATTTCAGAAGAAACACTGCATGTCTACAAAAAGATATTACAGTTTTAATATCTTCACTATTTTTCTTAAGCATGGAAGATTGTAAAAACAAGGAAAGCTCTTCTTCTTGGAGTCTCCAAACTTTTGCCTTGTGCTCTGAAGGTATTCTGTTGGCAAAACACTAAAGCCAAGGTGAAAAGTTAAGTGCTGGTTCTGGAAAGCAGCCCTGCTTTGACAGCACAGTGCCACTTCTAAAAGCCATATGAAGTATAAAACACAGTGTCAGGAGCTGCCTGGTAAATTTTCTCCCTCTGAACACTTTCATTAAGGTGTAGCCCCTGCAGGCCGGCCTGTGCAGCGGCCAGACAGAGCAAATATGCCGGACAGATACAAGCACAATTTAAAAAAGCCCACAACTCTCAGGAGGAGCCATTAAGTAACACTGAGGAGAATCCAGTGAGAAACTGAGAAAACGAAAGGAAAGACAGACACATGGAGAGATAAAGCGCCATTCTTTTTAGAACAGATATTTTATAACATTGTTTTCGTGAACTGAACTGAAACTGATTAATTCTCTTAATCTTGGTTGTTGTTATTGCCATGTCTAAATATTTTCATGCACAAACAGTAGAAAAAGTGAGAGCACAGAGAAAAAGAGAAAGAGAAACAAAAAAGAAGAGTATTTGCCAACAAAGATGCTGTTGGACTGACCACCCCTGAGTGGTCAGCTTCTTAGACTGAGCTTTGGAGGTGTGTCTGCAGATTTCTTTGAGAAACTGAAAGTGAGTCTCCTGAAAAGAATGGAACTATAATGAAGGTAAAGAGTGACACACTGAGCACTGATAATACACACACACACACACACACATCATCATCTAAACCGCTTATCCTTCTGGGTCACGGTGGGGTGCTGGAGCCTATCCCAGCTGTCACTGGGCAGAAGGCAGGATACACCCTGGATAGGTCGCCAGTCCAAATGATAATATATTCAGTTGTTGAGGCTTCTGGTAAATATGTTGTCTGCTTTTTTCTTGATGCTGAAAAAATAATTTGTCCTTTTTGGATGTTTTAACTGATAATTAAAGAAAAGACTTGTGCACTGTACTGTACAACTGCATACACACGCATACACACGCACGCACACACTGTCATGGCGGCAGAGCTGAACAGACGAGGTGTGTGTGTGTAAAGTGTGTGATAAGCGTCCCAGTGGTCTCTGCTGTTCTCAGTGGGATTTAACCTCCGCTCCCTCTCCCACAGACCACCAGCCACCAGCGGAAATCTATCATCAATCATATCTCCCAGCTCCAGATGTGTGTGTTTGAGAGAAAGAGAGAGAGAGAGAGAGAGAGAGCGACAGCGAGAGAGCGAGAGAGAGTGAGTGTGTGTGTGTGTGTGTGTGGGCGGTAGAGAGATCAACAGGTCCATGAGATTCTCCTCAAAATCTGGCCTGAAAGCTGCAGAGAGCCAAACAACACTTTAACATCTGGATTAACTGGAGAGGAGGAAAATTAGACCAGAGGAATAGAGAAAAAAGGAGAATAGGAGAGGAGAAAAGAGAAAAGGAGAAGAGAAAAGAGGAGAAAGGTGGAGAGGAGAGCAAAGGAGAGGAGAAGAGAGAAAATGAGAGAAGGAAGAAAAGGAGGAGTGGAGAAAAGAGAAGAAAAGAGGAGAAAAAGGATAAAAGATGAGAAAAGAGGAGAATAAAAAACAATGGAGAAAAGAGGAGAGGAGAAAAGAAGAGAAAGAGAGGAGAAAAAGGAGAAAAGAGGAGAGAAGAATAGAAAACAGCAGACGAGCAAAGGAGAGGAGAAGAGAGGAGACGAGAAGGAAGTAAGGGAGAAGAGAAGAGAAGAGAAGAGAAGAGTAGAGAAGAGAAGAGAAGAGTAGAGAAGAGAAGAGATGGAAGCACAGAAGAAGAGAGGAAATGAGAGAAGGATGAAAAGAAGGAGTGGAGAAAAGAGAAGACAAGAGAAGAAAAGAAGAGAAAAGAGGAGAGGATAATAGAAAACAGCAGAAAAGAGCAAATGAGAGGAGAAGAGAGGAGACAAGAGAAAAAAGGAAAGGAGAAGAGGAGTAGAGATGAGATGAGAGGAGAGGAGAGGAAAGAAGAGGAAAAAAGAAGAGAAGATAAATCACAAGAGAAAGTTTTGATGAACACATGAGTCAGTTGTTTCCAGAGGGACTAAATCACCATCAGTGAGCTCTTTATCTACAGAGTTACTCATGTAACTCACAGTGTAGCTCACAGTGTAACTCATAAGCTGTTTTCATTCACACGTTGAGAAAATTTCATGCAAACTCTTCACTCAAAAGTCAACACACATCTCGTGTTCCTCGACATGCAGTTACATCACACTGGCACAACGACAAAAACACTATTCTGTACATCACATGCTCACATTTTTCATTATCACACTAACAACTGCTGGGCTGACTGTTATGAATAATGCTGTACTGCAGGAGTGCACCTGGAGCTTACAGTGGACCAAAATCTGACCATCAGCTTACTCACTGCTTCATGTACTCCCAGAACAGTGCATGACACAAGCACAGCAGCTGTGTATCATGTTTTATAGAGACCAGAAAGTCCTACCAACAGTTGTGTTTTTCTGGATTTGAAATAAAAACAATGACCAAGAGGTCACCTCTCACAGAGCCTGTGAGGGGGCATTTAGTGGGTGATAAGCAATGCCTGCCAGTGGATGGTGAAGCTTTAATTATGAACTGTTTTGAACTTTTGTATTAGACTTTGCTGGAGATGCTTGTGGCAATTTGTGGGGTCCAAGCACTATCTGATTGAAGAGTATTTACAAGAGCTCAATCAATATACATGACTTGGCTGATACTAATGACATGCTGTTTTTATCTTTTTTTAAACAGACTGTTTTTACCCAGTTCTCTCTGCAATTTAGTCATGTCTAGTTCTACCTGCTAATTAGTGCCACTGGGAAACCCAAAGTGTAACTACTTTTTCAACTGTGCAACAGCAATACATAGCTAAACTATCATAATATGAACACTAAATTCTACCAAATTTAAATTAACAGTCAAACCTCACTTTTAACATGAAAATATTTTTTTTTGGAGATGCACAATCATATTGGAATCACATCAGTATCAATTTGAATGATATTTTAAACCTAGATGTTGATGTATTTATAATACTCTGGACTGAAGCCAATCAAAGAGACCAGATCAAGGCCTTCTGAAGGAACTAGCTGGAGCATGTGTAGCAGATTGTGGTTGGAACTAGACTTTGCAGGAAAGTAGATCTCCAGGACCAGGGTTGGTAGCCACAAATGCTATTTAAGGTGGAATTCCACAGATTTTGAAAAATATCTGTATGATTAAGATGTTAAGATATAAACTGAGTGATTTGAGTAGTTTGGTGTGAAACGCCCTGTTCTAGAGAAACTTACTGAGCCAGAATTGTTCACAGTGGTGGTGATAGGAGCAAGATGTCCACCTCTAAAAGCTTCTTCATAGAAAGTTATTACATGAAATGGTTATGAATATGCTGTGTGATGTCTGAAACATTGTTTTATGATATCATTTGGCTTAAAACACATTTTTAATCCATTCATGGTGGAGGTATACGTGCAGGCTGTTGTGAGGCAAAATAGCCTAAATAAAAATGTTTTTCAAGCTTTTCTACAACTTTACTGTTATTGAACTATTACATATTATTATTTTTAAAGCTCAGAAGACACATGTAGGTTTACTGGTGGTTTTGGACAGTAAATAAAATGTCTATATTTGTGTTGTAGTCATGGTGACTCCTGGTTCCTATCACCACCACTGTAAAGAAATGTAAGTCAGTAAGTTTCTCTACAATAAACCATTTGCAATGTGTGTAAATTTTGAAAAAAATGGTGGAATTCCACTTTATGACTGTGAGGTTCTGCTGTTGATGAGTTTAAGAAATGTGACTAATGAACTACAATTGTATCAGTCAGTAAAGCACTGTTTAAAACTTGTCAAAACTATTGGAGTGTAAAATATAAAACTACTGTCAATTATTGGAAATTTTCACTTCTTAAAATTGATATGGGTCACAAAATTTCCATTTACAATCTACATTAGGAAATTATTTTTTAAATATAACCACCCCACCACCTCACGCAATATAGTTCACGTACATTAAACCTGATATTCTGCACTTTACAGTCACAGTTTCATTTCTAACCCAATGTGCTTGCATAGCCCAAGCAACACACATCGTGTCCCTGTCCGATTACTCACAGACTGAGTGTACAGCACTTTGCTGCTGCTTTTCGTTCTCGTTTTCTGCAGCCCTCCCTTAATAAATCAGGAAATGATTTCTCTAACAAGCTGCGACAAACACAAACGGACTGGATTAGCGTAGCCTCATGGAGATCAAAGTCGGAGCCCAGTCAGGCTGTATGGGGTTTCACGTTCAGCCCTGCTCCTCTGAATACAATTATCACACTGTCCTCACCAGCCACGCCAACAGCTTCAAATTAAAGCCAAATGTTTCGAGGTGTTGGGTGAAAAGCGAGGGGTTCTTATAATTCAGCCAGCGTGCAACACTTCATCTCTCAGTGTAAACTCTCACAGCTCTTTCAGTTCCAGCTGGATGGACCAAGAATATCGGCAAGGTGAAGACAACCACCACAAAGTGAACGACTTTCAGAGAGATTCGAGCGCCTTCTTCATATCACACCTAAGAGGAATGTGGTATATGCAATGAATGAGTACAGCACTTAAAATCAATTAAACAGACAAAGAAATGGACAAACTATGTAGCAGTACTTGCAGCCAGCTTGAGGCCTGAACTTTGTCTGTCCTTTTGTCCATGTTTGCAGATAACAGTGTTAGAAATAAAGGTTCTGTGCACCTTATATAAGTTTTTCCAGGTAAAGAACATATTTATAACTTTTCATAACCTAATGTTTTCTAACAGAACAAAAATAAAAGCCTGGAGACGAGACAGGGTGTGTGGAGTTAGTACAACTTAGAAAATCTAATTGCAATGGATTATGATACAATTTTGTTCCCTGACTAAAGGTACTGAGATGTACCCTTGAGGGTTACAATCCAGTGACAAGAGAGGTACTGCCCCAGTGACAGTTTCATAACTTTATTTCTGAGAATATGCTTTGCAAATGTTAGACACCCTACATTTACTTAAATTCAACTAAAAATGTCCAAGTAATTCATTTTTCAGGAGATTAATTTCTGATGAGATTAGATACAAGTTAATCCACTTGCATAAGGAAGTAGAAAGTAAAAAAGTCAAAGAAAAATAAGTGAAAAAACAGGAGTTCAAAAGAACCACCTGGAAGACCTGGTAGACACCAAAACTGCCCCCATCAGATAAACAACACTTAAAGCTTTCATCTTTGAGAGAGAGGACAAAATCAAGCTGCTTCAAATCTGAAAACATCCACAGGTGTTTCTGTCCATCCTTCCACTGTGAGAAGACAACTCAGCACTATGGGTCTGAAAGGATGTGTAGCTGTCAAGAAGCCTCACTGAGAAAAGGAGACAGACACATCAAACAAAGAAGCTGAACAATGGACTGACCACCCCAGAATCCAGACCTCAACATCACTGAATGTGTTTGATTACTTCAGAAAATGATCAACCAACTTCTAAGACTGAACTTTGGAGGTGTGTCTGCAGATTTCTTTGAGAAACTGAAAGTGAGTCTCCTGAAAAGAATGGAAGCTGGAATAAAGTTAACCTTAAATAAATTACAGGTTGGTCTCTGACTTTTGCACTTGACTCTCCCACCTTGCACTGGCTCACTCCAGCTTTGGCTCCACCTACTAATTACTACACACATCTTTGACTCATTTCATGGATGCTAGCTTACATTTAAACCCCTTTGTTTAGCCTTGGACTTTCTTTGGCTGTGTTACTTTGTATTGGTGTTTTTCTGTGTTTGATTCTTGCTTTGTTTACTGTTTTGCTAATGGATTTGTCTGTGATGTTCCCTGCTTGTTTTTTGAACCCATTTTTGTGATGACTATGAGTTTTGGATTCTCCCTAATAAAGTCTGCTTATGAGCCCATTCGTTACCAACTCAAAGCGATTTAGGTAAACATTAGATCTAAGTGGAAACTGGTGCGAATGTGATGTTTCACTGAACTCTGCTTTAAGTTGATAATCTCATTTTTAACCATTCTTGTCCAGGGCTAAGGCTACTGCAGCTACTCACGGGGGAAAATGTCCAGTGTTTTGCTGAGAGTGGGCCTGAGACCAAGCAGCATACACAGGGCATAGTTTTGGTCTGCTGTAAAGGGCAGAGTGTGTTTTGGTTAAGGTGAGGGCGAAACCACAGGGCAGCGGGCTTCGGGAAAGCATTTCCTCTTTAAATCAGTTCACTGTCAGCACCTGAGACTGCACTTACACTACCATCAAGGCCAGCGCTCTTCAGGACATTAATACAGGCCTGTTCCACTCCAGCCTTTACTTGGAAATACTGGTTATTGACCATTTTGAAAAATGATGAACTGCATTGATGAAAGCTCCAATCAATAAAATAAGGAGTGAAAAGTAAGGTGAACCTTTAGGGCTTCAAATCCAGACCTTAAATCCAGTTTCTGGTCCTGAATTTTGTAATCCCTGGTAGGTATGACCCTAGATGGCCAGTCAGGTTCATTAACTGGATTCACAGTTCAGATTTAAAGATCCATGCTTTAAGGTAAAATGGATATTCCAATGCTGGATATCTGTTCTAACAATTTTGGATGAAGGAGTTTTTTACATTTATGGCATTTGGCAAACGTTCTTTTCCAGAGTGACTTACTATGGTGACAGGAAGAGCCAACAAACTGCAAATAAAAAACAAGCTGCAAATGCAGAAAACACTTTCATCAAAATGACAACACGGGTGCTGCATTTCATAAACGCGATGCAAATACAGAAACACATGCAACGTCAGAAACGCTGATAAGCCAGTCACAACACAGCGGAGGTGTTTCTGGAGGACACTCAGAGAGGATGGAGTCATTCAGACTTTTAAATTCTGTGCAGCTCAAATATTCACCGGTAAAAGTAAGTGAACTATTTGAGCAGATTACGACTATCACTGTATCGTAATGGGAATTAGCTGTAAAAGGTAAACTAGTAATACCAGAGAACTACCACAGCACAGCTACGACATGTCAGATAGCAAACTAGCCAGCCAGGTTAACCATGTACTTGGGCTGTGAGTGTCTGAGTGTCTGAGTGTCTGCGGTCTTCTCTACTTCTGTCAGTGATTTTCAATCATAGATATTCCATCCACTTTGAGCCTTTTGAGTCTTCCGGAAACATTTCCGCTGTGTTGTGAATGGCTTTGCAGAGTTTCTGAAATTGCGTGTGTTTACTTTATTTGCAGTGCATTTGTGAAATGTAGCTCTGATGTCATCATGTTGCTGAAAGTGTTTTCTGTGTTTGCAGCGCGTTTATAAGTCTGCAAAGGGGTTTTTTAATTGTACTATGAATATGTTCTTGTCGAACCCCAGTCTACAGCATAGAAGGGAGAGGTGTTACCCACTACACTACATCATACCAACCAGAGCTTCTCAATAGAGTAACACATTAATGGAAAACTTTAATGAAAAACACATTTTCATTTTTCTAATGAAGGCCATGTTAATCATCAAGTGTAAATAAGTGAACACATACTCTACAGAGACACACTTCTGCCAGGGTGAGGGTTGGGTTTAGGGTTTGGGTTCAGGTTAAGGTTAGGATTAGAGCAGGTTTAGAGTTAAAGAAAATTATAGTCAATTTAGTAGATATTTAGCTGAATATAACTTGAAAGTAAATTAAGTATCTACAAAGCATCTAAAGCAAAAAACCTAAATAAAGTGTTACCCAGAAATGTTAACTTGAAATCTCTTTGGTTCCTACTAGCTTATTATTGACATCCTACTCCCAAACTGACAGATGTTTTGGATCAACATCACGTCTAAGTGTTATTTCATTAATTCATGGGAATTTTTAACTGGGGAATTTAACTCTATTGACAGCATGTAACACTGCATTTGGACTCATTTTGATCAGTAAATTATTACCCGATGCAGAAACTTCTGAATGTGTGGAGGGAAAAAGCAAAGACCCAATTCTACTTTGAAACCTAACCGTCCATAGCGCAATCAGAAAAAAGCATAATATCACAAACAGATGACAGATGCTTCGCTTCTATCAGCCACTCCTGAGAACGACCTCGCTGTGATATTTTCTCTTTCCACCATAAAAGAAAACTCCATAGGAGAATAAAGGAGTTTCTCATAAGCACAGAGATTCTACCAGTATGAGTGTTAGAAGAGACTCTGATGACCAGATGGCAGCTAAGGCCACACTGAGCTCGGTCCATTAAATACAGTTATGTGTGTAATCTGGCTCCGCAGCTTCACAGCCCACTAAAGCCACCAGAGGAACCAAACCAACCGATCCTCTGATCTCCTGGTGGGACAGAGCTAAAGGAGCAGGGGCTAACTGTCCTGTAAACATCACTGGAGCATTCAACCCTCAACCCACAGTGTTCCTCATCACACGAAAGAAGATATAGAAATGACAGAGCGGCAAATTATGCTTGAAATGAAGCTCAATCCTTCTGTTCATCAGGCAGGCAGTCTTTAGCTGTTTTAAGAACCATTCCGAAGACTAACTCGTCCCACAGTTTTCGAGATATCAACACTATTCTGACTCCAGATTGTCCGGTCTGATTGTGAGATTCGATAGAATGGAATTCAATGGAATTTTGCAGAATTTTTCTCCATAGGAATGAATAGGGAGAAAAACTGCATGACAATCTACTGTACTACTGCTCGACCAAAAGACAACATTTCGCATATACTATCTCAGGGCAGGCCCCTGAGCACAAATTCAATGTGATTCTGACCCGCACTCATTGTCATTTTTTGGTCATCCCTCGTTTCTCCCATAGACTCCCATTGATTTTCGCCACCACACAAACTCTATTAGTTCATTGCCCGATAGCCACCAAACTACATATTCTCACTAAGTGTAGGACCTCAAACTCTACTGTACAACCATACCGACCCGCACTCCTCTATGTATTATTTTTTTATCCCTCGTTCCTCACATACACTTCCATTCATTTTTTTAAACCAATAAACAAGACATATCCATTCTGTTTCCCAACAGCCACCAAACTGCATGTACTCACTCAGGGAAGGTCATCAAGCTTTAATCCACGGTGATACTGACCCACACTCCTCTATGTGTCGTTTTTTCACCCCTTGTTCCTCACATAGACTCTCATTCATTTTCAACAACACGTAGCGAACACTTGGCAACACCCTACAAACAATTAAATAAACACCCCATACACCATAGCAACTGCCTAGCAGCAATTTAGCAGCCACCGGGGATACCATAGCAATTGAATAGCAACACCTTAGCAACCACCTGGGATACCATAGTAACCACCTAGCAACAACCTAGCAGGAAGTGGGAGCCATTTAAGTTGCGCAACCATTCTGTGTTTCCTTCAGGGAATGCTGAAATTTCTAGTTATTATTATTATTATTATTAGTCAAAGTAGTAGTAGTAAAGGTAGTAGTAGTATTTATTGTTTTATTATACCTTATTGTAATTTTTCTATTTAACAGCATACCTAATATTTCATATCATTAATACTTTTTACAATTATTATTCTAAAAAGCAGTTCTATTTTATACCCTTAAAAATGGCTCTGCAAGCATTCTTTAGTAAAGGCAATGGTTATATATAAAACCATAACAACACAAAGAACCATTCTGTTTTGCATGGTTAAATGGCTCTTCTCTATAATATAAAACCTGCTATATTTGTTGTAGAAACTTTACAGTTCTATATAGCACCAAGAAGGGGTTGACTAGAGTTGCAAATCATAGAACATTTTTTGGTTCTATATAGAACCCTTTTTATACTCTTAGATTCAAACTAAAAAATAATGCACAATAAATACCACTTCTACTACTATTTGTTGTGTTTCAATACAAATGGCACATTGATCATAATTATATAACCATTTTAAACTTATGTTACTTATAAAATTGTTGGTCCTATTAAAAAGCCATTGATGAAAGTGAGAAGACTTGTGTTTTAGGTGCAGGCTGAGATTTTAGGCTCAGTTCTCCCTGCAGATCAGTGACTTTAAATGTGGCACTGTAATAGGATGCCAAGTCAGTTTATGAAATTCCTGCCCAGCTAGATCTGCCCTAGTCAATTGTAAGTGCTATTATTTTGAAATGGGAGCAGCTAGGAGCAATAACAGCTCAGCCACAACGTGGCAAACCATGCAAACTCATTGATCGGGGCTCTATCCTCTGTTGCATCCCTCACTTAAGAGTTCCAAGCTACCTCTTAGCAAAGGAACCGCATGTCAGACACTTCATAAAATGGGATTCCATGGTTGAGCAGCTGCACACAAGCCTTACATCTCTATACAGAATGCCAAGCGCCAGCTGGAGTAGTGTAAAGCACGCCACCACTGGACACTGGAGCAGTGCAAACTTGTTCTCTGGAATGATGAATCAGCTTCACTATCTGGCAGTCTGATGGACAAATCTTTGTTTGGTGGATGCCAGGAGAACGTTACCTACCGGAATGCATAGTGCCAACAGTAAAGTTTGGTGGAGGAAAGATTATGGGCTGGGGCTGGTTTTCAGGCCCCTAATTCCAGTGAAGGGTGATGTTAATGCTACAGCACACAAAGACACAATTATATGCTTCCAAATTTGTGGCAGCAGTTTGGTGATCCTGTTCCAGCATGACTGAGCTTCTGTGCACTTAGCGAGTTTCATAAAGACATGGTTTGAGGAGTCTGGTGTGGAGGAACTCCAGTGGCCTGCACAGAGCCCTGACCTCAACCCCGCTAAACACCTTTGGGATGAACTGGAGCGTCGATTGTGAGCCAGGCCTTCTCGCCCAACATCAGTGCTTGAGTTCACAAATGCTCTTTTGACTGAATGGACACAAATTCCCACAGACACACTCCAAAATCTTGTGGAAAGCTTCCCAGAAAAGTGGAGGCTGTTATAGCGGCAAAGGGTGGCAACTTCATATTAATGCCTATGGCTTTGGAATGAGACGTCCAACAAACTTATATGGATGCAATGTATAGGTGTCCACATACTTTTGGCCATATAGTGTATGTTTTTTACACTATCCCTTCAGGCATGTCCTCCTCTCAGGGTCCCACTTATGGATGGCTATGGCATCACTGGCGCTCAAACTCACAACTTCCTTGTGTGGATGAATGTTTAGTCTGTTTTTGTTTTAACATCATCCCAACATCAGGAGGTTGTGAGTTCAAACGACTGAAATCCTAAAGCTGCCCATATCTGGAAGCCCAAGAGGAGAAAATGCCTGATGGGACTGTCTGATAGAAAGAGTTCCAGCTAGTGGAGAAACTGAATAAAAAACTAATTCTACATTATTTACTTAACTGAGAAACATACAGATGTCCAGAGAGGCCATGAGGTAGTTATAATGTTCTGGACTGTTTTCTTGAGATCAGGACTCATTTCCCTTAGATCTCAAGATAACAAATGTTGTTTTTCTGAGATAACTTGAAAATCATGAGATCACAAGAAAAATTTGTTCAACAGTGCAGAAAAGTATAACTACTTACTGCCCTCTCTGGACTTCCCTGTAAAACAAATGCATCTTTTAAACTTAAAAAAGTAAGGGTAACACTTTACTGTAGGGTTCTGTTCATAAGGCTACATGATACTAACATAAGCTTGTCATGACAACTGACATAACCTTACATAATGTTTAAAATGCTTATTCCAATAAGCATCATTTGTCATAAAGGTTACTTTAGCTGATCAAAACTGGCAAATGTAAACTTTAATAGCGAATGACGCCTGTTGGAATATGCGTTTATAAACATTTATGTATGGTTATGTCAGTTGTCATAACAAGCTTATGTAGGTGTCATCAAGCCTCATGACCAGTGCCCTACAGTAAAGTGTTTCCAAAGTAAGTAACCAGGTTAACTTGAATTTTTGGTTCAAAGAACTTGTAATTTTAAGTGAAAAAAGAATCATTTGTGTTTTACATTTGTTAAGTGAACTGAACACTTCAAGTTAACCTGGTTACTTTTTTCAGTTCAAAAGCTTAATTTTTCACACTGTTCCATAGAAACTGGAAATGAGAGAATGAATGACGCCAGTTGGAATAAGCATTTAGTCAATTAGTCATTTAGTCATTTAGTCAAAGTCAACAAAATGTGTAATCTGACTGGGGTGCCCAAACCTTTGCTAACTGCCCTACTTAGCAGTCAAGGGCAGACTGGAAGATTTTTGTTCCAATGCAAATGCTGTAGTTCAAAAATACAATGACATTCAAATGACAGTGAAGGGGAATAACACCCCCAACCTAGTTTCATTATTATTTGAATCGTCGGTGATGGAATTTCATACCTGAGGACATTTGCAGAGAGAAAGAGACAGAAAAAATAAAAGAGCGCGAGACCTAAACTTCCCCGTTCCGTTCAGCGCTTTAGCTGGAATCCTCATAATTAATTTAATCTCCCTCAGCACTGAGTCATGACTCATGAGAGTTTCCTGAAAAGAGTAATAGCACAACTATTCATTTCCCATTATGTACCGCACATCTGAATGTGAGTGGAACAACTGAGCAAATAACATCCAGCATTTCTAAACTCATCCCCAAGAATCTGTTGCATGGGTCGCGACCCCGTATGGAAAACACCTTGCAGCTTCAGTGTTTATGTTGGCAAGGATGCGCTAACTTCATCTCCCCTCTAATATAACTCTCATTCATGTACATTAGGCTTGATGGACAGCGTTCCCCCTGAGCTGTTCAAAAAGTCACGGCTCTAGCGCCGGGCCAAAAGACGGAATACATCAACAGTGCTCTCCACTGAAGAGGATGATGATTGAAAAGCCAGGAAGATACAGATGATACAGTGAACACAAGAATCTATTTGATATAAATAAGATCTACTCCATCATCATAATTGGCAGAAAATTGCCAAACGTATATAGGGCTGTTGTCACTACTTGTTTATTAGAATGAATGAAGAGAAAACAACATTAACCACATAATGCTGGCCATTAGCACTAACTCTGCCTAGTCAATCATGTGACTACAACACACAAAACACTAATTTTTCTTGGCATTTTATACTTTCCATGGACAAAAATGAGAAAGTATTGGCTGTGTTCGAGGGAGAATTGGAGAGCAACGTTATATTGTATTAACTAGAAAATAAATTAGGTCAATTTTCCATTCACTACTCAATAAATCTTACATTTAAAACATCAATGGTGCCAGTTGTACAGCATAGTGGATAACACCGCCGCCCTGCACACTTGAGGAAGGGTCTGATTCCCCTTCTGGGCGAATGGGTAATTTTAACACTATTTTCAGTTTGGGCTTTTAAAATTCTAATTTAAGTCAGTTTATGTCAAGAAAGCAGGTTTGTCTACTTATAATGATTCCAAATGATTATATGGTACATTATTATTGTTTTAAATTAAAATAAAATACTTCTTCAGACCACTGTTGCCTTTAAAATAAAAATGTACTTTTAATAGTCATATGGACATTTTTAATGGGACATATACAGATACAAGCAAGTGCAGGTGTAAGCAATAGCAATAACAATTTAGAACAAATCAAATTAGGACAGAAAGCCCTTAACAACAGAGAGAGAGATAGAGAGATAAGAAAAGACTCGCATACAGCTTGGAAAAAAATATTTTTTTTGGTACAATAAAATATGAAATATAGGCTAACACTGCTGAATCAGTATAAAGACACTGTATAAAATAAGATACAAAAGACATTACCTGATATTCTCTCAGATATGGACAAAAGACAGAATGCTAACGTGCTAAGTGAGATGTCTTGATCATTTGTGGCATGAAATACTTGCTAAGTGGATTATAAATGATTCCTAGGCATGGGTTTGTTTATATTCTGATTTAATTATAATCTTTTGCATGAAAGCACATGCATATCAGCGCCAGGAATAAGACAGAAACAGATTATTACCATCTACAGTCATTAGCGTTGATGTGCAAGCTCAATATACACTTCCTTTCACTTTTTACACAGTTGTAACCAAAGTAATGTGTACTACTGCGATATTTCACTTGCCTCAGCAGCCACTTAAATGGGTTACTTTGCTGCTTCTCTTTCTGGAATTTGACGTTTAGCACAGGGCACGTTGTCTATTTGACAGGTAATCAAATATGGACTCTATAATATAAGAGCTATTTTGGTCAATGATCCAATTCATACTTCAAAATCAGTGACAAGAGCAACAAGAGCAACTGCGGCTCAGCTGTTATTGTCATTTCATTACTAGCCTAGCTCTGAATAGACAGTGACTTGTGCTTAGCGTCAGTGTCAATTTTGCTCAAACGAGAGCGAAGCGCAATGCTTGCCCTATAGACATCTATTTGAAAACGTCGGCATTAAATCGTCCCTTCTGCCAGATCCACAAAATGGTGGCACAGTTTGATATGAAAAATCCATTTTACAGCTTGATTAGCAATGGAATTAGCTTTTGTTTTGCTTTTTTTCCCTGAGAAAAGTTGGCCCCCCTAGAAGGCAGTAAACCTAATTCCACCACATCAACATAAACACGCTGGCCATCATTAATCCTCAAGGTCCAAACATTTGCTCAGGACTTGGCCTGTGCGCAAGCCTGCTGCGAAATAGTTTAGCGATGCTAATTCCCTCGCTGCTAATTAATCCCGGTGCAATTTTGCAGCCACGTGCAAAAAAAAAAAAACGTAAAACGCTGAGGATGGATACGACTGCTGTGAATCATTTGGTGAGAAAATGAGCTGTGTTCCCACTGAACTAATACTTGGAGCTTTGAAAGAGATTTGTCAAGCACCTAGCTTGGCACAGAATGCTAAAAACTAGGCCTCCAGGACGGTTATGTATTGTCAAACATGCTGTCTGTCTATAGCATGTGGCTTGTATTTGGTCACTGGACATAAATTAGAGGCATTTTCTAGACGCCAACTGTGAACCTCTGTATTTTATTGTAGTAATTTTGTATGACATGACTTTTGTCTTGCGGCAGACAACCCAACCCAGCATACAGCGAAGGCCTGCCAATGTTATTGTTGCTAACACATCATTATTGAGAAAAGGGAATGATCAATAGCTCAGCAAAAAAAAAAAAAAGCCTTTTACAGAAGACTTTCCTCGCTGATGAACTCGGAATACTTATGCAAGGGTGATTTCCTGTGGACGTATCCTAGTTCATAAGCAAGGCGGAACAGGTCGGATGGAGTGCAAATCGCAGCGATTGGCCGAGCTCCAGACCACATTGTGGAGCGAGGCAATTCAATTAAAACAATGCAGCTCCAACAGGCCCTCTCCTTTATTGTCTCAGAGTGCTCCGGTGTTAGCTAATGTCCGGGGTATGAACATAATGGAATCAATTAGTAGCAGTGAATCGTAATATGTTCTCTACTGGCAGTGTGGATTTAGGCCTCTGGTAAGGTTTAATCTTCTCCAAGCATGGAAAATAATGAACTGTAGTTATTGTGGTTATCAGCAACTGTACAGGGCATGGTAATGACCTCATTAGTCAGGCTTTCTGTGAACAACGCGGATCAAATATGTTAACAGACCAGGGGCAAACAGATATGAAAAATTCCCACTGGCCACTGGGACACCAAGCCAAAGAATCTTAAATTAAGAATTTGTGGCCAGGATAATGGAAACGTATTTATCGCATATACATTCTATTCATGATTAACAGGCTTGCTTTACAGGCAAACACCAGCCGGGTTTATTTATGCAAAACTTTGCATTAAAAAGATTTCCATTGTGGTGACCATCGAATGTAGGTTATTTCATTAGGTACTGTTTAGCTACTGCAGTGCTAGCCTCTCGGATAAATGCTACCTTATTTAACACCTTAGTTTATTTAATTCTTCATTTGATGGACTAGAGTTGGGCAGTATACATGTGTTTCATGCCTTAAAATCATCTGCAAATATTACCAGGATACATGTTATTATCAGAGGGGTTAAAATCGTAAGTGTCATAAGTGACATGAAAGTATTCATGCCGCTTTTGTGCCATCTTATCCTGCATTATTCAAAAATATAAAATAATCAGTTTGATAAGTTTAGTTTACTTACATGGTCACCAAATAAGTGCATGATCTTCAAGCCATCATTTAATAAATGTCAAACTAGCTATCTAAACTGTGTTAAACAGTGCTGCCGACTAGGAGAAAGGAGCTAGCATTAGCTAAGCTAGCATAACAGCTCTGCTCACTACACAACCCTGCTGAAAGAACAGCGCAGACCAGCCTGCATTCCATGCCGGTCTAAGCTGGTTTATGCTGGTCCTGTGTTTGTTTAGCTGGTCACCCAGCATGACCAGCATCCAAAACACAACACATGCTGGTTTTGGTGGTGATGCTGGTTTTTCTAGCAGGGATTCTGGCTTTATACAGCCAGAACTGCTGCTCTGCTGAAACAAGTGTAGATGAATAAAACTGATGTCAGAGAGCAGAAGTCGAGTGACTTTCGAAGATGAAATCAAACTGTTATGTGTTGTTTGGGTTGTAGTGTTTTGGCTAAGCTAATGATAGCTGTTGCTCTGTGGTGAGTGTAGCTTATAGCCATCGCTAAGCTGATATCATGCTCAGCTTTTCTGAGGTTGTTCCTGCCTCTGATTTTTCCCCTCAATCTAAATGCCATCTATCGGTCAGATCCCCCTCGATCAATCAGTAATCACTCTAAAATATAACTGGGTAGAATGTGTTAATTTACCTGTTCAGACATGAAATAGGAATTTTACACGTTAGAATTTTGAAAAAACATCATACCACTCAATCCTATGATATGTTAATATTGGCCAATGTCAGCTAATGGATCGAAATCTATAAAGCCAGACAGAGCAGCTCAAACCAGTGGACAAAATGTGAAATGTTGCGGCTAGGGGCACTGAGCAGTAAGCAGTGTGACAGACTGAATGCTAATTCAGTACTACATAAATAATAATATCCACTTAGCCAGGGTTATGAATCAGTACAACCCATTATCCCCACAGTGTGATTGCTAAATTCTTAATGCTTCCTAATCACAGCATTAAACTTTCACAGTGGACAATTGCACAATTGCTTCACTTGGTTTCAGACAAAAAAGGCCTTTGTTGATGGTTAAGCCTTCATTTACAGCTATTGACTGTTACTGTCAGTCTGGGGGAAATTCATATCAACAGACGTATCATTGTGTATTAAGCACATTTTTTTCTGCTTCCTAAATACCAAATGGACAGAAAGCCTTTTGGTCAGGTTAGCCACTGTGCCTCGTTTCCATTGACAGCGCAGCAGATATAATATTTCCAATTATCACATGTCAGTCAGAATCGAGTTCAGCATTCTGGAGAAGAACGCCTTGGCCGGGAGGGTCGTGTTTTATCCCCTGCTGGGTTTACCCCATGGGCCAAACATATTAGCCTATAACCCTGTGCTTTTCCAGACCCTCCATGCCAGAAGCAGCCCCTGGCCAAAAACAGCTTAGACAGCACGGCAGCACTGAACAGAAATGTGACCTCAGCTGGGTCCCCGGCCTTGTTGCTATTTATTGAACGTAAACAGAAATGTCTCGTACATTTCCTGAGTGATCTTAAACACTGATGCCACTTGGACGTGCTTCACGATAACACAAAAAGCAAAAACAGGTCCTGCTGCACAGCACTGAGGGATTTCCTCATTCAGGCTGGAATTACAAAGGGAAAAGTAAACAGTGATGGTAATGAGCACAGTTTCAAAGATGAAATGACAAATTTCGTGAGCTGTCAGTTCAGGTATGACAGGATATTGGAAGCAGTGCTCTTACTGTGGATTGATCAAAGCAAGCAGATATTCAGAGTGACCCACCAGTTGCAGAGGGGCATATATCTGAGTAATGAGAAAGATAGAGGAAAATAAGCAAGGAGAGATGGGGCGAGAGACATTGAAAAAGTTAATGCCGCCCCAGCTTGTCTTCCTCTGTAATTTTGTCTAATTATGCCCGTAAGCTCAAAGGAACCCCATCGATTAATACAATTAAAAATATTTGAAAATCTCACGGGTCATTTGAGCTTGACATTAGCGTCTCACGGCTTGCCCTTATTAGGAAAGACGGCATCCCGCTACAGGTCACATCTCTGCTGGCCTTGAAGACTAACATTAGCCTGGTATCCCAGAGTTCACAGCTCCTTGAACAAACTTAGGCTGACCGGCCAGAAAAACAGATTTCAAGTTCAGGTCGGTTCTTTGCTGCTTCTTAGCTTCAGGCACTTGCAAAGTGCACAAAAGGTTGTACAAGGATAAAAGGTGTAAACAGTCCTTGGATAGTCTTTGGCATGCCTCAGGGGTTAATATTAAGGCCCATACTTTTCTCTTTGTTAGTAATGCTTTTGGTTAGCAAGGTGCAACTCACTAACTCGAAAAGTCTAAAAATCATATGCACTTATTTTAATGCTGAATAACACTTTCCCAAGTTTTTTGAAGTTCTCCAAAAACTTGCTAGCAAAACTCAAGCAATCACTGCCATCTCTTCGGAAGTCTCAACAGCACTAATCTTCTGACAGAATTTAGTACAGCACTTACTGCTGGAATTTCCTGAAAGAACCGTCCAAAAGATGATAACACTGATGATTTGATGATCAATTATTTCATGCATCATGAAGAATGTTCCAGTCACAAAGCCTGTTGGTTTGGAGTGGAAAATCACTGTTTGCTAGTGCATATGCAGAACGCCAGCACATTCCCTGTAAAAAGTTTGGGGGCATCTTGCTGTTTAAAATTATTTTTTTAATGAAAAAGAGTGCGTTCTTTATCAGTTTGAAAAAAAAATAAACTTCTTGTGATGTCAGCACTCATCTGCGTTTTAGTTTCAACAATACAACTGCCAAGTTTTTAGACTACAATTGCTCTTCATACCAAGGCAGACAGTTTGATAAACATAAAGCTGAGTGTTGAAGATAAATATACAGAAAGCATTAGCACAGAGCTGCTTAATGCTAACAAAGCCTTTGCAGGTACTTTTTTCTTACTTTACTGAAAATTGAATTCTATTGAATATTTCAATAGAAAGCCAGTTATTTCCACATATCACAATGACTTTTGTGAAACAGAGTCCAGGCTAGAGATTAGAGAATACAAGCAATCTGATGAAAGCAGACCTATAATGGCTAATAGTATAGGAAAAAAGGACAATCCAGGCTTGACACAGCCTAGATGGGCCTGAACATCTTTTCCACATTAGACCGCCTCCCGGTCCTGTCATTAGGAGGAACTGATATCATAAACATAGTATGTTAACGTTCTGTCTGAACGCTGGGAGAAGAAAGAGGACACATGAAAGGTCCTGACTGATTTGTGATTAAATGGCTTTCTCTTCATGTTTTACACATTAGAGAGCAATTCATTATTTACGAGAGACATTGTACATTTATATAATCTACAGACAAGTACGTCTGCTTTTCGGATCTGAATGAACTTCGTCTGTTGGAGGACACACAGCATTTGACAACATGGCTGGTGCTAATCTAGAAGCTAAAGACACAAACTGATCTTCCCCTTAAACCACAGAAGAATAAAAGCACTCAAACAGGCCTGAGAAATAAACACTTGCACATGAGCTTTCAAGCTCCTCACACAAACACAGTGTACACAATGTACTCTACTTCTGTGTAAACGGTTTTTTGAAGAATAGCTCCAAAAAGAGCTTTCAAAGAGAATTACTTTATCCCATCAGGGATTATTCAGTAAAAATGCTACTTAGTGCTAAAGAAGTGCATCCTGCAGATGGGATTCAGCTTCAAATCTCAGGAAAGTGAGTCTCAGATAATATAAATTAGTGTTGAGTAGCTCAATTGATCTGCACTCCACCATGCATTCTTTGATCGCAACTTTAGATAACAAGGTTTAAAGAACGTCTCAACCTAATTTGTTTTTTGTCAAAATATGTATATTACTCACACTGGACGGCTACAGTCTATGTTTGGATTTCTTCAGTTTAAAATGCTACTAGAGAGCTAAATGAGACTAGGTTTTCAATGTCAATGTCTGTTAAGTCAAAAGGCCCAGGGCCACTTGCTCTGCGAGTTTGGTACATTTGCTTAAGTGTGAAAGCTGTTTTTGAGCCCAGGTGTTGTCCAGAGAACCCATCTCTGGCCCTCCTGAACACAGTGGTCTGGGGTTCGCTTCCAGAGAACCGTGACATGGGTGTCCTTTTGTAACGTGACTGCTTTGACTAATCACGTCATTTCCCTTCTTAAATTTCATGATGGTGGAGAAAGGATTGCTGTGGACAAAAAGTGCAGTTCATTGCTGCTTAAGTGTTCATATTCGAGGAAAATGACAAAAAACTGCAAACGAATTAAAACAAAAGGGAGAATTCAGTTGCACGTTTTACAGTGCTATTGGTCTAAATGGCAACAGGAGCTGTCATAAAACAATCAGCACTGGGACAGTGGACAGTACAAAGAGCTTTCATTGTCAATGACTGGCTAGCTAGCTCCCAAACATGGCTTAAAAATTTCATTTCATATGTTCTCAGTTTTCAAACTGACCTAGTGCCTTCCAGGAGGAGTTAAAAAGCACTGTTCTTTCTCGTTTGAGTGTTCGCATCCGAGGAAAATAATAAAAAACAGCAAAAGAATGAAGCTATTGCCCACCCTTTTGCAAAGCTGCAAGCAGAAAAGACGTATGGAATTGTGTAATTGATCCAATGCAAGTCACATAGCAGTAAGAATGAGCTGACAGTAAACATCAGCAGTCACACATTTATATATATAAAAACATGTTTGAATGAATGATGGACAAAAAATGAAAAAAGTAAGTGCCATTGGGCCCAAAAGCAAAAGCACATTATTCCCACACAAGTTTTGTGTTTCTAGCTTGAAAAATAAGGCCTGTAAAAACAGTGTAAAAAACAAAGAATAATAAAATGAAACACAGTAAGTTGGTTTTGTCAAGCCAACATATTAACAGTAGGCTCTGGTTGTGATTAAACATAAAAACTTGGTGCATTAATACAGAAATCAATTGATCTGTGCATTCATATGTATGTAATATAAACTATATTACATTGGCTTTGAATGTCTCAGCCAATCAGGTTTTAAAACCGGAACTCTCCTTTTTATAATGTTCATTTATCACTGGCCTGTCATTAAGTAATTTCACATCTTAGACACATTTCAAATAAACCACCACTAGCACATGTAAAGTCAGAATGTATAAGAATCAATGTCCACAGCTAAATCTAGCCAAATATAAGCCATATGACTGTAAATAGCAGATATAGAGTCTGAGGAAAGAGCTTCTACACACTCCAACTATTTGAACTGTACGGCATCAAGAAGGTGCGTCATATCATTTTTTAATCACCAGAGCACTTCAATACTAAAAAGCATAAAATCTCTTTGATATACATGTCTTGAATTCACCAGCAGGCCCTCTGAGAAAACCAGAAGGTCCAGCTTATGAGCAAAGAGGAAGTCAGAAGTACACGGAGCCACTGTTCCTCAGCCAAGTGTACGAGTGTGCGTGTGTGCACCCTATCCCTCCCATCTTTCATTTGTCCAAGCCCTCAGCTTAACAGTTCACTAATACAGATGTGCAAAGGTTTCCTCATAAATCTCCCCAAACTACCAAATAAAACACAACTGGAAATTTCAGCAGAACACACTGCAGCAGTATCGGCTTGCACAGTGGACACTAAACCCTACTGACTGTGGAGTCTGCAAACAGCCAAACAAGAGATAACCAGCACTTTTCGAAAAACTGAAGGACACAATGCTTGGTAACTTATCTATAAAAGAGAAAATGCTTTAAGCAATATTTCAGTAAAACATTTCCCTTTAACCCAAACATGGACTATAAGGTCAAAAGTATGTGGACACCTGACTGTCACACCTATGTAAGCTTGTCAGACATCCCACTCCAAAACCATAGGCATTAATATAGAGTTGCTCCCTTTTGTGGCTATAACAGCCTCCACTCTTCTGGGAAGCTTTCCACAAGATGTTAGAGTGTGTCTGTGGGAATTTGTGCCCATTCAGTCAAAAGAGCATTTGTGAGGTCAGACACTGATGTTGGACGAGAGAGCCTGGCTCACAATGGACGTTTCAACTTAGGTTGTGTAGATCCAGTTAACCATGATGCATTTTCTCACAGCAGCGAGGAGGCCCCTTATCAGTGAATCTTGAGCAGTAGTGACCATTATATGAATATTTATTCCATGACGTCTTCTTCTGTTTTCAGTAGAGCCACGTCGGAAAATCCCTAATTATAATTTTTACCAACTTTTGCTGGCAATTACAGCCGTGACATAAACCGGATGTTAATTTTTTGGGGAGTCATGAACACCATAGTCTCACTGTTGCCCAGAATCACCCAGTATTATAGTATAAAAAATATTTTACCTGAAACCTGTGAACACAACATAAGATGCAGACTCTAATCTGCCTTCTAGTGGACAATAGAGTTCACACATTTAAAGTCTTTAATATGAGAAAGTGTAACATTAGAGAAGGAGCTTAAAAACTGACTCTGCAGTTGTTAAGTAAGCTCAAATAGACTTTTTATGTGGTTTCTGGCATAGTATGTCACACTTCCCTATAAACATGGACAAAAACTCAGACAAAATGACCATTTTAGACATATTTTTGTCTATTTTTGGTCTTTTGGCAAACTTCTGAATATATATAATTCAAGATTTAAGCATGGACAGTTTACCAAACTATTCCCGTCTTTAAAGGACACTGTTAAAACAGGCCTGGTTATATTTTATGCCTGGTCTTAGACTGAATTAATGCTAGTATGTATTATCCACTGAAACTCAACCTAATTAGGATCAAAAAAACAGCCCATAATGTTTAAACCAAGTGGAGCAGTCGTGCCCCCTCCTTTCCCCCGCCGCCACTGAGCTTCTTTTAGATGGCCACCGGTCAAGTTCATCAAGTGCATGAAAGGCTGGCCCGCTGTCATTAAAGCCATAACATCATGGTTAGGAACAAAGCCCAGTGAAACTGGACCTCGGTCTGCTTGAAGGGACTGAAGGAACCTGCTGTGCTGGCAGCACACTCCAAACACACACATTCACACACTTTAATGTCTGCGTCTGTAGCGTTCGTCTACGTTACATCATCAGGCTTACTGAGCAGCAGCAGTTATACCAGAAACCACTCTCTGTAATGTGAATTAGGTTTCTGACAACAGAAACAAACAGTCCTGAATGTCCATAGCAACATGCAGACCTGCTGTTCGAAAAGGAATCATACACCGTCTATCAAAAATTTGGGGACATTAGGTTTTCAAGATCTTATTAATACAAGTTATCATATTTTCTTTTCCGGTTTGCAATAAGTTACCATATCAAAGCATAATCGAGGTTATTTAGATTAAAACTTTACCACAAACGTAAATGCTAGTGCTAGCATGCTAGCTTGGGCCACACCCATCATTTATACCATTTAAATATTCAATTTACACCAATTTAATATTCAGATCTGTAAGGCATTATTAATGATGATATATATATATATATATATATATATATATATATATATATATATATATATATATGTATTATATGCACTATATACACAAAAGTATTGGGACACCCCTCCTAATTATTGAGTTCAGGCATTTCATCCACACTAATTGCTAACAGCTGGATAAAATTAGCCTTGCAGTCTCCATAGACAAAATTAGCCTTGCAGTCTCCATAGACAAATACTGGCAGTAGAATGGGTTGTACTCATGATCTCAGTGACTTTAAACATGGCCCTGTCATAGGATGCCACCTCTGCCACAAGCCACTTTGTGAAATTTTTGTCCTGTTAGATCTGCCCCTGTCAACTGCAAGTGCTATTATTGTGAAATAGAAGCGTCTAGGAGCAACAACAGCTCAGCCACGAAGTGGTAGACCACGGAAACTCACAGAGCGGGGCCGCTGCAGTTGAAACGTATTCTGTGGAGTGACGAATCACACTTCTCTATCTGTCAGTCCGATGGACGAGTCTGAGTTTGCCAAATGCCAGGAGAACGTTACCTGCCTGACTGCATTGTGCTGACTGTAAAGTTTGGTGGAGGAGGGATAATGATATGGGGTTGTTTTTCAGGAGTTGGCCTAGAACCCTTAGTTTTAGTGAAGGGAAATCTTAATGCTTCAGCAGACCAAGAGATTTTGGACAATTGTATGCTTCCAACTTTTTGGGAACAGTTTGGGGAAGAACCTTTTCTGTTCCAGCATGACTGCCCCAGTGCACAAAGCAAGGTCCATAAAGGCATGTCTGGGTGAGTTTGGTGTGGAGGAACTTGACTGGCCCTCTCAGAGCCCTGACCTCAACCCTATTAAACACCTTTGGGATGAACAAGAATGGAGATTGCGAGCCAGACCCTCTCGTCCAACATCAGTGTCTGACCTCACAAATGCTCTTCTGGATGAATGGACAAAAATTCCCACAGACACTCTCAAAAATCATGTAGAAAGCTTATAGCCACAAAGGGGGACCAACTCCTTATTAATGCCTATGGGTTTAGGATAAAATGTCATAAAAGCTCCTGTGGGTGTAATATGTAGGTGTCCCAATACTTGTGTCCATATAGTGTATATTAAATAAAATAGAAAGACATGCAGCTTGAATTTACACTGAAACTAAGGTTGTTCAGATAAACAGACAAATGCTAATCATCTGCTACCTCAGCTAACATCAGTCACATGGTAACTTATTTCACTCCAAACTGCAAAATGGTGAGGTTGGGAAGAGTTAGATAGCTGATATCAACTGTGATGAATTCACTCAATTATGTTTTATTTAGAGTTTTATTCCACTAAATCTATACGAGTAGAGGAATCAGGATTGCTTTTTCGAGGTATCTAGGTAGATACAGCCAACCAAGCTCTCCCATTATTTAGGCCTTCAGGAGCTGAGCTGAAGGCCTAATGCATCAGATTAACCACTAATATAATTCAAAACTGACAGTGGAATCCACTAATCATATTTTGATTTGCAATGATTTTTGTGAGAAAAAAAAAATACTCTAGGCCCTCTGGAAGTTCTAGATATGACATTGACTGTGAATACAAGGTGTAGCCTAACCAGGTTTGAGTTAGTTGTTAGGAATGGAAAACAGCGGCGGCAGCTCTATGCCAGGACAAAGCAAAGTACATTTTAATGTCTTTTACAACCTTCAAATGTTTGTGTTTAATCTAGAACTCCCAAAAACGTTCATGTGAATTGCCCTTAGCTTAGTCTTAAATATTACTAGAATCTCATTGGGGCGCTAGCAGTTATTAGCACTATCATAGACCAAGTTTTAATATTTATGGCCCAAATTGAAGGCCTAGTTCCAATTGTCATGGTTCTAAGCTCTTTTTTGGCAGTTACAAAGGAAAAAAAGAACAACTCCACCGTTCTTTGAAGTACAGAAACACTTTTGACTCACAAAACTGGATCTTTGATCGGCCCACATGTGCACACTACAGAGCGCAGGCTTAGCAGATCATTCGCTAAAGTTCCAAACGTCATGCTAAAGCCAAGTCTCGCGTAAGCCGCTGTTGGAAAACAGCTCTTGCACCACCGCCTGCTAATCTAAACACACGCTGTCGGGCCTGGACGACATAAGACAGGCCACTCTACTGGGCACACACTCATCCTCGGAGCAAACACTAAGACTCCGAGGGCCGACTTCACACGTCTTTCACGCCTTCACGTCTTCTGCTAACAGGCCACCAGTTGTACACACATTAGAAAAGTGTGGGTTTCCCTCGACTTCCCAGCAGCCCTGAGCTGATTTATTCTGCTCCCTCTTGCCAAATAAAGGAAGGAGTACGAGCGCAGATGGGACGCAGCCACGGCCAGACTGTTTGCAGACTTGTGCTATTTGAAGGGACAAACAGAACAGTTTCAGTAACCAAGCTAAAGCCCAGCCAAGCAGTGTGCAGCAGATACGGCACAGCTAACAGGCTCCAGATAAGAACAGCAGACACTTCTGATCAAGTAAAGGTTAGCAGCATTCAGGCTATGTTCACATTACAGGCCCCAAATCTGACTTTTCCCCAATTCTTCTCCCGAATGTAGTCGCATTTTCAGTATACAGACAGATGCAAAAATGTAAGTTGGTTCGCAATCAGTTACCATTTTAAAGCATAATCGAGTTTATTTAGAGGAAAACATTACCACAAATAAATAAACTAGTAAATACTAATGCTAGTGTGCCAGAAGGCCACGCCCATTTTTTATACTATTGAAATATTCAATTTACACCAATTGAATATTCAGATCTATAAGACATTATTCTAAAAATATGATATATTATGTATATTAAATAAATTGAAAAGACATGCAGCTTTTAATTACATTTAAACTGAAGCTTTTCAGATAAAACAGACAAATGCTAATCGTCTGCTACCTCAGCTGATATTACTAGCCCAGTCACATCGTAACGTATTTCCCTCCGAACCTTACTGCAAAACAGTGAGGTTGGGAAGAGTTAGATACCTGATTCCAAATGTGATGAACTCACTAAATTATATTTTATTGAGCATTTTACTCCCTTAAATCTATACGAGTAGAGCATAAAATGAGCTTGAGTTTGGTGTTTATTAGTGCCTTTATGCTAATAACTGTTGCAGTAAGTGGAAGGGAGTACAGAGAACACACTTCAGCACATTTTACTGCAAAAGTCATGGCACATTTAATATTTTATGTTTTATTTTTTTTAATATAGCAAACTCAGCAAGAACAAAATTGAAATATTGCACTACAACTTGCAGGGAAAAAGCCATATTTTTGTAGAGGATGTGTCAGGATGTTATTTTCACTTAAATCAACAAAATAAAATTTGACTGGGGGTCAAATTTTGCATACTACTGTATGTTTTCATGAATATTTAGATGCCATTAGTGACCTTTGCTGTGTGTGTTGAAATGAGATTACATTATTTGAATATTTATTAGCCTGAAAGCTATGAAAGTTATGAATCTATGAAAATGAAATCAAATTTTAAGTATATTCCAAAATTGTTGGAACAGCTTTTTGTAGTTTGTTGTTTATCTGCCCTGCACTCCAAAAGGTGGTTCTTCAAGGGTTCTTTAGTAAAGAAAATGGTTCTATATAGAACCATTACACTCAAAGAACCATTTACAGGATTAAACCTTTTCAAAAATGTTCTATATAGAACTGTCTACAACACATTCTCCATCAATCTGAAGAACCATTTCACTATGCAAGGAACCCTTTAATCACGCAATGGGTTCTTTGAGTGTTCATGGTTCTATATAGAACCATTTTCTTTACTAAAGAAATGCTTAGAAAATGGTTCTTCAAGGGTTCTTTACTGAAAGCAATGGTTCTATATAGAAGCATGAGCACTCAAACAACCAGTTGTGAATGCATAAATAGTTCTTTGCATGCTCAAATGCTTCTTCTCTATGATGGAAAATCAATTGCATATGGAACGCTTTTAAAAAGATTTCAACGTTTCACCAAAAAGGGTCCCAGTATTGTTACAAGTCAAAGAACACTTTTTCGCTAGGAGCGCATGACATGGCACTTCTTCAGTGTGCAGTAGCATTTAGATGTCTGCAGTAGTCTTTCTACATTTTCTCTTTGGACTAAACAGATTAGAAACTCAAAACATAAGACACAGGCTCTACACTGCCCTCTTATGGAGTTTAGAGTTCAGATATATCTTTTAGAGAGAAGCTAAACTGCTTAGCAAAAAGTCTAACTTACAATTCAAATTTTCAGAATTTCCAACATAATATCCAATATATTCAACATAACAAATATATTGTTTTGTATGATTAGTTTATTTCAAAATACAAAAAAAATACATTGTGATATATTTTCATTATACTCCATTTTTGTATGTAGCTAAAACACAACAAGCCAGCAGTAGGATTGTGCTCTAGCAGCCTTTTAAGGACTAAAATATGACACTCTTTGAAGTTTAGTTGAACTGCACCAGTTTGTAAAGTCACTCCTGATAAATTCGTACACCAGAGAGCGATGCATGGAAAAGTCACGTTAAAGAGGAGAGAGAAAGGAGGCAAAAGAGAGTGACTCAACAAAAATAAGCGTGAGGAAGAGAGGGTCATTTGTTCTAATTAACAAACTTTCCCCAAAACGGAAAGAGAGGAATGAACAGGAAAGAAGGAAAGAAACGCTGTTAAAGTCTGAGAGAGAGACAGAGAGAGAGAGACAGAGAGAGAGAGAGTCACTCTAAACTGATAAATTCTTCAAACATCCCAGTTCAGATGAGGATTAAACACAGACAGACCAGCACACTGAACAGATAAATGAAGAGAAGAGAGCAGATAAATGAAGAGAAGAGAAGAGAAGAACAGATTAATGAAGAGAAGAGAAGGGAGCAGATAAATGAAGAGAAGAGAAGCAAAGCGAAGAGAAGAGAGCAGGTTAATGAAGAGAAGAGAACAGAAGAGAGAATGGAAAAAAGAAGTGAAGAGCAGAGGAGAGAAAAGAATAGATTAATAAGGAGCAGAGAAGAAAAGCACAGATTAATGAAGAGAAGAGGGCAGATAAATGAAGAGAAGAGAAGTGAAGAGCAGAGGTGAGAAAAGAACAGATTAATGAAGAGAAGAGAAGCAAAGCGAAGAGAGCAGATTAATGAAGAGAAGAGAAAAGAGCAGATAAACTAAGAGAAGAGAAGAGAAGAGAAGAGAAGAGAAAGAGATGAATGGAGAGGACAAGAGAAGAGATGAACGGAGAAGAGCAGAGAAGTGAAAAGAAGAGAAGAGCACTGATTAATGAAGAAGAGAAGTTACTTAAACCTAAAGCTACTTTTCTGAAGATTCAATCTTTTGTTCCAGCAGCACCGATATGTGTTTATTATGTAGTTCAAATGAGGAGAGATGTGATTTTTTTTACCTAAACTGAAATCTTTAACATTTCATATTAAGCTGAATGCATAAACACAGCAGTAATTACAGACGGGCTGAAAAGCAGCTGAAGCGCCAAGTCTCACGGCTTCAGATGGAGTAAGCCCACCAAATCCCCCCACTCACCCTGCTGCAAGAGTGCAGTAAATGACCCACTTCCACCACATATACAAACCCGACAGATAAAAATAACTTTGGGCTGCTGCTGGAGATCTATGAGAGCTTTTCCTTCTTACGCCCAATGTGGGCTCGGCGCTGAGTCAGGTTAGCTTAGCGCTACATTTCTCCCACGGCTGCATTAAACCTAAGTGTTTGGAGTTTAGCTGGACGCTGGCCATGCTGAGAAATCTCACCTGGTTTGAGGTCATATAGCACATTCCTTTAAATCAGTAAAGGCGGCTTTTGAGCTAAACCAATTCTCCTCGGCATGGAGCCAGAAACAAAACAGTTATAGTTTCATTTGTTGGGAAACGCCGAAAGCAAATGGGATGCAAAGCACCTGCGCCATCGGGGTCCGAAATATTCACTGAGGAACTTCGGTTCTATATGCTTTCTAGAAGAGATAAATGAAGAAGAGAAGAGAAGAGAATAGATGAACAGAGAAGAAAAGAGAGGAAGAGAGTAGAAGAGAAGAGACAAAAAGAGAAAAAAGAGAAGAGAGGAGAAGAGGAGAAAAGAGGAGAGGAGAAAAGGGGAAAAGAGAAGAGATAAATGAAGAGAAGAGAAACGTCTGAATCTGAAAAAGCACAAATCTAAAAGACTTTTTCTATCTGACTTTATGATCACTATTCACTAAGGAGCTTTGAGAAGAGAAGAGAAGAGAAGAGAAGAGAAGAGAGGTTGAGAGAAGAGAAGAACCGAGAACAGAAGAAAAACAGAAGAGAAGAGATAAATGAACAGAAGAGTTGAATGAAGAGAAGAGTAGAGAGGAAAAAAGAGGAGAAGAGACAAAAAGAGAAGAGAATGGATGAATGGAGAAGAGAAGAGAAGAGAAGAGAAGAGAAGCATCTGAATCTGAAGAAGCACAAATCTAAAATACTTTTTTCTATCATCGCTATTCACTGAGGAACTTCAGTTCTAGATGCTTTCGGCCATGAGAGAGCCATCAGCGTGGCTGGTATTGATGCTGTAAAGTGATTTGGGCGAGAGGTGCTCGGCGAATGAACGATCTTATCATGTCCAAGCACTAAAGACTGCTGGAAAATGTATTAAATCAACTTGGACAGATAGGGGGGTCAGTGCTTGTGAAAACGACTCTCTCTCTGAGGCATGGGAGAAATTTAACATGTGTTTAAAGTGTAATTACCAGAAAAACCCCCACGCTGCACCACGCTGCCAAAGCCCCAACCTACAAACCCAAAATCACTTCTCAGAGCATGTTCCGCACATATCTGTCGAGGCAATCATACCATTCCCCACGAGTTGGACATCAATTAAAACAATTTCAGTGGAATTCGTGTTCAGCTCTTGCGGGGGAAGTCAGTTCTCATTTGTTTCGAGGGGAGCTTTTAAAGCTGATCTTTAGCAGTAGCTTATATATTCTGTGGGTTTTCAGTGCAGTATATAATGACACGTCTTGAGAGGAATTTAAAGCCTCAATCCATCATCCGTGTTCTGGCTGAATCTGCCCGGGAGGTTTCTTGCTGACTTATCAACTGTAAAACATGCAGTAAAGAACATAAAACTTGCTGCATTCTTAACAATTAGAGACTCAAGCACTTATTTTGGTGATGTCAGTTCATTCTTTTGCTTTTAAACGCCTTTTAGGAGGTCGCTGACCATAAAGTATACAGTCGTATAGAAAAGTATGCTCAGATTACATATTTTGTTGTAGTGAAAATAAAGTAACACATCCACTGCACATTTTAAGGCACAATTACATGTTTATTTGTTGATATGAACATATTGGGGAAAACATAAATCTTAAAATGTGGCCTGAGCAAAAGTTATAGCACATTTTATATCTTTGGTAATATTTCTTGCAATGTATTAACCCCTTAAATGTACAGGGCCCACCAGCAGGCCCAAAGTTTTATTACACACTTCGATAACTCAGCCAGTTTGCACTGAAGTCCCTGTAGTTACTGAATAATCTTAGTATATTTTAGTAATCTTAGTAAAGCCTTAGTATGTAATGGGATTTTAAGGGGTTTAATTCAGTAAATAAATAGTAATTGTGCATTAAAATGTACAGAAGTGCATCCTCTGTGGAGCAGAGGTGCCCAATCCTGGAGAACTACCACACTGAGGAGGAGGAGTTCATATTACACTCACCTGGCTCTTAGTTCACAAGCCACTGAAGACCTTCATTACCTGGATCAGGTGTCTTAGATTGAGGTGGAGCTAAACTCTACAGGGTGGTAGATAACCAGGACCCACTGTAGAGGGTGTGTTAATTTATTTTTACTTCAAAAATCAACAATACATGGAAATTGACTGGGGTGTTCAAACTCTTGCATATGACTGTAATATAATTTTACATCTTTCTGCTTTAACTCTCTGGAGTCTTGATTTTTGCATATATTCTTAAATTCACCTTTAAAGGCACTTGATACCCGACATGATACCCACGTATTATATATCAAAATGTTTAGGACAATCTCAGCTCTCTCAGTAATGAGGACCTTTTGACCTTAAGCACTGTGCAAAGAGATAATTTATCCCTAAATCTGAAAAGTTGAAGTCTGGTTTTAGAAATTCTTAATATCTCTTGTGAAAACACAACTTTACTCATGTGGGTGAATTTGTTTTTGAAATGGGTTCTTAGGTTCACAAAAGTAGTGAAATGTATGAATAAAATAGTAGATAAATGTTCTCCTCATCACTACTTTCCAAAACCACTGCAGCAACTTCAGCAGCTGTAAACTCTCTCCGATGTGGCCTGAATGAAGAACGAAGGGTTTTCAGCATGATGGGTCAGTCCTTAGTGATTTCCCGAGTGTCCATTGGTCAGTTTTGCGCAGAATGTAGATGGACACATGAATCCACCAGTTCCACACAGTGAGAGGCAGATGTCGTGTATCTCAGCCCCTCAACCCTGTGCATGATTAAGGGGTTCTTTACATTATGAAAGGTTCCTCAGACTGATGGAGAATGTGCTTTAGATGGTTCTATCTAGAACCTTTGTGAAAATGGTTCTACATAGCACCCCAAAGGGTTCTACTATTATTACGATGTCAGGCTTGTAACAACAGTAGAATCCTTTTGGGTGCTGTGGAAAATGTGCCTTAGGTAGTTCTAGATAGTTCCATCCAAAGCGAAGTCAAGCTTGTAACAATAGTAGAACCCTTTTCGGTGCTACTGAGAATGTGCTTTAGATGGTTCTAGATAGAACCTTTTTGAAAGTGGTTCTATATAGCACCCAAAAGGTTTTCTCTATTATTACGATGTCAAGCTTGTAACAACAGAAGAACCATTTTGGGTGCTATGCAGAACACTTTTCAAAAAGGTTCTATACAGAACCGTCTGTAGCACAATAATGCTTTTTTCTATCAATCTAAAGAACACTTTCATGATGCAAAGAACCCTTCAGTCATGCAAAAGTCATGAAAAAGTGTTCATGGCTCCATGTAGAACATATTCTTTACTAAAGAACTCTCGATTAACCATCTTTTTAAAGTGTGTAGTGTGTTTTAATGTATTAGAGGATTCCTGATTTTCATTAGAGGAAGCGATACCTTCAGAAGAGGGAGGTTCTGCACTTAATGTGTTTAACTTTCATTATACTTCATGCAATATAATCAGTATTAATCTGAGTATTTTCTCTGTTAAATGCATTGTTTGATGCCTTTGTTGAACTGAGAGGCTCATATTGAGCGATAAGTTGAATACAATGCATCATTACACTCTTATGAAAAAGTTGTTCAAATTGAGGCCTATAGCTGCAAAATCACCTTACATTTGTGTATATCCATATTCTAACATTTTGGTCAGCAACCCAAATGTTAAGAAGAGCCATTTTGTCCTTTCAATAAAAATCAATCCACCTTGGAAGACAACATTTTATGTCTGTATTTTACCGTTTATGTCTGTATGTATTTCACCATCTTGGCTGTAAACATGTCTCAGTATGTGCTAATGTGGTAGTATAGGATAAAACATATAAACGAAAACACAGACTTACTTTGCTCTGCTTTAAGCTTTAGCTCAGCTATAGCTACTTTTCTTGCATCACTGGCAGGAAACTTTTCCGCAAAAGTGGAATAGTTTATTGCAAAATGTCTATCAACATTTGATATTTTACGAGGCTGAAGTCACTTCTCATTCTCCAGCTTCTTGTTCTAACATTCCTGTTCCACCTTAAATGGTGCCTGAGGTGCCAGAAGGTAACTGCAGCACCATTTAAGGCAGAACGTGAGAATTCGAACAAGAAGCTGGTGAATGAGAAACTGACTTCAGCTTCGTGACTTTAGTGTTTGACAGTTTCTCATTGCAGATTAAACGTATCAGGAAACCAGCTGGAGTGATTATAAATGCAAAATAAAAAGTCCATTCATCTACAAATTATCTATGTTCATCTTATATCTTTCTCTTTGTCTTTTCGTTAGCTACTAGCTAGGCGAGATTGTTGTCCCTGTTGCTATGGTAACCAGCAGTCTGTGCGCTGATCTTCAGGGTTAAAGGCTGAATTAGCAGTTCTACATTAATTCCAGCATTTAAGACCATTTATTGTTAAAACTGTGTTCGAAAGATCAGCAGAGCTTTATTTTACTGCAAAAGAGGATTATTTTATTTTTACCTACAAATCTAATTCTGCTGTGGAGCCACAACAGGGCAGTAAAAGGGCCTCACATTGCCGACTCCTGTGATATCCCTAAACATGTCAGGAATGGAGGAAAAAACTATTACAGGACAAATATGTTTGATTTTTGAATGCTATGAAACGTTAAAGTTGAGTTCTTTCCCCCAACAAATCACGTTATGATACAGTTTAGACACAGCACTGTGGGAATGGACAGCTTAAAGACATTTTATCCAAAGTAGCAGCGCTTTGCACTATTTTCTCAACAAATTGTGAAGCATAATTGTAGCTCATATCAACGAGTTCAAATGAGGTTGGAGCCACTGCAGTTGTTCTGCTCAGACTCAGTAAAGCCTCTAGTAACCTATCTGCAAAATATTCTGAAGCTTTTTTTTTTCCACCATTAAATTATTCTGTTTTCCTTGGGTCCCGAATCGGAGCGGAGCAGCCAAAAGCCGGGTACTTGCTTTATTTCTTTCAGACGATATCAAAACTAATTACAACAAAGAGGCCCTCTCGGTCTGTGGGCCCCTGGGTTGTGGGAGAAAATTGAGAAAAATGCAAACATCTATTGTTGTTTCCTGGTGTTGACTTTGCCTAAAATATGAGAACATGCAACCGTTAGAGGTTTCGTAGTGATTTAATCTCCCCGCTCGCGTCCGGGGAGTTGAAAGAGAAAGTCTGGACGGTGATTTGTTTTCTTTCACCTCCTGAACGAGACAAACGTTCAATACACATTGAAAGGGGGCTCTATGAAAACACCTCACTCTGGCTGATGCATGGCTAAACAGCTGCTCTGTAAATCAACACATGGCGCACAAAAGCCGAGCCCAGGTCCAAAAAAACGCCCACAAACAGTTCCACCCTGTAACGACAACAAGTTCAGCACGGTTCAGTCCTCCGGCGTTCGGAAGCGAACGAACAGCCCCTTCGGACTGAGCGTCTGCAGACAAGGGACTTCTGTTAAAATCTTCACAATCTGCGATGACACCGGTCCCCAAAATCCATGCTTGTTCAGCTCCGGTAGGGTAAATAAAACAAAGAGTCACCAAGGAGACCACATCTCCAGGCATGGCTCTGGATTTATCAGGCCGTCTTATTTTTTTTCCGCAGGCTTGAACCGATGGGAAACTAATCAAGGTGTAGCTCCCACAAGGATAACAAGCCCAAGTCTCTGTCAGTAATGAAGTGCTCTAGACCGGCTCCATTCCTTTCATGTGGGGTCAGATCCTTGCCTGGCCACTACCTCCTCTCTCTCAGATCCAGGCCAAGAGAGCAAGAGTGAGCGAAGCCTGATGGACGTGAGGAACAGATCCCTGCCTCTGCGGGGAATCCCTCATCACCAAGAGAACCAATTACAAGTGACAAACTGCAGTTGCGCAGGAGGGGCTTACATGGGGATACATGTGAAAGCTTCCCATGACAAGTGGAACCATATATCATTCCCGCTTAATAATCTATCGGACTGCTGGAGGGAAGGCTTTCGAAACAAGATTACCTCCAAGTTCCCGCGGGAAACACATGCTGGTCATGTTTTTGAGGGAGAAAAGAGCTACAGCGAAAGTAATGGGAAACCGGAGAGAGATGATGCGGTCAATCTGTACATCATCGCCTAACACGTCAGTAAGAAACAGATGGGGAGAGATGAACCCGCCCATTACAAATGAACCTCCGTTGGAGAATTGCGGACAGCGCCTGTTAACCAAAGAAGGCCATTCCTGCTTTGCCTTTTCCCCTCATTGATATCTGCAGCTACGCTAACGCTCCCGCATCACGTCGTCCATCAGGCGTCTGGTGACAGGCAGATTCAGTCTAACACACACACACACTGCATCCCCAGACGGCGTCATAAATAAATGATCGGCCTGCGCTGAAACACAGGCTGCTACTGCGGAGGAGGGAGCTTTACGCTTATCTGTATGGATCAGGGGGAGCGTTTCAAAGCTGTGAGGCAATACAGTTCAAACAAGCATCTTAACACAGATTTACCCTTTTAACGTTTTTGCAGGGTTGTAAACAATGAATAGATAGACAGACAGACAGACAGACAGACAGACAGACGGAGAGAGACAGAAAGACAGATAGATAGGTAGGTAGGTAGGTAGGTAGGTAGGTAGATAGATAGATAGATAGATAGATAGACAGAGACAGATAGATAGATAAACAGGTGCAGATAGATAAACAGGTGCAGATAGACAGATAGATAGACAGATAGACAGATAGATAGATAGATAGACAGGGGTGTGGCTAAAATAAGGCTCAGCCTACAGTACTAAAAATGCTTTGTGTTTTGGTAGTGACATGAAAACTGGGACAAGTTTCTTTATTTAAAAATCAAAGACAAACTCATCGCTCAAAAATCAAACTCAGAAAAAAACTACATTAAAAATGCAAAAAAAGAAAATGTGTTATTTTTTCACCAAGTGTAAATTTTGTGGTTAGGGTTTGGGACAGACACGTTCAAATAGAAAGTATCCTATAAATTATAATTTTGTATATATTTACTTTATTTCTATGTCCATCAGTGCCTTCAGTTTAAATAGATCAGAACATAATGCTTGTAGATATCTAAGGTCTAAATACTTCATTGTCTTTTTAAATAGTTTTTTTACTGTGGGGCTGCAGTTTGAGTTAATTCAGTAGAACAATCCATGTACTGTATACATGAGCTATTCTAGGGACAAATCTTTGATCAGGGAGGCTGCTTGTGTACATATTATTTATTTTATTTCCATTGTTGAAGGTTCAGTCAGCCCAGACAGTTTGTACCAAGAAGAGGTGGTCTCTTTCAGCATGGTCCATTAAAGTAAAAACATGGCACACTGGAGAGCACAAAGAGGGGATGCGATTCTTTATAGATTTCACTTCAAAGATCCCAGCATCTGAGGACCTTCACCTTCAGCGCATCTATCCCTGGCTCAGAGGAACATTCAATCAGAACTCATCCTTCCTTTAATATCAAATGGTCAACAAGGTCGCCCGTCAAATCCATCGCCAGGCTTCTTTCATCTGCAGAAGCAGGACGGCCTTTTAGCGGCTTTATATCAGGGATAAAGTGGGTTAAATAAGGAACTGTACACGGCACCTTGGAGGACGGGTACCTGCAGGAGGACAGCAGCTGTTCAGGGGCTTTTCATCTAAAAGCATCCCGTAATTAAGTTAGGACTGAAACGGGCCTCCGTGACATTCAGCTATTCTTACCCACCGTGCTCCCCAGGGACTGGCTGACCTATTCAACAAGTGGCCAGACGCCTAGGCCTCACTGGGCCAACGAGGGGGGGAATTCCACTGTCAAAATCGCGCAGCATCAGAGAGGGAGACAGAACAGCACTTCAGGCCTGGGCTGGAGAGCTGGCCCCCACAATGACAGGATGTAGATTAGGCACTGTATCAAAGAGAGGAGCTGATAAACTGAGAGATGAATGGGGTCAGCAACTGACCCAGAAAAAATAACAGTCTATCACCGTTCGATTGCAGAAACGTGGCACGGACTTTCGGACAGCGGTCTTCCATTCCATATCGAAGACATGAGTGCTGGTGGTTTCTAAAAACACTCCCTCAGTCGTTCCTCTGGACTGCTTTCATCGCCAGTGGCAACCAGCTTTATCAGACCGTATTTCACAGCCAAAGTGGATCCAAGAGCTGACACGAGGCAATAAGCATGCCCAGAGTGAAAGAGAAGAGAGGCAATGTTATGACTGCGCAGTTCATTCTTGGTGTCAAGCCGTACGACTCTTCTGCCTTAACGAGAGCCAAGGCTGAATGTGCATACAAATGCACATCTGAAGCAGGCCTAGTTATTGGCAACCAGCTCACAATACTCATAGTATAGCAGAATACATTATGACATATCATGACAAATCACAGTATCACAGTTGGACCGCAATGGGTAAGGGTTTCTTAAGGTTCTAATAAATACTGATAAGCCTTAGAGGAGAATTCTACCAAAATTTCTACATAATTCAGTGGTTAAGATGTCAACAGTGTGATTCAGAGTGGTTTGGTGTGAAATGGTTCAGATTTCTTTATAACCAGTGAACCTACACGAGTCTTCTGAGTTTTATATGGAATGTTTATGATGGTAAAATAATTAAAAAAAAAAAAAAAACCTTTTTGGGGAGAACTACTTGGCCAAAACAGTTTTATATGGAATGCTGTTGGTGGTAAAATAGTGGAAAACATAAATATAGCCACGTTTACATGCAGCCTAACAATCTGTTAATAATCCAATTAATAGCTTAATTGGAATAGAATATGTCCATGTAAACACCTCAATTGGGATAGACTAGTCTGATTGAGGCCATTAGGAATACAATTTCTATCCTACTGAACGAGGTGGGTAATCTTGTAAATCCATTAAATAGAAAAATAATAGCCATATAAACGTCTGTATCTGATTACATTCCCAATTGGAGGGTTTAAGTAAGTTCTGTGCATATGCGTCACATCATAGCGAAAGTTTATAGCGTTCAACATGGTGGAGCAAAAACTGGTCTGCAGAGGAGACGAAGTTTATGCTCTGAAATTTAAAAGGTGGTGGTGGGACGGGCGTCCAGCTTATGTGTCTCAGAACATGACGTCTTCCTCTCGGCCTTCTTTAATAAGTACATATGAAGTACGTTTTCCTGAGTCTGACATCATTTTAAAGCAATTAAAAACACAAGCACTGCTCACTGCTGCTCATCTCACTCTGACTGGACTCACATGATGCTTGTTGTGATGGTAATGTCTACACTAAGTGGTTCTCTACGCATGCGCGTAATTTTGGATCGGATTACTTGTGTGCATGTAAATGGAGATTTTCATTGGACTGTTGAATAGAGTGAGCTTATAAACCCCTCAGCCCTAATCTACACCAATCAGGCATAACATTATGACCACCTCCTTGTTTCTATGCTCATTGTCCATTTTATCAGCTCCACTTACTATATAGGTGCACTTTGTAGTTCTACAATTACAGACTGCAGTCCATCTGTTTCTCTGCATACTTTGTTAGCCCCCTTTCACCCTGTTCTTCAATGGTCAGGACCCCCACAGGACCACCAGAGAGCAGGTATTATTTGAGTGGTGGATCATTCTCAGCGCTATGGTGACACTGACATGGTGGCTGTTAGTGTGTGTTGCGCTGGTCTGAGTGGATCAGACGCAGCAGTGCTGCTGGAGTTTTTAAACACCTCAGTGTCACTGCTGGACTGAGAATAGTCCACTAACCAAAAATATCCAGGTCAACAGCAGCGTCCTGTGACCACCAATGAAGGACTAGAGGATGATTAGCTCATACTGTACAGCAAGAGATGAGCTATCATCTCTGGCTTTACGTCTACAGGGTGGACCAACAACGCAAGTGCATCTAATAGAGTGGACAGTGAGTGGACACAGTGTTTAAAATCTGATCCACTTGTACAAACGCAACACACTCTAACACACCACCACCACGTCAGTATCATTGCAGTGCTGAGAATGAGAATCCACCACCAAAATAATACCTGCTCTGTGCTGGTCCAGTGGGGGTCCTGACCATTGAAGAACAGGGTGAAAGGAGGCTAACAAAGTATGCAGAGAAACAGATGGACAACAGTCTGTAATTGTAGAACTACAAAGTGCACCTATATAGTAAGTGGAGCTGATAAAATGGACAATGAGCATAGAAACAGGGTGGTCATAATGTTATGGCTGATGGGTGTATAATCAGAATGTATTCAATCGGATTTGCAAAAAGCTTTGCATGCAAACACAGACGCAAATGGCAAATTGGGTATTGAAACCATTGAAAAACTTTCTGCAAGTTCACAGCTGCTACCATACAAAGGTTTAAAGTAGGTCCTGCATCCACACTGATTGAACTCTAGCCATGGCTGTGAATATTCAGGTAAATGAGTAAATATTGATGCAAGAGTTCAAAGCATTCATGGAAAGTTATGGAAAACAGAACCACGATTCAAATTCAGATTCAAATTAAGCAGTTTACTGGCACAGCTCTGGCCCGAAGGGTCAGGGTTTAGCTATGCGAGTGCATTTGTGGATTTCGTGGTAAGTGATGCATCGGCTAAATAACCCCTGAATCCACCCACCCAGCCTTGAACTGCCTCACGGGATGGTTTCCCAGGTAACAGCACTCCTACACAGTGATCAGATTTACGAGACCGCACACCCTGTCCAAAAACACAGACACACTCCTCGTACGAATGTGCGCGTATGAGTTAGTCAGGGAGCCCACAGAGCCCCATGAAGCATTCGGGCCAGGAGTCATCTGCATACACGAAAAAAGCGCATACAAAGCGCTCCATCAGCATCCGAGAAGCGCAACAAAATCTGCATCTGTAATCATGTAGGCGCTCTATCATACAGAGATAATCTCCCTCTACAGCAAGTCCAAAGTAATCATGTTGGGAGCCAAAAGTTTCCATTCAAACAAATACATAAGGCGAAAAGATTTGCATAGAAGTTGTGCTGGAGGACACAACACTATTACCCAAACACATATCAGAACTAACACGCTCTGCCCAGGGTGGAAAATCATCAGGAATAAAGACAACAAGAAAGTTACAGGCAGGAACTTGTTTACTTTTCCAAGATACAAAGCCTCCTGAAGCGAAATCACGCTCGGCCCGAGCCGACTTTGACCCGTGCTTTTATAATTAGGATGACGTTTTCCCCTTGATATTCCTCTAATTGCTCTCTCTATAAGCCAAGTGGAGAAGCCGTGGGCGTGCGTCTGATTAGACCGAGTAAATATGAAAGTGAGTTTCCCCCCACTGTCCGCTCCTCGATTATCCTCACATACAAACACACAGCTCTAATGACATGAGGCCCGAAGAGCAGGAGGAAATAATGGGCTCAAAAGCAGAGTCTCCTTTCAAAAAAGGAGCGTTCGGCAATGCTTGGAACAAGACGCAGGGGAAAGCTGTGATGCGCACAGCTATTTACCGCCTTTGATCAACGCACGCCACACAGTTCAGCTCCTCCAGAGAAAACAGGCTGGGCTCAGGCTCAGTATGCAAAAGCGAGAGAACTTGGGCCAAATTCAAATCAACAGGACTCAGAAGAGGTAATCACCGAGGGGAATTCCACCGATTTTGCAAAATTTCTGCATAATTCAGTGGTTGAGATGTAAACAGAGTCATTCAGAGTGGTTTGATATGAAACGTTTCATTGTAGAAAAACTTTTTTGTTTTGTCTCTTTACAGTGGTGGTGATAGGAACCAGGGGTCACCATGTCTACAACACAAAAATAGCCATTTTATTTACTATCCAAAACCACCAGTGATCCTACACATGTCTTCTGAGTTTTTACATGGAATGTTGATGGGAAAATCGTGGAATGAATTGGGGCGGGGCTTACTTTGCTTTGTATGTACCTTTCTGCTGTGTAAGTATTTTAAAAATAACCTGTAAAACAGTGTCTCAGACATCAGGCAGTGAATTCATAACCATAGTAACTTTCTGTGAGGGAGCTTTTAGAGGTGGACATCTGGTTCCTATCACCAATACTGTTCTACAATTCTGACTCTAAGTTTCTCTAGAACTAAGCATTTCACACCAAATTATGCAAAATTTTTGAAAAATCAGTGGGAAAAAGTGGGGGTAATCAAAGACTAGCATGTTTTTGTGATTTGTTTCTTTTTTATTTGAATTAAAGCAGCTCTATGCTCATCAATGTCATATCAAAACTTATTTTTTACACAAACGTATCATGATGAATGTAGTTTGGCCAAATATGCAAAAATGACTCAAAAAGATTAACAGACTGTAAGAACACCTCTATGTCATTATATAAGTGCCTTTCAACCACCTACACTTTCAACTGGACTACAAAATCTCATTTACATGCACTGAGGAATAATATCTTCAAATCATCCTTCTATCAGAGAGACACAGTTTCACATTCAGCCACACACAGAGCAGAACATCAGGAAAAATCTAATATTTACTGCTAAATCTGGACCAGAGCTTCCTAAGGTGACTTTTTCTCCTGCTCTGTTGGACGCATCTCATCTCTTCTGGCTGGAGGAATGACTCACGAGAGACGAGAGAAGTGTCATCACATACAAACACACACTCTTTCTCTTTCCTGTCCATAAGAGCCAAGAACAGCTCGACCCTCCTCATACTTTAAAGGGGAATTCAAATTTTCTGTATAATTAAGTGGATAACACACAAACAGAGTCATTCAGAGTGGTTTGGTGTGAAATGCTCTGTTCTAGAGAGGAACTGTTCACAGTGGTGGTGATAGGAACCAGACGTCCACCTCTAAAAGCTCCAGCCAATCAGAACAGAGGTCATCAGATTCTTAATGAGCCTCCAAAAAGGAAAACAGCTCATTTTAGGGCCAAATCATAGGGCTGTAAATGGCCATGTAAAAACACAGAGAACAATTTAAAATACTGAATAAATGCATTCTATGGCACCTTTATTGGCGGAGTGGTATGTGCAGACCGTTTTAAGGCAAAATAGTAGCCTTATTTTTTTCAGATTTACCATGATTTTACCATCTTCAACATTCCGTATAAAATCAGAAGACGTGTGTAGGTTCACTGGTGGTTTTGGACAGTAAATAAAATGGCTATATTTGTGTTGTGGTCATGGTGACCCCTGGTTCCTATCACCACCACTGTAAAGATATCTGAGTCTCTACAATCAACCACTTCACACCAAACCACTCCGAATCACTCTGTTTACATCTCAAACACTCAATTATGCAGACATGTTTAGCCTGTTAGCATCAGTTGTCCTTTACAAATGGACCAACAAAAAAGGCACAAAATTACATGGTTACATTAGACTACATTATAAGATAAGAACACTTTTTTTCTTCTCCTGTAAGTGACCATGTCTGAGAGATACATGGTTTTGTTCCAACAGCATGAAAGGCTTATGCTTTATGTTAGCAGAGTGGGTGACCAAAAGGTGGTGGTGGGGGGGGGTGGTGTTTGACACAAAGCAGGTGTATACACAGCTCTCCCAGAACGGCCACTCTTGAACAAAGCCGGTGGCGCGCGGTTCCCAGGAGGGGGGTAACGTGGCGGAAAATCTATGCGCAGCCACTCTTTGTTGCAATTCAGCGCTAATCCATTTGAGCTCCAGGCTAATAAAAGTTAGCGACCGGTTGTAGCAACTGGGAACCAGCAGGCAGGCCTGAATTGCCCTGGGATAACACCACCTTCATCGCTATGGTTACTGAACGCTGCACTGCTCCAACCTGGTGGGAAAAAACAGGATTTGCTTTGGTTTCGTGCAATCATTCTACAGCAACAGACAAAAGACTGATGGCTCATACAAAACTGTGACATGTACAATGTATCACAATACAGTGAGTATAATACAGTGTTAGTGCTGTAAGCTTTACTAGATATTTGAATGTTTATTGTTCTATTATTTATATCTTGAGCCTATTTTGCCAAATGTCTGTGTCTCTGCATATGAAAGAGGGTTCGTCAAGGGTTCGTTAGTAAAGGTAATGCTCATACATAGAACTATGACAAGTCAAAGAGCCCTTGTAGGTAATTTACTTGGTAAAATGGTTCTTTTTCATGATAGAAAAGGTGTTCTGCTATTATTGCACATCAAAGAACCTTTATTTGGTAGGCCTCATATATGAGAAGGGTCTAGCCGCAGAGAGATGATGATGTCACGTAAAGGTCAAGAGGCTTGCCATTTGTAACATGGAGACGTATAGATGCCCATCACTGGCTCTGCTATTACTGCATAATGTTTAAGAAAACCTCAGATATCAATCTGAAGAACCATATTTTACCAAGAACTATTTAAACATGGAATGGGTTAAATCTATGTCGAAACCATAGTTCTACATAGAACCATTTCCTTTACTAGTTAGTAAAGTGAGGGTCTGAAAGTACAGTACTGCAGGTGGATCCTACTGTACTATACAGCTGTGGTTCTCAAAGAGGTTCTCAGGGGCTCCAGTTGCTCCAACCCAACTGGCAAAGGGGTAGAGCAAAAATGTGGATTGTCCCAAGAGAACCACTGCTATATAGAACCACTTTTGCTAAGGGTGTTGAGACGATTGCAGACAGTGGTACAAATATAGTTTAGCATTATGGTCTTGATGAAATGTGAAATGATCTTTAATATTACACTAATTAGGGCAATTACATTGAATTACATTGACTAACTGTAAATCAGTTGTACGACCTTCATACAAGAAGTTCACAAGATCCTTCCAACTGAGACTTTAGCAGCCTCCCACTCGATCATAGGTATTCAGGGCCCAATAAAAAGGGGCGTGTACTTTAGTATCCATCACCCGCTCCAGCACAGCTCAGAGAAAATGATGGGCTAATGTTCTTTTGTCTTTTTTTTTGCAGATCTCCTGTTGAATGAAGTATTTTGTAAGGGATGGCAGGCCTTGCTGTTTCAGGTTCAGTTTTGCAATCTGCAAGTCTGTCATTCTTTTAAACTCCTTTTTTACTCTGGGACTGTCTAGCAAGCCAAAAACAATTTCAGATTTCTCAAATATTGAAAGTTCAGTGACAAAATGAACATTTTTTCATCACTCTTTCCAGCTGGAAATTCAGGCAGACAGCTCATTCTGCTAGCCCAGAGGTTTACACCCATGTGATTGGTATCCGTTAAACAAATTCCCAAAAACAGGCCTTAAAAGACTACCGTCATTGTTGCTATGCAATCAAAATAGTTCCTCGTGAAGTCGTTTGCTCAGCACATAAAGAAGGTTAGTTTATAGCTTTGGAAAGGAGAGGATACAACATGCAAGCATCTCCCGCACAACAACCTCTGTAACTTCTGCAGGGAGTTTGAATACAACCTGTTTGATTTTCTGAAGTAATGTCACAAAACTATGTTGCAGTAGTATCATCCATCTTGATGCCTGAATGTCTATTTGAGATTGCCTACAGGGGCATTCCAGAAACAAACAGCCTTACCATTTAAGGTGGAATGGAAAATTTGAATAAGAAGCTGGCGATTACAAAACTAACTTTGCTAACCTCGTTAGGAACGTAAAACAGTGGGGGCAGCTCTATGTTAAGACTGCATCTATGCCAGGACTCTTTACTGAAAGAGTCACTGTAAAGCTGATATATACAAGCTCAAATATATGTTAATGTCTGTAATGAGCTTAAATAAAACATATGGAATATTTTATAAGCTTCAAATGTCTATGTTTAATCTAGAACAGCCGAAAACAGACTATTGCAAATCTTGAAGGGATGCTAACAGAAATTAGCATTATTTTAGAGGTGATTTTTCTTGTTTGTTTTTTAGAGCTAATAACAGAAACCGATGGAACTGCTAAGAATTCTGGGAAGTCGAGTCCATACCACTATCAGAATTATTTTACTTAACACTGTGTGATTCTACCAATTATTTTCCATATTAATTAGTAAAGCACTGTTTAACCACAAGTGTTAAAATGTTTACAATATAAAATGATATCAGCTGGTATCCGTTGTAAGAATTCTTTAGCTTCTTAAAATCAATATAATTTTTAATAATTGGCACTGTGTTCCCTGGGACTCCACTGAGATTCTTATGTCTCTCTGCATGTGTTGTTGTTGTGGTCACAAACCAATAAAAAAAATTTGTAAATAAAAAATAGCTTCATGCTGTTCAGGGCTCAATTTGCATAACCATATTTTCTATGTATGTGTTTTTGTACAAAAGCTTCTCTCTGGCAGTAAAGCCATCAGGCAGGGTTTAGAGTGAGTGCAGGTGAGAGGCAGTATGGCAGCGCTTCATCTGCTGCTTTCATTCCTCCGGGCCAGAATCCTCCACTCTAACGGCCATAGACAGCCATGTCCTCCTGCTTCAGCTCCCACATAAAACCAGAGTGAATCATATCCCCCTATGCCCCCCCGCCCAAACTCCTGACCTTAGAGATAGTTTGTGTGTGAGAGTGTGCTTGTTTTAAGTGCATTCACAGGACAAAAATGTGACTTTGCAGTAAAACCAGAGAACCAACAAAATGCTCCTGACTTTATAAAGAACTTTTAACAAAACTCCATGTTTCTTTTTTAAAACTGAAGGAGCTAAACCATTTATTATTTTTTTTCCCTGAGTTAAGTTTAGGATCATATTTTGAAAATTCAATATATTATATTATATAAAGATACTTACATATACAAACGTATGCAAAAGTTTGAACACTCCTGATCAAAGTACATGTTTTGTTTAACATATTGGGGAAAAAAATAAACAAAAAATATAAAACTTTTGCACAGGCCACATGTTATTAGGATAAGCAATCGAATAAGCAGTAATCATGCATTAAAATATAAAGTGTTTTCTGTGTTCTCTGTGGAGGACTTGTTACTTCTTTTCACAACAAAACAAAACATGGAATTCAACCAGCGTCATCCAAACTTTGCATCAACTGCACATAAAACATATAAGCTGTATCATTATATCATTATAGCTTCACACAGCATACATATGCAGCACTGTGCAAAAGCCAGAGACCACTGTCATTTATTTACCACCAAGTACATGTTATTCATTTTTCAGTGTGATGAAAAAAAGCAGAAAGCATATTTATCAGAAAATTACACAGAAGCCTCAACAGCTAAATCTAATATCAGCTGTTTGAGTGCTCAGTGTGTCACTCTCCACCATTATTCCAGCTTCCATTCTTTTCAGGAGACTCACTTTCAGTTTCTCAAAGAAATCTGCAGACACACCTCCAAAGTTCAGTCTTAGAAGTTGGTTGATCATTTTCTGAAGTAATCAAACACATTCAGTGATGTTGAGATCTGGACTCTGGGTGGTCAGTCCATTGTTCAGCTTCTTTGTTTGATGTGTCCGTCTCCTTTTCTCAGGGAGGTTCTTCTTGACAGCTACACATCCTTTCAGACCCACAGCGCTGAGTTGTCTTCTCAAAGTGGAAGGATGGACAGAAACACCTGTGGATGTTTTCAGATCTGAAGCAGCTTGATTTTCTCCTCTCACTCAAAGATGAAAGCTGATAGGTCAGTTTTGGTGGCCTACCAGGTCTTGCACGGTTGTTAAGAATCCCATTTTGAACTCTAGATTTTATATCTAATCTCCTGAAAAATTAATAACTTGTACTTATTGGCTGTTTTGACTGGAAATTTAATGAATGAAGGGGGTCTCTGACTTTTGCAAAGCACATATTAAATACATATGGGATGCATGTATGACCCTGTGTCCTGAAAAGGTATAAAAACAAACATGAGAGTGTGTGTCTCTGCATGCGTGTGTCCAGTTTTGACCTCTCTCATTTGATTTAGCAGGTAATAGCTTTCGCATGCGTTACATTTTTGTTCATGTTAAGATCCTTTTGTGGCCGTCAGTTAATTTATGCCTGAGTTAAGCCCTGAGTTCATGTTTGAGCACAAGCCTCAGAGGCTGAGCAATATTTGATCACTCTAACATGCTCTGAATGCTTTTAAAAAAAGCCTCTTTCAGAGCCCAACCTTGCGCTTTAACCCTAGAGACAGCGCTGGCGTTATTCTGTCCCTTTGTACTCGTTGCTGTGCGTTCTTGTTTTTTTAAACGGCCTTGTTCCGCTGCAATTCCTCGCAGAGCCATAGATTTCAAGCTGCTTTTTTTTTTCCTCTGCTGCATTCAGACTTGGAGGAAAACAAGCTCACTCTCAGCCCACATTCAGTATCTGACCTTTACAGCAACGCTAGGACAAAATGTGCTAAAGTAATAGCGCAGACTAAGAGATTTCACCTTTAGCCCTTTAATATAACATGACGTTCATCTGAAATACATCTCTGCTTGAAGCATTCATCCTCACTGATTCACTTTTATTAGATAACTTTGCCATCAAACTGTCAAAAACAGCTTTATAAGTTTACACTGCAGGCTTCTAACCTGCAAGCTGTTTAAAAGCGTCACCTAGTTGGTTCTCGAAGTACTGAAAGTGGAGATTATTTGGTGCCATTTGCCGCCTATGACATTAATTCCCGAGTAGCCATATCATCATGGTTATAGCATGTCACTATGATTCAAACTAAGCGAAAGAGGAGAGTGTAAAATGGAGGCAATTCTTCAGAAAGCCTGAAATGTTTTCAGAGGCGAATGAGGACCAGGTGTTTGCAGCGTTACAAAAAACACACCTGTCTGTCTAAGGGGGGGGGCAAAGAACCAGACACACACATATACACATAAGTAAGTTCCCATATGTGCTCCGCTGTGGCCACTGTGTAAAATTTATGACCTTTGGGGAACCTGAAACTGATGAAATGACACAACAGGTGTACAACTGCTGCAGGTTTCTGGACCCGACTGACCCCAGAAAAGCACCTGAACGACCAGAAAAGGGCAAATTTTCCCTTCTTACCACTAATGCATTCGATAAGCCGAGACTTATTTGGCATCTGAAGTTTCCCTCTTTAGCGACAAAGCTGATGTAGCTTACGTGATAATGTAAGTTTATGTTGTTTGACATTGTATGACCTGCTGTTATCTATAAACAAGGACAAAAGTATGTACCATAGCTGAAAACAATGGCAGCAGCCATCCTGTAGTCTGAATTTTGTACATATTCATAAATAACTATGTTATACAGTGTTAAAACCACATTAGCAAATCTAAGAAACATTCTAACAATTTTGCTATTTTTTCATTTCAGAACGCCAGAGATTTGAAAAGAAGTGGTCATTTCAGAGAAAATGCCCTTTAAAAGTAGACCAATGACATCTTTGGTCATGCATCAAACAGAGAGGGGTCTCCCCTTAAAAAATCACCTCAGCAACTTGATGCACCAGATCTATACACTCTTGACCCTCAGCTGGAGGCAACTGATGTCAAGAATGATCCATCCATTTATCAGGATTTTCTATCCAGTGAGACATTGTAAATTTCCAAAAACACGCTGCACCCAGCTTTACGGTGCACTAAAGTAATTACATTTGTCTCGCAATCTGTTTTCTTTTAAGAAGTCTTCTTTTTATGTATAACATTAGTCCATGTTCTGAATCGGTTTGATATGTTCTCTGGCTTTAGAACCTTCTGTAGCAGTGTTCCCACCCGTTGTTGTGCTTGTTAAACTGTTAAAGCAGCCTTCTACACACCAAATGGATTCCCTCACAAAAATATTCAAAGATATTTGCATTGTGATTACCTTAAAACAAACAAACAAACAAACAAACAAACAAACATACATACGGCTACAGTAACAGTAGCATGTAGGCTCCTTCAAATGGTTAAGCTTTATTATTTTAACAAATGCGATTTACAGGCTGTGAGAAAATGTATTAATCTTATAAAGCAAAAACTACCAAACCATAACCAGAACAACAAAACCATAGCTAGAGCAACCAAACCATACCAAAATTTACCAAACCTTATCAAAACCTACCACACAATACCAGAACAACCAAACCATACCCAGAACAACCAAACCATAGTTAGAGCAAACAAACCATACCAAAACAACCAAACCATACCAAAAATCTACCAAACCATACCAAAACTTACCAAACCATACCCAGAAGAACCAAACCATAACTGATAAAGCTGATAAATCGACAAAAACAGTTTACATTAAACAAACTTAGTGAATCTATTACAGTATGTACAGTCTATGCCTGCCTATAAGTTATTTCTGCCCTGCTGTAGTCCCTGTTACACAGCAAACGACTGAGCTCTGCTGTAATATCCATCACCGTAGCTCAGGTTTAAACTGCAGAGAAACACACAGGCTGATGATGAATAGATGTTTAAAGGGAAAGTGACAGGACACACGCTCATTTCTGAAAAACCTGCACGCTCGCTGTTCTGTAGGCCTGCGCTGGACCACAGAGTTAAACAATTAGCTCCTCTCTTAATATGAACATCATGTGGGCTGGCATAATGAGCTGAGGCCTGAGCGTGTGAGCTTTCTGCATTTAATGTTGTCCATGTGGTTTGATATATATACTATATATAGTATAATACACTATATACACTATACATATAGATATGTACTATATACACTATACATATAGATATGTACTATATAATATATATATATATATATATATACACACACACACACGGGCACACAAACTCATGTATTGCTTTTTAATTATGCTGTCTCATGCTTATGCATGCTTTATGAAGCCCCTATGTAGACAGACTTCAAACAGTGTTAGTGAGACATGTTATGACTGTGTGAACACTGATTTCTCTGTGTGTCTCAGGTTGATTCCAGATGTTTCTTGCTAAAGTCCCCGTTAGCCCTCTGCAGTGTGGATGGGCTTTGCTCCAAAATAGACCTGCTAAAACCATCCATCACCCTGAATCAGTGTTAAAAAAGTTTGGAATTACTGTTTTTAATATTATAAAAGCAAAATGTGCATGTATAAGGGACTCTAATATGATGTTAGAAAGCTGTTGATCATCAAGAATGAAGCATTAATAAAATTAAAATCCAAAATGAAGTTGTAAAATTAACATCTGGAATGAAACTGCAATTACATTATTTTATAGAAAAAAATTAATAAAATAATCATACAGACTTTAGTTACAAACTTAATCGAGTATTTAGTTTTAATAAGCTTAATATCTAAAATTAATTTGTAACAAAATTAATATCAAAAATGAACTTAACAAAAATTAATACTGAATTATAATGAATATCTAGAATTTCTAGATTATCTAGAAGTTCTAATAACATTAATACCAAGAAAGCCTCATATTTTCAATCATTATGATCAAATATTGAGTTAGAGTATTAACAGTACACAGTCGTATTAAAGAAGTTTAAATGACGTTTTGTTTATTTTCTAAGTGTAAATAAGTGAACACATCCTCTACAGAGAACACACTTCTCCACATTTTAATACACAATTACTGTTTATTTGCTGAATTTAACATACTGGAAAAAAAAACATAAAATGTGGCCTGTGCAAAAGTTATAGCACATTTAATATTGAATATTTTATTTTTTTGTATGTTAAACGCAAGTAAGCAGAAATTGGGCACTAACATTTGAAGAAAAATGACAAATTTAAGTGTTTTCTCTGTAGAGGATGTAGTAACTTATTTTGACCTTAAATCAACAAAATGTGTCATTTGACCAGGGGATTTAAAATTGTTGCATGTCTGTATTTAGCATTTAATGGATTATAACTTGTATAACCCTATAATACTTTAAATAGTGAATAAAGTGAATGGAAATGACCTTTTAGTGTTTAGCTTAAATATTAAAACCTGCATTGCTTATAAAAAAAAAATTCCAAATGTTTATCAAATATATTTTTGCAATGTATGAAAATGGCCAAAAATGTATTATAAAATATATTTATAAAAGGTTAATTTGCTAATATTTAAAATTAAGAAACTGGAATACACATTTCAAAAGGTATCAAACAGTAAAGTGCATTAGACAGGATTGTATTTGTATTTATTTTATTTATTTGGTTGATACATAATATATATTCTGAAATACATTTTAGTGCTTGGAATATATTTCAGCATGGACTGCAATGTATTTGAAATATATTTCAAATATATAAAAATACATGTATGTATGTATGTATGTATGTATGTATGTATGTATGTATGTATATATATATATATATATATATATATATATATATATATATATTCTTTCTTCTCCATATCAGTGCATAAATGGTCATTGTATATATAATGAAATGTAATAATGTAACAAGCGAGTCCAAACTTTTGAACTAGTAGGAGTGTGTGTTAGTGGCAATGTTCACGTCTGCACTTTGTCACAAAGGCAGGCCTGCTGAAAACGCATGAGATCTGTCCCACCTCCGAGAGAAATTAGTTTGAAATGTGAAAGCGCTGAGGGAATTTCGTAATGGTCCCATTTGCTGAGCTGTTTCAGTCACGGCAGGTGGAACTTGTCGCTGAATGCTGAAGAAACACTGCAGTGACTGTGTGAGGAGGAGGAGGAGGAGGAGGAGGAGGAGGAGGAGGAGGAGGAGGAGAGATGTATATGAATGGTCTGGAAAGAAGGAGTTAAGCAGCAGTTTCATTATCAAGGAAAAGGTTTTGTGCACCTCGGCTGCTCACTCAAACAGAGCAGCGCAGTGAAACTGTGAAAAGTGATGCTAAACTCTCAATCCACACCACATTTACATTTATAAGAAGAGGAAATAATGTATTAATATTATTATACACAGCAAAATTTACCACTTCAAAACAGCCATCAAGTACAAATTATTTATTTAACAACTAACAATTCTCTGTTCTATTGCTTTTATACAACAGTTAAATGAATAAAGTAAGAAATAAATAAATTGAGCCGTGAACGTGGCATTTAATATGTTTTAATATGTTAGCAATTCCATCTGCCAAATTATAGTTCCTTAACAAGCAGCTTGTTGCTACATTAGAGTTACGAGCTCCGCTCACTCGTTGCACAGCCAGCAGTTCGTTCTCCAGCTCCACACAGACCAACTGACAGTTTAGGAGTCTGACTAAATCAGCTGTAGGTCAAATGTGATCTTATAAGTGTCCATTTTCTGTTTGTGGCAAAGTAAGAAGTAAAAATGTTCAAATGGCTTGAGCCTCTCCTACAGCTGTCAAAGTCATTGCTTAGCAACGGCGTCTCAGCGGAGTGATAGTGTTTGTGAAAAAAACGTGATGTTATGGCGAAATAACAGCATTAGAACGCTTCTAATACATGATATATAACATCAATGACAACTCAACATGTCTAAAGGTTTAAAAGCAATAACGAGACTCAATCATCTGAGCGCACATCATCCATCTACAGTGGACCATTTAAATAAAGTTGGAACAAATGAGCTTCATGAAAGAGCATTTTTGGACTCTTGTTAAATCAGGTGGGAACCTTAAAGAAGATGCACAAAAACAGACATGATTACAGAAGAAAAATGATCTAAAAGTTTTCTTGGCCTTGCTGATTATCTAAATCTCTCATCTCTGCAGCTCATAAACGGCCAACACACGGCACACAGGGACAAAATGACTGTTCTTAATCAAGAAAAGGGGGAACGCAGAGGGAACGATCAGTCTGCGTAATCGGCCCCTTAGGATTTTCCCTCTAAAGTTTTCTAAATTCTTCACTATCATCATTTCCCGTCTTATCAAGGACACGGTGCACCGCGGCCTGATAATAATAAAGCCGTTGAATTTAATCTGGACTGAGAGCACTTGTTGCTTGGCAACCGCCTCCATCTCTGTCGTAGCAGAACAAGTTGCACCTCTTCAAAAATTTGTTTTATTTCAGTCGGCAGTAAGAGCTACAATCAAAAGTGATCAAATCAGAATCTTTCCGAGTGCGAGTGAGGATGTACGTTTTGATGTTCTCAAACCCAAAAATATCTGGGTCTGTATTTAGACGATCATAGCTTAAAGATCACACACCATCCTCCAGATTCAAAATAACACTATGAATATTAAAAACATCACTTTTACTGGCAAAGATTTCTAACTGACTCCAGTGTGTCACCAACCTCACTTGCATTCTTAAAAATAAATGTTCCTAAATGCTTTTTTGGCTTGGACAGACTGTTCTGGCAAAAACTTGATATGTTGTAGAGGTTTTTAAACTTGAAAAACTGGCACCTCTCAGTTTGTCTTTCTCCATGGACAACAATAAAACTGCTAGCTCGCACTTGCACGCTGCTTTCTCGTCTCCTTTGTGAATAGATACACTTGTTTGTGTGTAAATAGGGATCAGCTGAATAAGGAGGTGCAATATTACAAACACAAAAGCATGAATTGGTTTTAAGTCAAATGGAGCTACAGTTTGACTATGTGACTGATCCAGTAATCTACTCATTTACTTAATTAATATCCTCACTCATATCGTATTGGCTGATGATAGCCTGCCTCAGCTTCCTGTACCTGGTCTAAAACTCAACCATCTAAAAAAGTGTTTTCACACTGCAGGCAAACCCAACCATAGTTCACAATGGTTGAACCAAATTTTGATGGAACAGGATGGTACTGTTCGGATCAAACTGAAAAGTCTGAAGGTCCGAACCAAACAAAGTAGGCGTGTAAGCCCAACATTCTACCCCCTAACCTAACACTAATGCATCTGATCATACCAATCAAGCACTTCAGAAGATATAAATTAGCTAAAGCAGGTGTGTCAGAAGAAACTGTGGTTCGGACTTCACTCTGCAGGACGGTAGACCAGGGCTGTTGACCACAGCAAGCCACATCTGAATTAGCATAGAAACCAGAGGAACTCATTTTTGCTCCCTGAATTTGAGTATTGTGTTTCTAATGTGGAGCTTCAGCCACTGCCTGTGAGCCGCTCCAAAGGATTAAGCAAATGGAGACCTTAAACATCACACTAGTAAAAAAGCTCCAAGAGAACGAATGCAATCCGGAAGAGTAAGGAGGCGTGTAAAACATGGCAGTCTTGGTGTTACTAGCGTTCTCTCTGGCAACTTAAGTTGTAAGCGGAGAAAAGGCACTCAGAGATAGGATTTTAAGGAAATGGAGCATTTAAAAGTAGATCAAGGGATTCGTGGCAGAACAGGGCAAAGCGACCATTAAGAGCCAGTCAGGAAGGGGATAAAACTCATTTCAACCAGAGCAGGGGAATGAGGGGAATTTTAATTGGGGACAGTCAAAAAGCTGCACTGTAGAGACCACCCTCCTGCCCCCCCTTCAACCGTGCGATGTCTAACTTTGTAATAAATGTGGCCACTTATCCACCAAGTTTAAGTCATTTTTACATAAACTTTACATTTATGTCACTTGAATAATGAATGAATTAGTTAAATGTGACAATCAACTTGAATTTTCAAAGAAAATAGAACAGCAGCAAGAATTCAGCTTGTACAGATCATTTTAAAATCACCCCTCAATACATATTTGCAAGATTTTAATGAATGTAAAATGGCTTTTAACCAGCTCATCTGAAAAAAAAAAAAAAAGGATTTTAAGTCATAGAGTCAGGGCTTAAAACTGCTCTCATCTTTTAATTAGGTAACATCAGCTAACTTGCTAATGCTGGTCATGCAGTTTTCTAGCCAAAGACTGTAGATAGCTGTCTTAGTTATCTAGCTAACTAGAAGCTAGCTGTCATAGGGAGTTATCAGGCTAGCTGGTTAGCTAGTAGTTACTTAGCTAACTAGCTAATATTTGTACTATGATATTGGTAACTTGGCTAACATTAGTGCTAGCCTAGATAATGTTAAGGTTGTTCAGATAGTGTATTTCCACTGTTGACCTCTCCATGATTACATCAACAACCAGCAGCCTTAGCTAACAGTGCTAGCTTAGCTAATATTATGGTTGGTCAGACAGTGAGTAAACTAGGCATGATTACAGTACACAACACGTTTATTTTTTTAGGCATCCTGGCACTTTTGTATGTCTATATAGACAGCCATTGAAATATTGCTAAATAAAAGTTGGATGTTAAATTTTTGCCATGCTCAATTATACACTGGGCGCCACATTGAGGCAACATATATCAAAAACAATCATTTTTGGTCAAATATAATGCATATAGTTTTTATATATTTTATTATTATTTTCATATATAATGATGTATATGATGTATTATAATGATAAAATAATGGTTGAAACCTTTGCCATATATAATATATATATATATATATACACACATATATACACACACACACACACACACACACACACACACATATATATACATACATACATACATACATACATACATACATACACACACACACACACACACACACACACACACATACATACATACACACACACACACACATACATAGCAAAGGTTTCAACCATTATTTTGCACTAGTGAGAAGGAATTTCATTGGCTATTTATGCAGATATGTCCTAAAAAGATCATAGTTTTGCTTATTTTTATATATTTATATTTGTATGTTTTCTTACTCACAAAAATGTCACATTATATGATGTTGAAGGAGTGATATCGTTTCATCCCCCAGAGGAGCCAATAATAATTTATTATTTGCTACCTGATGACTTCAACCTGTTCTAGTTAGTGTTCTTCGCTTGCATTCATTTCTGAGCATATAAAAATGGTCATTGCTGGTCCCAAGTGTCTTTAATGAGTGAAAGCTGGAGCGGTAGCAGTAGCAGGAAACTTTATGGGTGTTTGGATTCATCGGTAGGTCATAAAAATGTGTGAAAGTCAAGTGTGGCATTAGACTGTGACATTGGACCTAACTGCGTGAGTCTCACAGCCAATGTATGAGAGTTGGCAGCCCAGTCTAACACTTCTGCTCTTAATTCTGATGGATGCTTAATTCATACTAAAACAGACACTCATAGGAAGAATAAGAGGCTTCAGCTGAGATGTGCCATCCTCTACATAGTGAAGCACACCAAGCAAACTTCAGCACTTTAGAAGGGGAAAATTCTCAGTCCATTTCCAGCGAAGGCAGCCCCCTCCTGTCCGTGCCATAAAGGGATTTTCAGGGTGAACGGCTGGCTGACACCAGAAAACGAGAAAAAGAAATCTCCAGAATTGGGAAATCTAAGTGAAAGCAGGACTTTTCCCTACTTGGAGAGGAAAAGTAGTGGAAAGTTGTGTGTCCAGCTTTTTTTTTTCAGCATAGACTGGACACAGCTTCTGGCCACTGGGCCTCATCTGCTACCACAGACAGCATGGAGACAGGGCCAGGGTGGGACACAAGTTTCTCTCTATAAGGGATTTTCAGTATGAAAACTGATGAGCTGAAGAATAAGGAGATGTGAAAGTGTAACTAAGCATGGTGGAGGTCATGGATCAGAACATCAGCAATGATGAACGTTCCTGTCATATGAAAAGCTAATTTGATTGATCAGGTGATTGAGTACATGACCTGTTGCATCAAGGTCAGACCGTACGACATAACTGGAGATAAACATTAATGTTTCAAATGTTCAACAGTCAAAACACTGAAATCACCTTTTAGTGCAGGGGAATTCTAACCATTGCTTGGAATTCAATGATAATGCTATTGGATGCATTTCCTCACCAACTTTAGAGCCAGTAGTCTTTTTACCACCAGTTTTCTATATTGTTCATGGTTTATCACGGAGCAGCCCATCCCTCAGAGTGGAGAACGGTACTTCGCTCCCTTTTACGCTGACTCCTTTTATTAAAATCTCTGTCACAATACATCAATATGTCACTGACGGAGGCCAGCGCTGCTAAACCTGCCAGTCGCAGATCTTTTAACCACTCGCTTTCTTTATAAATACCCTCCACAGGCCACAGAGACGATGCCTGGCATTAGCACTTTCATGCCACGCGTCGCCTCAAACCCTAGCCCCACCCCATTACCCATCAGCCCCAACCACAACTTCCCCTGAATCAGAACACCCTCCAAGCCAGCCCGGTGCAGAAACGCACCCTGCCTGCGCTTAAGCCTTTTTTCCTTTCTTTCACCCCAGGATCCATTTTAGCATAGCGCCGCTCCCATTATGTGGAAACACTGGCGCTAGTGTGCTAGCCTCCGCCAAGAAGGCCCAGCTGGCTAGCCTCAAAAACGCAGAGCAGGTAGTGAAGCACATGAAACCCCATTAGACGCGCTCTAGAGTGGCCTGAGGGAGCGGCTCTGCACTTTCACTGGCGTCTGTGTGCGTTAGGCAGCGGCTGGCAGAGAAGATGCCCAGAGGGAACATGTGCTTTATCTATTAGTTTAAGGCCCCACTGCCATCAGGAGGGGGGAAATCCTGAGACTGTGGCTAAACCTCAGCAGGCCCAGCCCGGGATGGCATCCACTCGCTCCTGGCACCGGGACAGGAACATCGCACATCAAATTTTAGAGCAGAAATGACAGAAAAATAAACTTAAACTGTATTTAATATGTGCCTAAATGTATTCATTCTGTAGGCCCCTAGTGGCAGAATGTTAAATAAATAATATTATATATATATATATATATATATATATATATATATATATATATATATATATATATATATATATATATATATATATATATATATATAAATATTCAATACAGTCAAATAACATCTTTCCCCAGTAACTCTGTCAGGATTGACTAGGACACTGTTGCCATGAACTGTTCTGACTGTGTTGAGCTGCTAGTGGGCAACTAGGAGTGATAGGGGAGGGATGAGACCCCCTTTATGAAAACTACTCACAACTTTTCACAAGGGTGACTGTGCTGAGAAAACAGACATTTGCAGCTTTTTTCACATTGAACAATCCAGCACAATTGACACAATGAACAGCATTCAAACATAATAAACACACTTTTACGAGTGCTGACTTGGTCACTCCTCTGTGAAGGTGAAAATCCAGCTTTGTAAATCAGACACGTTTCCATCATATATTCCATGTTGCTAAAGGAAAAACTGCATGGTTCACCTGAGCTCCAAAACAGGTGTTCCATTTTATGCCTGCTGTGAAAAGAGGTTCTATAACACTTTGTTGTGTGTTATTTTGGTCATTGTCAGAATTAAGTCATGCACTTTAGGGCAGGCACCAGTTTTGTTCTTCTAGCTAATAATTTAATACAAAATGCACCAAACAAACTAAAATAGCTTCTAGGTTAACTAGCAATTATTCTAACTATGCTTTGGGTAACTTTACTAAAGCTAGCCTAGTTAATGTTATGTTTGCTAAGTCAGCTAGAGCTAGTCAGACATGGTCATCCCACCTATTATTATATCATATCATAATGACCAGTGGCCCTTAAGGGGCCTGAATCATGAAATTTCACACATTTAAAAAAATCAAACAGTTTGATATAAGATTTAAACACTGTTAGAGATTCAAAATGTACAGTCCATGTATCTAAACTAAGTTGGCCCATTTGAAATGAACCGTTTGTGATATATGACATATGATGACATATCAACCCATTCAGCTTACGGCAGTTTAGCCCTGCCCATTTACACTGAAGTTATAAGGAGTGTTTCAGGCTGTACTGCTTTTTGAATGGAGAGCAGAACTCATTTACATCTATTACCCTTAACTGCACAGTAACAAGAACAGCCTGTTTCATTCTAAGGCAGGGATCAGCAACATCTAGCTCTTTTATTGCCTTGTTGTGGCTTCACAACAGAATTAGATGTTTAGGTAAAAATAAAATAATCCTCCATTGCACTAAAATAAAACTCTGCTGATCATTCTAATACAGTTTTAACAATAAATGGTCTTAAATGCTGGAGTTAAAGTATAACTGCTAATTCACCCTTTAACCCTGAAGGTTGGTGCGCAGACTACTGGCTATCATCACAACACAGACAACAATCTCACCTAGCTAGCAGCTAACGAAAAGGCAAAGAGAAAGATTTAAGACAAACATTCATCAGCTTCTTGTTCGAATTTTCCCGTTAAATGGTGCAGCAGGCACCATTTAAGGTGGAACAGGAAAATTCAAATCAAGAAGCTGGTGAACGAGAAGCTGACTTCAGCCTCATAAAAAGTCGTATGTTGAGACATTTTACAATAAACTGTTCTACTTTTGCGGAAAAGTTTCCTGCCGGAGATGCGAGAAAAGCAGCTATAGCTGAGCTAAAGCTTAAAGCAGAGCAAAGTAAGGCTGCATTTTCGTTTATAAGCTATTATATTTTGCAGGCTATACTAGCATATTAGCACATACCGAGACATTTTTACAGCCAAGATGGTAAAATGGACATAAAATGCTGTGGCTCCAAAGGTGGCTTGATTTTTGTTGAAAGGACAAAATGACTTCTTAATATTTAGGCTGCCAACCCCTGGTCTAAGGGTTAAAGAGGGGTAGAAGAATGATCTTTTAAAATGAATTATGATCACTTTTGGTACATAAAACAAACACCATAAGTGGACTTAAATGGAAAATACAATAAAAATGAAGTATATGGGCCTTTTAACACTGAATCCTGAAGGACAGCACATAAGCAAGGCATGCCAAAAGGTCACTGACATTCCTCTTTAATGCTTTGATGGATGCCAAAAAGACCTCAACAATACTTTTTTAAATCTTTACAATTATATTAAAACAAATATAGCTGATAATCATAACTGACACACTCACAGACAAGCTGTGTAAAACCTGCAGCACACATTGTCAGGCACTATACCTTAAACACGTACATTCAGTAAGTTACTTCTGGCTTGTCAGGAAAAGTTTGGGTTTATCTGTCATAACAGCAGTAGGCGGACTGCATTAGAGTCGCTGCTGTGCCACAGGCCCTCTTTAGCAGCTCAGTCATTCACCCTAAATCAACCCTGCACCCGCTCTCAGCGCACCCACATCCCTCTAACAACTGGACCGGGAACAAAGTCCAGTACAAGAGCGAGACAAAGCGGGGTTTCCATAACAGGCCCCAAAACAGTCACGGCAGGGGCACAGAGCGGCCCTGTATTAATCTCTCTGGCCAGAAACGCTGCGTTTACCTGGACCGGCCTATTAGAGACAGCTTACTCAGGCCAAATGACCTGAATTCCCCTTAAGCCTCGGAGCTGGTAGGAAATCTCCCAGCGCCGGCACCACTCCAGAACGTCCACTACAGAGGAGTTTCTGAGGCCTGGTAGAGCAGAGATCCACTTTTTTTTCCAGAATTACATCTGCATAGGATGTAAGGTTTGTGTTCATCTTTCAATAAGGAAGGATATACAGCTGTACAATATGGAGACCATACTAGTCTTGTGATATCATTATTGCAATACACTGCATTATATTAATAACGCACTGGTGAATCAAATGTCACATAGCTAAAGATTAGCACGATGTTGACCAAGATAAATTAACCATTGGAGGACCATGAAGACTTTGTTTGTGGTAATACATAGTTAGATAGATCACAGATCAATGAGGTCAGCCAATAAAGAGAAAGGTCATACAATAATTAACACAAAATAATCAAAACAGGGGAGAAGGAATGGGAAAAAAGTTAAAAATTAATTTATTTATCTTTGCTGGACTGCATGAATAGATTCTCTGTTTCAGAAACTGCTGCTGAAAAATATTTTAAGCTAAAAAAGCAAAAACAAAAATGTATTTACTTTCAAAATGTAGTCTCTTTGTAAGGGAATGTTTTTTTAACTGGGCTATGGAAATTCATGTGAAAGTATTCAACTTTTTCTTTTACTGGGGCCCATTTACAATGTTTTGTGATTTTATGTGCCAACAACAGTCATATTTATATGGCAATTTTCCATTCGAATACAGGCTTACTATGGTTACTATGGTTACAGGTTACTATGCCTTTAAGACTGACATATGTAAATGACCTCTGTCCTGACTGCCTGCCCTGTACTGTACCCTGGCTAACCCACTCCAGGGCTGGTTAAGTTCAGGATACTGGAACATAAACAGCTCTTGGACCAATCAGAATCCAGCTTCTAACCAATCAGGGACAGCGTTCTGATGAAAGTGGAACCTCTGGTCCTTTTAAGGTGGTCTTTTTTCCCTTTCTGTAAAATACTGCTAGCCACTGATGCAACTTATGCTGCATTTACTTGTTGACAGTAGTCGGTCAACAGCAAACTGGACATTTCATTGGTTTCAATGAAGCAGCAACTGATACAACCATTAGCATTCACTTACTGCTGCAGTCAGTGGAATATTCTGTCAAGAGTTTAATTTTCCCAACTTTTGCCGTCAGCAAAGGTGGTGGAATAAACCAGATGTTGATTTTTTGGGAGTTATGAATGTCGAGCATCTCATTGTTGATGTCCAGGTGAATCCAGTCTTACAGAACAAAAGGATTAAAAGTACAGAACCTTGTCCTACACTTTTCCATCTTAAATAAACAATTGATCCTGATAAAACTCTCCTCTGATAATCATCCATTTTGTCTGTGATGCTGTCGCCATGGCAACGTTTTCAAAACTGCATGCCATGACCCCTGTGACACCGACACCATGTAAACACAGCATAATTCACACTAAATCATGAATCATCTTGATTTTACATAACTTCATCATAAGTGTCATGCTTTAATGTGCACACGCAGATGAGGATTAATCACAGTCTGAGAATCTAAAGCTGCATTAACAAAAAATTGTTAACCACCAATCTATTCATAATATGATGGTGTGCATATTACAGTTTTGTCCATCATTCAATATGGATAGCGCTATTATTTAATAAAATTGAGTGTGAATTCTTAATCACCTTGGATTTTCTGTGCCATTTTATTCTTTTCATAAAACAAGAAAAGTGTATTAAATATGAATAAAGCTGTGCATACATCCCCTCCTTTACCCAGGCAGAAGAAACAGCATCTCTGTGCCTGACAAAAAACAATCCCAGACAATTCAAAGCTCATCACTCTGCCAAAAACATACATCAACTCAGCCTCACACTGGAGAAACAAGATGACAGTATTGTTGAGAAAGAACCAAGATAGATAAATATTGAGAGAGGCTACTGTGCATTAATGTACAAATGACTTACATTATTCAATTAACTAAGTAATATTTGGCCATTCTATAGCTTTATCATAACATGTAAAATTTTAACACAACATAAAGTCCCTCAACAAAAATGAAGATGATATATATAAAGTTTTGTGAGAACATTCATCCCATTGTGCTGATAAAATCTAGCACAGACATTTTGAATCCAACCTTTTATCACTCCACTTCATTCAGCATTCCCCTCGCTGCATATCTGAAATTCACAGACGGCGCTAGTCTAGATTTAACTGAGCATCCTTCAATGGGCTATTTATTCACAATGGGGAGACACTGTTGTTGTTGTGAAATATTTTAAGCTAAAAAAGCAATTTTCTGGGTTTCTTTTTTGCTACTGGACCAGGTAGCAAAAATATTTGTGATTTTATGTACCAAGAACAGTCATAATAGTTATCATCACTATGCCGTTAAGACTGACATATGTAAATGACCTCTGTCCTGACTGGCTGCCCTGTAATGTGCTTTTTTCAGAAACCAGTCTGGGCTGAAACACTCCTTATAACTTCAGTGTGAATGGGCGGGGCTAAACAGCTGTATGAAAACTTGGTAGATGTATGTACATGCATATTTAAAAAAATTGTACTTTGTGACAAAGTAAATAAAAAAAATATGAATTTTTGACTTTGTCACACCAGGTTCTTCACATATCAACATAAATGCAGTAACAGCAGTGAGAAATCACATGATTAAAGGAAAGAGCAGATCAGATGACAAAAATAACCACTTTTTTGCATCAGCCATAAAGTATTAACACATTACAGTTCTATGTAAAAGTGATTGGAATAAACTTGTGAAAATACCTGAAAAACTTTTCACTGGTTTATGATGACAGCTTGTAAACAGGTACCTCATATATGCACAAGCATGCTTAATTAATGCTAAGCACATGTCAGCTGCACAGATAAACGAGAGAAAATGTGCATGAAGTCAGAAATGAGGCGATGCTAACCTGATCGTCATAGCGGTAAGTGAGGTACTGCTCTCCTGTTGTGTCCTCCAGGAAGCTTCCTTGTGGAGACAGTGCGAATTCAGGCAGGAAGTAAGCACTCTGGGACTCGCTCAATACCCCCTGAAGAAGAAAAACAAACAATTAGACCTACGTCAATACTATCAAACCCAGTTCCAGGACTTGGCAGGCAAAGTTTTGTGTTTCCTCAGCTCTAACAAACACTCAACAGCTGATTTTCAAGCCCTCCCACTCACAATCTAATATACATCCACTTTATTAGAAACTCCTCTCCTGCAGCTCCACCTTGCTGGTGTGCTGTTAGAACAGTGACCTCCAAACCTGGTCCTGGAGAGCTGCCTTCCTGTAAAGTCTATATTCAACCAATTTGCCACACCTGCCCCAGCTAATCAACCTATTCCCAAGTCCCTGATTGGCTGGATCAGCTGCATTAGAGTTAATTAATAGGTGGGGCAGCTTACTGGATGCAGGTTGGAACTAAGCTCTGCAGTAAGGTAGCTCTCCAGGACCAGGTTGGAGGCCACTGAGTTAGAAACTGTAGCTCATGTGCTGTTGCTCAGTGTGTGCTAGCCCAGGCAGTCAAACTGGGGACCTTCTGGGCAAAAGTGCTGTGGAGATTAGCGTTTACCCTCATTTAACTAACTGAATTTAGTTCATGAAGGCTTTGCTAACTTGCTGATAAGCTGAATCAGGTGTGTTTAATGAGACAGTGTGCTGAAGTCTGCAGTGTTCTGGCCTGCGAGGGCTGGAGCCTGACACATGTGTTCTAACCCTTCATCGGTGGTCAGTTTCTGACCACAGAGACACTCTTGGCTGGATATTTTTGTGGCATTGCTGTGCTGAGAGTGGTCCCCCACTAGGCCTGAGCGATTTGAAGAAAATTTCTAATTACAATTTTTCTGACCAGTAATTCAATTTAAATACAACTGTCTATAAATTAAACTACAGGCCTATTTTTGGCCAAGAAAACCAGCTTTAGGCTGTGTTCAGATGGTGGGGCATATTCCACAAAAAATCCACAAGGAATCCACCTGAGACAACTTTTGCAAAGTGGAAGCGGATCTATTTAAGGGGCAGGAAGTTAAACTGCCCCACTTAAAACTTGTTGAAGACCCAGCAAACCTAAATCCGTGTTTCCTTTCTAATGAGGTTAATCTTGTTCTTGCAGGAAAACATGTACACAAGTTTACCCTTTGAATAATCTTCCAATGACCAATAAATGACTGATATATTTCACCATATTTCTCTCCTCTCGATGTAAACTGGGCAGTCCTTATCTTGGGTTCAAACCTTAATTACACATCACGCTAAATGGATAAAATAAAGAAACTAGCACTTTTTGCACTTTCACCAGGTTTATTTCTCCCTAATCAGCCTACATAAACATTAGCAAACCTTAGCAAGTGCCTTAACACCACAACCAGTGAAGAGTCACGTCGTAATTCTTCATTAAAGTAAACTACTCACCAAGCTACAGTGCTGAGGGGGACTTGTGATCCTTTAGTGATTTTTTTAGTGACAGCAGTGTACAGGATGGTACATATGCCAGCAAATTAATGTTTAATTTCGAGCTCATCATTCTTTAAATTGCAAATGGGAGCAAACTCCTACTGTTCAGCCCCGAGTCTGTCTCCGCTTCAGTTCTACCTGTTCATTTTCTGATTGGTTACCTTGTGAAAAGTGACACAAGACAAGTGGAGCTTCCCCACTGAAGTTCAACGGTCTGGGAGGATCCACAGCAGAAATAATTGCGATCCACAGTGGAACAAGCAGAGCCTGTGAAATCCTCTGCCATCTGAATGCAGCCTTAGGCTTGAATGTAGTGTGGAAGACTGCCAGTTCACAAGATTTGCATTTTTAGGTTAAATTACCCCACTTAAAACTTGTTAAAGACCCAGCGAACCTAAATCTGTTTTCTATCTAATGAGGTTAATCTTGTTCTTGCAGACAAACAGTAAACATGTACTAAGTTTACTGTACGAATAATGTTCCAATGACCAATAAATGACCAGTATATGTACCATATTTCTCTCCTCTCTATGTAAACTGGGAAGTCCTTATCTTGGGTAGTGCTTCCGTTAGCATTCCTCTGACCAATCAGAAGGCTGCGTTTCTGGCCCTGCCCACACAGAACAGTTTCAGAGTCTAAAGCTAAAGCTAACCCAGCATAACAAAAAGCTAGCAAGTTAGACCACCTGTCCGCCCAATCATTCATTTATCCAAAACCAACACTGCTCGTTCGTCCATTCCTTCATTCACATTTTGCTTCATCTATCCATTTGTTCATTCCTCGATCCGTCCATCTGCACATCTCTTTGTCTGTGACTTTTTTCATCTAGTTAGCATCACTTAAAGCTGGATAATCATTTCAGTTCTGTATGAGCGGAGAAGCAGGCTAGGCGTGCTGGACAGAGAGCTGTCAATCAAGCAGTTTATTTGCCATGCCCTCTCAGTTCTCAGGTCTGATCAGCAGTTTTTAAGCCATGTTTTATCATATTTATATCTTATATTTTTTATTCAAGCTTTGCTGGATGTTTAATAAAACATTCAAGTTTAGTATAATACACACTCTTTTAATTTTTCACCCTGTCTTCCCGGGGACTTTTTTGATAATATAGTCATAAATTATTTGCAAATAAATGCACTCTTCCATATTGTGAATTTGGTTTAGAAATTATTAATTGTATAGTCCTTTTCACCACCTAAATAATATCTGGTGAGTAGCACTCCTCTGGTCAATAAACAGAGAGTTGATGAGTGGGGTAGAGGACCTATAAGGCTGGTGGACCTCATAAAATGGCCAGTAAGTAAGCACAAGATAGTTTCTAACAAAGTGGACGAAGAGTGTATTAAATTGCAGTTTGGTCTGATTATTATGTGGGTTGACGAACTGAATCATGTGCAAGAACAGGGAGAGCACTAAACTGTGCAGTTCAGTGGCTTGCTACCCCATCCTTAAAAGGATAGTTTAATGACAAGTGATCGCTAATAGCACCACAACTGTGATTTGGTCGCAGACGCAACTTTCGGTGTTCTATTGCAGCGCTGCTGTGCAGCACTGCCCTGTCTGATCCACTCATACCAGCACAACACACGCTAAAACACCACCAGTGTCAGTGTTACTGCAGTGCTGAGAACGATCCACCACCCAAATAGTACCTGCTCTGTGAGGGTCCATGGGGGTCGTGACCACTGAAGAACAGGGTGAAAGGGGGCTAACAAAGTATGCAAAGAAACAGATGGACTACAGTCTGTAATTGTAGAACTACAAAGTGCACCTATATAGTAAGTGGAGCTGATAAAATGGACAATGAGCACAGAAACAAGGACATAATGTTATGCCTGATCGGTGTATAAGAAAGTAAGGGGAAGCAAAGAGGCCTGAGCATTGCATAAAACACCCTTTAATATCAGTGATTTGTTCCACCAAAAAAGTAGCACCTTTTGCATTACAGATAAAACTATGTGAATATCAGGTTGAGCTCAGTTCTTTCAGTATTTTCATATGATGCTGAATGTGATAGAACCATTGCATTTACTAAACAACCCCTGAAGAACCATCTCTTTTTTAAGTGTGTACTGGTTCTATATAGACCTATAGTTCTATGTAGAACAATTTTTTATAAAAGTGTATGTTGTGAGAAGTTTGAGAACCCAAATTTTTAAAAAATGGAGGATCAGACTTATTATTTAGCACAAGGAAAAACAAGAAAAGATGAATCCCCGCTGTCAAAGAAGAGAAAACAGAAAGAAACAAAATGACAACTGAAGGCTAACGTAGGTTCTACTACACGCATGCAAATGGAGGGGTGAGGGAAGTGGATTGAGTTGGTTGCAATCTGCAACCTCATCACTAAATCTTACACACTGCACCTTTGTAAGTCCTGCAGTGTGTCCAGGCATTAGAGTAACATTATTCTTAGGATTTGCATTACTTCATTCAGTTTCATTTTTTAACCTATGCCTGTAAGATAATAGGGAATGTGTCATTATGTGGTCGTGCACTAGAGGTTAGCAGGAATGTCGTAAATAAGATGAGACAGAATAACATGAAACGTTAGACTAAAGAATTATTCTTGGACTATAAAAAACTTGCTTTGATACTGTACTTGCCATGTATTTATGCACTTTTTTCCACACTAAAATGGTCTTCCCAGAAGAAAGAAAGAAAGAAAGAGAAAGCTCTCTATTCTGGTTTGGGACTGGTGAGGATAGAGGATTATTCTACCTCACTTGGCTGACTCTGATCCACTCTTACAGTGCCTTAAATCACAAAGCTATTGCTCCAAACTTCATCGGGGACCCCAAAATACGGCTCAGAGAGTGATTTAGCAACTCACCCCATAAAACAATTGCATAGCAACCTCAAATCCACATCGGGAATGCAAACTAAAGGAACATGCGATGCATTAAACGAATCCATGCATTTTGTATTTATGCATAATAAGGGGAAAAAAGTGATTTGATTCAAATTTCCACATGAATAAAATATATTACACCAACACAATCTTGTCTGTTGACTTACTTTTGGCAATAACTGCACTGATGTAATGCGTTTCTTTCATGTGGAAATGATGTACACATCGAGCACTTATTTCAGTGCGAAGGGATGTTTTCGCTTATTGGGTCACCAAAGAGCAGATTCAAAGTTCAATCAAGCACAATCCACAGAAGAACCGGGCTTTAGAAATGAGCCTCGCTCGGCCAGAGAGGAAATTCCCCCATACCCAAAAGGCTTTGCTCACAAAGCTTAGCAGCAACACATGCACCAAATCCTCAATCTTGGCGGCCATTTTCCCAGCACAATACGCTCACTGTGTTAATTCACAGAACGGAGGGGATTCACTGCTGAGACCGGCCACACAGCTACAAACTATTTATGAAAGTTAAAGAGATTGAAGAACGATGGAGGAGTCTCTCGGAGGATGAGAAAAGAGTTTTCTCTCCGTTCACTCACGAAATGCATCTACAAATGAGGATCCAAAGACTAAAGATGTGGCTTTACGCACTTTATTCCGTCATGGTGGAACCGTGTGCTCAGAGTGGAAGACAAGCAGCTAGTGCCTAAGAACACATCTGATAGTCCCTCAATGCAGGCTTTAAATCCTTAAGTGTTTTGCACTCATAGATCACTGAAAAAAGTGGAGGAGTCGTGTGGAAAGTGTGGATTCTAAACTTACAATCCAGAACACATTAGTATACTTTATTTCATTTTTCAACCTCAAAACAAAGCAAATTTCAGAAGTGCAGACTTAAACCTGTCAATACAAAACAAATAATAGGACACCCATGTTGAAAAAAGCTATTTTGGTCATGCAAAACATGAGGTTATAAAAATAAAGTTTATATAAAAATGTCTATCAAAGCTAGAACAAGTGCTTTAACTTCTAGCAACCTTTAGAGGGCAGCAGTGAGGAATATTTGTTTACTTGATGTTTGTTAACAACATCTTTAGAGAGCAGTGGTGAGTGATGTTTGCTTATTTGATGTTCGTTAATAACACCTTTAGAGGGCATCAGCGAGTAACATTTGATTATTTGATGTTTGTTAATACCACCTTTAGAGGGCAGCGGTGAGTGACGTTTGTTCATTTGATGTTTGTATATAACACATTTAGAGGGCAGCGGTGAGTAACGTTTGTTTATGTGATGTTTGTCAACAACACCTTTAGACGGTGGTAGTGAGTATTGTTTGTTTAATTGATGTTTGTATACAACACATTTAGAGGGCGGCAGTGAGTAACGTTCATAAATTTGATGTTAGTTAATGATGCTTTTAGAGGGTGGCAGCAAGTAATGTTTGTTGAGTTTATGCTTGTTAATAACAACTTTATAGGCTGGCAGCGAGTAACGTTTGTTTATTTGAGCTTGAAACTAGCATCGCTAAGGAAGTCAGACTTACAGAAATGCTATTTTGGGAATTCTTCACTCATCCAGGTGAGCTATATCCCCATTATGTGTGCCAAGACATTAGAATTGTATTTTGAAGTGTTGATTGCTTATTTTAGAATTATTACCTTGTAAATTGTTTGCTATGGTAACTTGAGCTAGCTTGGTAGCTAATGCTTAAAAAGCTGCAATAATTTCATCCTCAACCTTTGCATTTGTACTTATTACAGTAGATCGAGCGATTTGCTAAATGAAGAAATGTAAAAGCAGTGCTAACATTATTAGCATGTAGGCTAGCACCTTTACTGTCCCTCCCATTGTTAATTAGCAACCCTTATCAACATAGTCGGAAGTGAGTTGAAAAGTGTGAACTACCAATCTTTAGCAGTTTAGCAGTTAGAAAGCTAGCTAGCTTGTCTACAATAAAAAGGAAAACCAAGAAAGTTAAGCTAATAGAGTTTCCTGACTGACTGCGTATCATGCATTCTCCCTTTCATGTGTTTATTTATTGTTAGTGGCGAAAAAATGTTAAAAGGTTTGTGCTTAAACACTGCTAGAGTTAGCATTTCTGTGCTAATATATGAAGGGCCGCTCCTTCAGAGCTCCACACAGCCAAAGCAGTAGCACTATTGGTCTAAGACACAAGTTCATGTGTCAAAGTTAATTAAATCTGAACTAAATGTGAAGTTTCGTATGTGAAATCTATTCTTTCAAGAAGTCTGTATGGCAAAATTGCTCATTGTGGTGAATTCCTTTGAAATGAATGTAATTTCACTGTGGAATGCTAGTTTGGCTTTAAATGTTGTGTAGTTAGCGGCTAAGAATATATCTGACTCTGCCTCAGAGCAGGTTTTTAAAGGGTCTCACTGTGTGTCCTTTGGAGTGCTTGGCATGCTTTTATCACTGACAGTGTCTGACACTGACAGACCTGCATTAACAGCCTGCTCTGTGTGTGTGTGTGTGTGTGTGTGTGTTGCGGGGATATGGTGCAAGCTACAGTCAGCTCTGGAGAATAGCTGGAGAGTCATTCTCTCCAGTTTAAGAGGAACAGTATCAAACACCTCCGACAGAAAGATCAGAGCACGTTAGAGGTCTGCATGGGCCTGAAACTGAAACCTGAACCCGACCTGAACCCACTCACACTAACGTTAACAGAGATGAATTATCGCAGACACGCTTTCACAGAGCTTTACTTTGTTACTGAGAGCTTGAGTAACACACTAACAGTGTTTATTATCAGTATGTTTTTGTGGAATTCACTCTCTTCTGATCAACTGTTAGCCTCGCTGAACTAAAGCTCCTCTCGCTACTGCTGCTACTGCAGAAATGCCAGAGGAATGATCTGCTGTGACTTCTGATCATCATCCATGGTCTTATTCAAGGGCGTGTTTACCCACTTCTCAAACTCCAAATGTAGCTATAGACTATAATGTTACTACAGAGAGAGAGAGAGAGAGAGAGAGAGAGAGAGAGAGAGACAGACACTGCGTGTGTTTACATGCACTCAATAATTCGATCATAATTAGACTTCTGCAGTTATCTGATTATTCAAATGGTCATGTAAACAGCATACTCTGATTTCTTAGATCAGAGTAAGGTCTAGAAATCCAATTAAGAAATCTGATGAAGAGAGCTGAACTCTTACTCTGATTTCTTTCGGATTTGTCAGTCTGTGCATGTGTGAAAACAGACCGCGGTACCAGAAATAAGCGAGCAGCGTTGCCGCGAGACGCAGCAAAACACTTTTGGTGCTACACGGAAACCAACTACATGCTTGATGAAATGAAGGATTTAAATATTCTTCATCTTCTAGATGATGTATGTTCACATGTTCAGGTAAAGTGGTGCGATGTTTTATATAAAAAAACGCGGCATGAAGATTGAGTTTTACATTATGTTACGTCACGTCTTCTTCTGTGAGTTTATTGGCTGGTTGCAAAGCAGAAATCTGATTACTGTCTGTACTGTCTCATGTAGACCTGGAGCTTCCCCTTTATCTGCTTACTCAAATGCAAGAAAACATGTTGATCGGATTACTGACAAAATCAGATTTTTTGTGCAGTTATCAGATTACATGTAAATGCACTCAGTGTGTGAGAGTGTGTGTGAAATTTACATTGGTATATTCCTTCAAATAAAAACAAATGTACTATATGGATCATTCTCCCGAAAACACATTTCCACAATTTTAAGTGACCTGGACTTTAGACCAAAATGCTTTTGCTTTGAGTGACTCTATATACCTTAATTATGTTCATTTTATTAAAACTAATGATTGAACATTCCATTTTGTCACTAATAAAACAACCATAACTCTACCGAAACTTTACCAAATCTTTAAGTAGTGACTGTTCAGGTAGTGACAATTTTAGCTCATGGGACACATTTACTTCAAAACAATGGGATCTAACTGCTCACCATGTGACCATAACAGACAGGGATGCATCCTCACTTCCTGCTCTAAAATGCAGGGGTGTGGCTAAAATACGCTGTGCACATATTAAAACTGTGTTTCGGTAGTGACATGGGACAGCATTTTTTGAAAGAGGTTTTTTTATTTAAAAATTAAAGTCATAAATCTAAATCTTTCAACTTCACTTTAAAAAAACATTTTAAAAAAAGTTGTTTTTTTTTTTAAACTTTTATATTCTTACCACCTCCACTTTGCCTGAAACTGTTTTACTTGATTTTTATTTTTCTCGGCGTATTTTCATTATTTGTTATTTTTTCCCATTAATTTATTTGTTTATTTATTATTATTCATATTTGTTTTAACCATGATTATTTAATTATTATTTCAGTCACTTTAATTAATTTTACTTTCCTTTTTTGATCTTATCTTCCTATTGTTTCATTTATCTTCTTTTGATTTTATTAATTTTTACATTTTAGTTACGCTTTAATTATTGTTTTATATTTTCTACAGGTTTTTATGTATTTTTATTATTAATGTTTCTTTTTTTATACTTACCTGATTGGAGTCATTTTTATTATTAAATTTACTTTTATTATTTGACATGTTCTTACACATTATCAATCCCTTTTTCCTGTATCAACTCGGCAACTTTGTAAACGAGGGTCACCCTCAATGTTCTCTGAGGTTTAATAAAGGTTGATTGGTTGATTGATTGATTGATTGATTGATTGATTGATTGATTTTGACAAGTATAAATTTAGAAGTTAGGGTTTGAGATGTCTATTAATGCCTTGGGTTTAAATAGATAACATTGATAAGTATTCTGTCTAAGGACTGAATAATTAATTGTTGTTTTAATAGTTTTTTAATGTGGGGCTGCAGTTTGAACTAATTCAGTAGAATGGTCCTTAAAAAAGAACACTCATTAGAAAAAAAGCAACTGCAGTCTGATGTTGTATGTGAAATATCAGCCTGAAATATGATATTTTGTTGGGCCCTGTGGGGCTCGGGGTCGGTTGGCAGCTCTCTAGTGTGAGAGTGGGTGTAGTCTCACGGGTCCAGATGTGATTTCGTAACAGGGACAACTATGAGAAATTTTAAGCAAAGTGTTGGTGGGAACAAACTCAATGTGAATGTTTTAAAGCATTTCAAAGCCTTGTGAGAGCTGAGCTCAAAGTAGGGGGCGATAGTGAGCTCGTCAACATCGTCAGACGGACGGCAAGCCTGTCATTAACCCATGGATGTAACATAAGTTAGCATGACTGAGAAGTCCTCCAAAGGCATCCAACTGAGAATGTAGATGGGAGTCACTTATGCAGAAAACACATTACATGCAATAAAAATCAGAGCCTCCAGGGATTTTACACACACTTTTACACTCACAAAGAATCCAAGCAAATTCAACCAATCCAATGTGCTGTGACTGAGCCTTTCATAGCAATACAGGTGCTGGATTGAAAAAAGTTTACAGCACAACATACTTAAAAGTTATTCAGTAGTTTTATCTGAAGCACACAGTGTATACTACTGGAGTAGGACCAGCATATTTATTTTATATCGTTGCTGTCCAAAGAAAAACATGTATCTCCATTTTTATCAGTTTTTACTTTTCTATATAATTTGAGCTCAGTAGCTGCCCTTTACACTGTAAGAAAATTTCATTATGAACAGACCAATAGAAATGTTCCAAAATTAAATGGAATAAAATCTATTTACATTAACTTACATTAAAAGTAAAGAATATTTTTGCCCTCTCCTGCAAACTTACCAATTTGGAGATACTTGTTTTTCTTTGGACAGTGACGATATGTTTCAGCGATATGAGCCAAGCAGAACTCTCAAATCATTAGGAACTAGTCAGTTAGTTCTGCCAAAGGTGAAGATTAAACATGGGGAAGCAGTGTTTAGCTACTATGCTGCTCTTAAATGGAACCTGTTGACAGAGAGCGTTAGAAGAGCCCCAACACTGGAGACTTAAAGGCTACGTTCACATTACAAGCCTCTTTGCTCAAATCCGATTTTTTGCTCAAACCCGATCTCTCTGACATGATGGTTCACACTCATTTAGGTAAGTGATTCAAATCTGAAATGCGCATCCTGAAATGACCCACATGCACACATCCTACTCAGTAAAGTCATGTGAATCATCAGCAAACAAACTAACGAGCAGAACAAGCCTTCACCGCGAAGATAATTAACTCTGAACAGCTCTCAGCTTCATTATTAGAGCGAGAAGAAGGAGAAAAAGGTGAGACGTGTTGTTTTTCCACCGTTTACAGGCTTTAACTTCTGTTCGGCGCTGCTGCCATGGTAACGCTGAATGATGGTGCCTGTGCAGTGGAAAAAAAGCACATGAATTCCGATCTCAGCGTCACATTAAGGTCGCCTGGCCATGAATTCGGATACATATCCAATCTAGGACCACATATGAAAGTGGCTCAGGTCGGATTTGAAAAGATCAGATTTACATGTCCACACAGCTCTGAAAACATCAGATCTGAGTCACATTAGGGCATTAATTCGGGTTTGTGCCACTTCAACCTGGTAATGTGAACACAGCCTTAAATCAGGCCTGAAAAAACATTCCTATTTCAGCAGTTTCCACTCAGTTTACAACACTGTTAGCATTTCTAGCTCTTCTCCTCTGTCCTAAATTAATTTAAACTAATTTGATTTTTAATCTAATGATTTTTTCTCTTAAATCTATTGTTTAAATCATGTTTTAATCATGTTTTTAATTTCTATTCTCTTTCACTTTGTTAAACGACTGTATTTTCTCATTTGTAGCACTTTGAATGACAGCAGTGAACGAAAGGTGCTATATAAATAAACTTGCCTTGCCTAGACATAGTAAGCTGGATATCTTTACGTTTGCCAACGCTTAGCAATTTGGTTCCCGTCTGCTCTTACACATCACATAAAAATACAAGTCTGTTGTTTATTATTTTGCATATGAGTCAAACATCCCATTCCTGCTAACGTAAGCTGTTCTTGGCCATGTTAAGGTACAGGTCTTGCTTGCAAGTGTTAAGCCATGGATAACAGGCCACAACCAACTAAATCTTATTAGTTTTGACAGAAACTAACTAGACTACATTTAAAACAAGTTAAATAAACATCAGACTAATCTTCACAAATGACATTGTTACGTTGCAACAATTAACCCCCAATAAGTAAGTTTTATTACACACTTGTATAACCTAAGAATAGCTCAGCCAGTTTGCATTGAAGTCCCTGTAGTTACTGAATAATAAACCTTAGTATGTAATAAACCTGGGATTTTATGGGGTTAAAAATATTGCTGTGAATTTTGAGAAATGTGCTGCAAAATCAAGCACACAATCACAAGAAATGGCCTGGTGGGTCTGAAAAATTAACATTACCTCTTACAGTAGCAAACACTTCAGCCAGCTAACGCATTTCGTGAGCTAGCTTGTGTTGCTTGTGTTGTTGGTTGTACTCGGGACATAAAATGAGCACAGACTAGAGGAATTTGGGGACGTGAGACGCACTCTTTGACACATATTCCTGTCTCAAGATCACATCCGGCCCCGCAAGACTTACATCTGAGTGTGTGTATATGTGATTTAATAGAAAGACCTCCTCAGATATAGACTTAAGTGCACTCTCTCTTGCTCTCTCTCTCTCTTACACACCTGCTAACCCCCTGCGGATGCCCCGCCAGACTGACCCCCCCAGCCTAAAAAGGCTACTCAGTGACCTCTCGCTCCCAACTTCCCTAAACACCTCACCATCTGTCTGAAATCTCTAACACACACTCCCAAATATGCGCTCAGCAAAGGCTCCAGGTGTTGGTCCGGAGGAATTCATTCCTTTCCGATCCACCTTCTAGGTTAGTTGTTCTCATCTGGGGATGGACACTGTAGTTGAGCAGGCTAACATAACTAGCGTTCAATCACTATTTGCGGAAAGATAGAACTAATTTGGATGCAGATAAATAAATGAAATCATTCTAATCTGCTCATCCTGTTCAACTTCACAGATTCCCAATAATTAGTTGTAACAATATCTCCCCCTCTGGGAGACTCTTGTTGCGCTCGACTTACTGCAGCTCTGTGCAGCGCTGACTTAATATGGTGCATGCTGGTTAGAAATTATGTCCAACTTTTGCCAGCACAGTAGAACGTCAACATGTCACATGACCTTAAAATTTCATGGGAGCAAGGTGGCTGCAGTTTTTGAAGTCAGACACTGCAGTTGCTGTCCATTCACAGCACAAGGTACAACATGCCTTTATGACGTCAGAACAACCTTGTTGGCTGGAATTTCCAATGATAAACATGACGTGTATGTTGTTTTTATTCTAAGTACTCCAGATCTGTTATCTCCAATGGTTATCTCATGAAAGATACAAAAACAAACAAAGAAAACCAACATTTTCAGAAACAGCAATGAATTGTGATGGAAGAAGTGCTGATGAATAACAGTAAATTGTTTTACTATAACTCATCTGCTAGCGAGGCAGCAGTCCAGTGTTAACGTGGCTTTGCATATCATAAAACAACGGGCCCTTCCTGTCAAAGCAGGAAGTTCTTGGTCATGTTGAGCAACCAAACCTACTAGATTTTCTGGAGAGAGACAAAAATCCTGGCTTGCAATGATCTAAAGCTAACAAGTACAAGGTATGCCTATTAGAATTTGCCCTTCAATACTTTCAAGTATTCCTTCTCTCAAAACACCTGATCTAACTCATCACACTGCAAAAAATAGTACCTTGTGAAGTAAAATTATTTTAAATCTAGTCGATGTATCCAGTATTTCACCTGTTGAGATTGTTGTAAGATTATTTAACATATTTCCAAACATTACTTGTTTTAAGTTATTTTATCAAGTAAAATGATCTCACTATAATAATTTTGTTTGTTTTAAGAAATGTGTATATCTATAATTACTTTAATTACAGATTAAAAAAAAATAATAATCTTAAAACAAGCACACAACCATCTCAAAATTAGACATATTAGATATATCAACTAGAATTAAGATAATTTCACTTGACAAGATATTATTTTTGCAATGCAACCAGTTACCAAAGCTCTTCATGAGTGCTGGGACTGAGAAGTACTTGAATTTGCAGAGCTGTGCTTGTGTGCGCGATAAAGGGGTCATATCAGGCCCCCCCACACACACAGCACTCTGAGAGGAGTTGAGATAACAAACTGCTCGCATTCAGGTCCATATGTGAGAAGTGTTCATGGACCAGCAGATCAAACATGCCACCGACTTTATTTTTTCCCCAGATATGTTAAATTCAGCAAATAAATAGTAATTATGTACTAAAATGTGCAGAAGTGTATTCTCTGTAGAGGATTTATTGACTTCTTTACAGTTAAAACATCAACAAAAAGATGTCATTTGACCATTGGTGATCAAAGTTTTGCACACAACTGTATGTAAATGACCTCCCTTCTGATTTTGCCTCATTTTTTAAAAAAGCATTCCTGAACCTTCCTTATAACTTCAGTGTTAGTGGGCGGACCAAACTGCCATAGACCGAATAGGCAGATATATGTAAATATGTTGGTTTTTGTGACATCACAAAAACAATGAATTCAAAACAGGCTGTTTTTGCAGCTTAATTTCCATATATAAACTGTGTGAACTGAATGGTATGTTTTGTAAAGTTTGCACTGTTAAGGTAACACATCAAACTATTTGATTAAAAAACACAGTTTTCCATAATATGGAGTCTTTAAAGGTTTAAAAACCATGATACCTATATAAGCTTGTCATGATAATTGACATAAACCTACATAAATGTGTATAAATGCTTATTCCAACAGGCGTCATCTGTCATAAAGGTTACTTTAGCTAACCGATTAAAATTAGCAAATGTAACACCTGCTGGAATAAGCATTTCTACACATTTATGTAGGGTTATGTCTGTGTCAAGCTTATGTCATGGGTTAGGCGTCATGTAGCCTTATGAAGTGTACCCTACAGTAAAGCGTTACAGATCTATCACACCAAGTTCCTCAAACATCTCTTTTACACAAATGGCTTTCCAAAGAATCATCCATTTAAAGGTTTTTTAGGAAACCAAAAGTAACATTCCAAAATTTTTAACAAACTTTTTTAAACCTTATGCTTTCTTTTACCACATTTTCCACTCTCCTTCATCAAACTTTATTACATCGAGTGCTGATATCAGATATGATCAGAGGCACTGAACTGGCTTTATTTATCCCAGCTTTGCACAAACTCATTACAAAAGGTCACTCTGATGGCCACTGGCATTTACAGCAGCGAGCGCAGGTGTGCTGCTTTTATACGCCACTGTGCTCTAAGTTTCAGCGAGAGCCGTGTTAGGAAACTATAGCCGCATTGTCTCAGCACAGTGTCGGAGCCAAAGCGCCGCGTCCACAGCCTGAATCCTCAGAGCGAAGATGAGAAGTGAAAGGCTCGGCCTTGCCCAGAAAAATCTCTCGATTCTTTCAGGAGGAGCTGGCCCAATAAAAGCAAAGGCACTTCTGGATGCTCTCGGGGCTTATGTAACCCAGAGTGCACGTCTGTTATGAGATTTGGCTGAACCTGGGTCAGTTTAGGGTCCAAGGGGCATATTACAGAAACTTTTAGTCTTAAGTTAAGATCTGAGAGGTCAAGATAAGATTTTTCACAAATTCGTATTACAGAGCAAATCTGATCTTAATTTAGGAATCTTATCTTACAGCATCTCAAGATTCTCAACCTACTCAACTGAAGTTGGCAACTTTCATGCCTGTTGCCCAAAAATGTAAGTTACAGCTACTGTTACGGATGTAAAAAAAGGTCAGAACAAAACTAAAGTGTTATAAACTAGAGATTAAGAATACTGTGAGAGCGCCCCCTGCTGTTTTTCAGAGCGTCGCCCCTCCCCAGTTTCAGTCTCCATTTCCCAAGCGCTTAGCGTGAACGTTATTCCTCCTAATAAACGGACACACGTTCAGCTCTGTCTCCTCATTATCCTCCACCATCACTGTAATATTTCATCATCAACATTAACACATGAAGGTAATAAGAGGGACGGTGGAGATCGAGTCTGCAGCATCTGAGATTTTTAAAACACGGAGTTAGAGAAGAAAAACATCTCAAAACAGCATTTTACAGTATAAATAAATGTAGTGACCCTAGATCAGAATATGTGGGAAGATGCTACATGTGTAGAGGCCAGTTAATACTATTCTGCACTGGACTGAGGGCCTTGTAGTGTCCAGTGCTTCATGGTTTACTCAGAACATTTCAGGTCAGAAAAATGTTGAGTACATAGAGCTAAATTAAGCTAATTCATTGGGTCTGTTAAGCTAAACATTCCTGCATGTAATCAAGCTAAAATGGCTATTTCTTTGGATAGAGCGCACCAATTTTTTTGTCATGTAATCAAGCTAATGTTAATGTTGCTAATTCATTAGGCACAGCGAGCTACTGTCAGTTGTTATGCAATCAAGCTAATTTTGCTTATTCTTTAGGCACATTGAGCTACTGCATGTTGTCATTAATTTGAGCTAATGTTGCTAATTCTTTGGGCAGACTGAGCTACTGTCTGTTGTCATGAATTTGAGCTAATGTTGCTAATTGATGGGCTATAATAATTAAGCAATTTTTCTGTCATGTTATCAAGTTAATATTGTTGATTCTTTGGTATCATGCTGTTTTTGCCACGTAAGCAAGCTAGTGCTGCTAATTCTTTGTGTATTCTGAGAACGTTTCTGTTGTGTAATCAAGCTAATATTGCTAATTCTTTGCGTATCTTAAGCTAACAGTTTTTGCCATGCAATCAAATTGATGTTGCTAATGTTACACAACATTTTTGTTGTGTAATTAAGCTAACATTCTTTAGGTATCTTTAGGTATACTGAGCGAATGTTTTTGTCTTGTAATGGAGCTAATGGTGCTAATTATTTGGGTATACTGAGCTGACAAGTTTGCCATGAAATCAAGTTAACATTACAAATCCTTTGGATATTTAGCTTTACATAGCAAATCTTTTCTCCAACCTGAAGTTGGAGTTTTGCAAAATTTTGGCACTGCAAAATCACTCAGGGTCATGAATTCCATTGTAATAAATGTAACTTCCCAGGAAAACACTAGTGTGACTGGGCCTTATTCCAACAGATTATGCAAAAATGAGCATTCAAAGTCATGTAAAGGAAAAGCAGCATGTGTAGGTGCAGATGAGACAGTGAATTTAGTAGCGTGGTCTCCACGCTTGACTGTTTAAACCCTATACCTGGTGAGTAAGAGCTGGTGTCAGCAGCTGGAGCCGCAACTTTGATCTCAGCGTGGGAAAGTATGTTCTCACCATATGGCATAAACATCACAAATTATATTTATACACCTTCTCTGTGCATGTGTGACAGAAGGAGCTATGTAACTCCTCCACTGCACCATGTCTTAACTGTAAATGATGCTTTTTCCCACCCTTAGCACAACGTGCTAATTAAAATGGTGACATTTAATCTGACTCGCAAAGGTCCTAAATAGCAGCTGTTGTACACGTCTTCTGGCTCCAGCAATGTATAGACAGTCAAGACTGGCTAAGCTGAATGTGAAAAATTAAATTACTGCTCCTGATAAATATCTTAAAGCAACAGTTTGTTGAGAAAATTATGATTATTTTTCTGTATGATTTCTACACTGCAGATGTCCTTTACATTGCGTGCAAATTTCATGATGAACGGATAAATAGAAATGCTTCAAAATTACTTGGAATAAAATACATACAATCTCTTTACAGTCTTCTGTGTTTACATGTGTTTGAATCAGATCATCTACACTATATGGCCAAAAGTATGTGGACACCTGACTATCACCCTATGTTAGCCATCCTATACCAGCCACCACTTGATACTGCGCATAGTGAACTAGGCTTGTGTACAGCTGCTCATCCATGGAAACCCATTTCGTGAAGCTTTTGATGCACGGTTCTTGTGCTGATGTTGTTTCCAGAGGCAGTTAGAAGCTCTGCAGTGAGTGATGCAACTGAATACAGGCCGTTTTAACTACCACTTCATGACTAACTTGTTGCCTCTTGTAACGCTCGGACAGAAAACCAGACGTGTGCGGATGATGAGTGAAGGTGGTTTAATATAAACCAAGCGGCCGTAGTCAAAAGGGGAAAAACAGAGATTGTAGTCAAAAACCAGTCCAAAAGTCAAAACACAGATCATACACACAAGCGAAAGTACCAAAGGAATAGGCAATAGGCAAAAACGGAGTCAAATGAAGCAAAAGGTCAAAACATGGAAAACAATCAGAACAGGATGAAAACGCTCAGTAGTCTCAGAGAAACAATACCTCGCAGTGAGTCTAACTAAAGCCCGGGCTTATCCACTCTAAACTACCTGTCATATGATCATCAACACAGGTGCAAGCAGTCAAAACTCAGGGGATTGTGAGCGCTGATAGGAGCGCCTGTGAGAGTCCGAAGTCACATGAGACTCCATTGTATCCTGGGAAACGGAGTTCTCGTCAGAGTCGGTTTCCGAGTGCGGCTGCTCAGTCACATGATCTCCCAGAGAATTCTGGGAGATGAAGTCCGTTTCCTCCATAGAGGGAGCCGAATGCATGACACCTCTATGCTTCCATTTCACAATAATAGCACTTACAGTTGACTGGGGCAGATCTAGCATGGCAAAAATGTCACAAACTGGCATCCTATGATAGTGTCATATTTAAAGTCACTGAGCTCTTCAGTACGACCCATTCTACAGCTAATGTTTGTCTACCAAGATTGTGCTCAATTCTATACACCTATTAGCAATGAGTGTGACTGTGTCCTCATACTTTTGGCCTTATAGTCTGAATCATTTGATAGCAGTGTATCACCAATTTACAGTCAAAAATATAAAGACAAGCCCAGCCAGTCACTTTCAGGCTTAGGCCTCAGAGCTGTTCTACCAACATAGTGAATCAGAAGAATTGTCAGAAGTTTGTACACAGACAGGAGGAAGCTATGCGCATCAGAGCAAAGCTCTTATCAGCACGACACCTGTTACGACGCCGCTCCCAGCATGCTTGCATGGGCGCCTGGACTTCAGAGGAATCCCAACAGCTGCCACACACAAACGTACACACTCAGACAGCTCGCTTCCTGAAACAATTAAGAGCCACTTGAGGATATGAGCTGTTTAACAGGAGCTCACATTCCTAGAAGTGATTCCGACTGGGGCAGGAAGCAAAGACGCAACGCAGCGAAGGGACCATCACTGAGGAGCCAGGATGTGATGAATAGTCACGTTGACTGACAGATTACTTCAAGATGAGGAAGCGTTGATGCAACCACTTCTCTCAGTGTGGGAGCCGAGCGTCTGCTATTCCAAGAATTAAATGAGGAACCAAGGAACTCTCACTGACAGTGCTGGAGATGGACTGCCATTACACTACTACACACCGAGAGGCAATATGCCTTGCAATATGTTAGAGTTTGTCAATTAAAGAAATAACTGGCAAAAAAAAATAATGAATGCAAATGTTTAGTGTCCAAATTTTGTTAATTTGGAGCTACAAGGCTAATATTGCTAATAAACATTAGAAGTCAATAGTCACCCCAATCCTTTCTGCAAATACATCCCCCCCTCTCTCAACCTGCTCAAATCACATCCAGCTCTTCATTAAGGTTGTGCAGATTTGTCAACACAGTGTGACTTAATGAGAACTATAAAAATAAAGAGTTCATTTTGGACTACTGGTGGCAAACTGGTATCCTGCAGGTGTATGGACGTCACAAATTACACTCACAATTTGTGTTTTTTCTATTTATAAATATACATCTTCAGTTTAAACATTCAATATTAATGGTTATTTACAAACAGAAACAACAGAACATAATCTGTTGTTTACATCTGTCTGCATAAAATCAGAATGCTGTTTGAAACAGCCTGAAGTTCAAAGTTTTGTTAATTTTATAGCTTACAGTAAGTGATGCTGTGCTCTAAACCACATAGACAAGTCTGTGCAACCTTTGTGAAGACCTGGATGTGGTTTAAGCAGGTTGAGAGAAGTTTGGGGGATGTATTTAAAGGAACGATTTGGGTGACTATTGACTTCTTTTAAAGTAAAGAAGCAAAATTTGGATGCAAAACATGTCTTGGTTTATCCACTACATTTGAGGTGAGTGGTTTATGTAAATTAGATGTTTCGCTAAACCACTTCTTTAATAAAGTATTAAAAGATTAGCACAGTTTTGACCAACATATTTTACCTTTTTGGGTTACGTGAAAGCCTTAATTTAGAAAAAAAAAGTCAGAACTGCCGGGTTGGGAGTTTTTCAGACTACATTGTACGTCTTTAGGTATTTATGTCACGTGCACAGACTGAAAAACAAGGTCCGGCTCAGTGTTTAGGTCTCGAATGCAAAAACAACATCATACTGATGAAGATATGATGACAATAGTAGATAATTCACTCACATCTGACATATCAGACATGTCTTTCACCAAGTTTTGACTGGGTTCTCTTTGAATTTTCTTTCAGTTATCAGATTCATCCACTCATTTCAGCCAAATAACAAGAGTTAGCCTGTAGCTTTTGCTGCCAATCAGTCAATGTTAATAAGGGCCCAAAGTTTTATTACACACTTCTAAAGCCTAAGAATAGCTCCATTAGTTTGCATTGAAGTCCCTATAGTTACTGAATAATAAGTCTTTGTATGAAATAAACCTGGAATGCTAAGGGGTTAAATTGCACATGATCTCACAAGACTAGCGATAGCAGTATTGCAAAGGCCAATATCACAAAAAGGATTCTCAAACTGTATATTGAGCAGCGCTAACCTGCAACCAGCATTTGGCAGCTATATTGGGTATATATAGTTATACCCCGAACCAATAAGGAGGCTGAAGGAGAACTGCTCCATTCCAGCAGCTCCGCTGTCACCGCACACTTCCGCAGCGGCGGGGTCACACAGGAGCCAGCATGTTCAAGGAAAAATGCAGCTGAGTAATTCTGAGAGGTGGCTGAAAAGACCCTAAAGGTGAAGCGGGGGTTAACATGCGCTCCTGATGACAGCTGCTCCACTTCTTTTCGAACGCTTGGTCACCGCAGTAAATGACCGGCGCAGCCTTTGCCCTTTAGAATACGAGGGCCTAAAGAACTACTGAAGACATGATCTTTACTCACTATCATTTGCTGAATGCATTAATAAGTGTAAAAAAAAATCGGCGAGCTGCTCTGGACTGAGTGGAGGCGGCCAGATGACAGCTAAAGCACTGGTGATAATAGCACACTGTTGTATCCAGTGAGAGGAAATCATGCTGGACTATCACTGACTACAGACAGCAACTCTAATAACACCTCTTACACACAACACAGTGCTGCTCTCAAACTTTTCTGCTGCCTTTATTCCTTCTTTTAAAGGGCAATTTTTATTTTCCAGGTCCACTTATGACATGTGTGTGGGTGTATGTACTAAACCAGTCATAATTCTAATCTTTATATGACTACTTACAGTGCTGTGGAAAAGCAGTGCCCTTCACCTAATTTCTTCTATTTTTGCTACTTTGTCACCTTTAAATGTTTCAGATAATCCAACTATTCTTAATATAAGATAAAGACAACAAAAATAAACACAAAGTGCAGCTTTTAAATAATCACTCTGTTTATTGAATATAAAGATTTATTCAAAACCTATATCACTCATGTGAAAAAGCAACTGACCCCTAAACCGGTTAAAAATAACTGGTTGTGCCACCCTCAGCAGTAACAACTGCAAACAAACCTTTGCAACAACTTGTGATGAGTTTTTGCATCACTGTATAGGAATTCTGCCCCACTCTTCTTTGCAGAATTGTTTTAATTTGGCTACTTTGGAGGGTTTTCAAGCATGAACTGCCTGTTTAAGGTCTTGCATCTCAATGAAATTCAAGTCAGAACTTTGACTTGGCTACTCCAAAACGTTAATTTTGTTTCTTTTGAGCCATTCAAATGTCAACTTGCTTCTGTGCTTCGGATCATTGTCCTGCTACATAACCCAACTGTGCTTGAGCTTTAGGTCACAAACTGACAAGCGGATATTCTCCTTCAGAGTTTTCTGATAGAGAGCGTAATTGTCCAGGTCCTGCAGAAGCAAAGCAGCCCCAGACCATCACACTACCACCACCATGTTTCACTGTTGGTATGATGTTCTTATGGTGGAATTTGGTGTTAACTTTTTATGCCAGATGTAATAGAACTCATGTGTTCCAGAAAGTTCAACTATTAACTGATCATCCCACAGAATATTATCCCAAAAGTCTTGGGGGTCATCTGCATGTTCTTTGGCAAATGCAAGACGAGCCTTTGTGTTCTTTTTTCGGTCAGCAGTGGTTTGCAACTTGCAACTCTCATCAATGCCATTTTTGCCCAGTGTCTTTCTTATTGTGGAATTGTGTACATTGATCGTAATTGAGGCAAGTGAGGCCTGCAGTTTTTTAGAGGTTCATCTTTTGTGACCTCCTGGATGAGTTATTGATGCTCTATTGATAAAATTTTGGTAGGCCAGCCACTTCTGGGAAGGTTCAGCACTGTTCCAAGTTTTCTCCATTTGTGGATAATGGCTTTCACTGTGGTTTGCTGGAGTCCCCAAGCCTAGCAAACTGCTTTGTAACCCTTTCCAGAGTGGTAAATTTCAGTTTCTTTGTTTCACATCTCATGTCATCATGTGCTGCTTTTTGAGACCTTCTAAGCTGCTTCACATATTTTTTCAGTTAAAGGCTATAAAAACTTCTTTCTTATGATGTATCTTGAAGGTGGGTGGAACTTTTAAAATACAAGCGCTTTGAGGTGAATACTTGAGGGCAGGTTCTTTGAAATGTTTTGGTGAAGCCAGTTGGCTAATATTACTGCAAGAATATCACATCTGTATTTATTAACGTCTACATCGGTCACTACACTAGCAATAAAGATTTCTGTATTGTTGTTGAGGGGATTCCTCATAGAAGTATGATGCATTTGCATAGTGAGAGAACATTAATAGAGATAATTACAACACCACTGGGATACAATGATGTGCTAAAGGCACAAAAAATAACAGATTATAGTCTAGTTTTTTGGCTGGAACTTTCCTGCATTAACCTCTTCTATACTGTGGTTGAAAGTTCAAATGTATTGTCAGAAACGAGCCCTCCAGAGGACCATGGAGAAGGGAGGAAAATGCTTAGAGGCCAAAGTGTTTTGGCTTTTACTATTGTCAGCTCAGTGGATAACAGCTGTTCATCAAGCTGAAAATGAGTCACTGACCCAAACAGCCCACACTGAACATCATCCACTTAGATTGTAAACTTGCGTCATTTTAAACTGAGCCAGAGAGAATCTATAAAAGACATATGACATCAGAAAGAAACAGGATGGACAATACTGGGCTGGCCCTCGAAAAGTCAGAGTCAGAATTCTGTCGAGCCTAGAGAGAAACGCCCTGATCTAGAGATTAGTGAAAAAGCAAAAGTGAGAGGGTTCACAGCACAAATATACGCTATTTACAAAACACTCTTGCTTCAGAAAGTGCTTCAGTTTGAGGCAAACATTCCAGCTGATAAGCAAAACAAACACCAGCCACAGCAGTGCATCAGGGTCATCTGGACAGACTCCAGGCCACTGCAGATCAACACTGCTCACCTCATGTGTGGCCAGGACAGGAATGTTGTCACTGAACCGATTCTTGGCACACCAGAGACAGAACCATACAGAAGGTGGTTTAAAGTAGGGCAGAGATCTTCACAAACAGGGTGTGAGTATTAGCCTCATTATATCCCATCACCTTTTAAACAAAGAGTTTTCGGAAAGTCTGAGAGACAGAATCTCAAGCCAAATTTGCTAAATTTGCTAAAATGAGAAGAATGAAGTGTTAGTGGCACAGATATGCACACTAAATATTATATTAAATGGGGAATTCCACCTATTTTTAAAAAATATAGGTTCACTGGTGGCTTTGGATTGTAAATAAAATGTCTTTATTTGTGTTGTATTCATGTCGACCCCTGGTTCCTCACACCACCACTCTAAAGAAATCTGAGTGTCTACAATCAACCATTTCACACCAAACCACTCTGAATCACTCTGTTTACATCTTATATCAATTTTTTAAGTATTTAGTGCAGGGGTGTCAAACTCTAAAAGGGCCATATTAAAAAATGTCAACAAATCCGTGGGCCAGAAAATCCATATGCCAAAAGGTCAACAGCAAAATATAGGCACCTGTAATAAACTTCAAATATCACATGTAAATATGTGATATTTTAAAAACAAGTAAGTAAAATAGGTAATACTTTATTTGGATAGTCCACTTTAGATGCATTGTAGATACATAATTTACTTTTAAGTTATATTCAACTAAATATCTATTAAATTGACCATTATTTTCTTGAACGCTAAACCTGCTCTAATCCTAACCCTAACGTTAACCTCAACCCAAAACCTAAACCCAACCCTCACCCTGGTCCAAATCCTAACCCTAACCCCACCACTGTTTAGAACTGAGTTTTAACATATAGTTTGTTAACAATTTGAACACCTGTAGATAATCTATAGGGGTCTGTAGTGAACTGTCCAAAGTGAGACCTATTTTTAGGCTACACTACTGCATGCAAATTGCATTGCCGTGCATGCTGAGGACTGTTCAGCACAATATGAAACGAGCTTATATTAATAAAAAATCTAATTAATTTTGTGGGCCGGATGGGATTATGCCACAGGCCTGATCTGGTCCGTGGGCCTTGTGTTTGACACATGGGATTTAGTGTGTCCACTCTTTTATTACAGCTTCCATTCTTTTCTAGAGGAACACTCTTAGTTTCTCAAAGAAATCTGCAGACACACCTCCAAAGTTCAGTCCTAGAAGTTGCTTTCACATTTTCTCCTTTTCACAACCTAAGTAATCCCAAGCACATTCAGTGAAGCAAGAGTGGAGCTCGATTTTCTCAAAGATGAAAGCTTTAAGTGCTGATTATCTTACGGGGACAGTTTTGGTGTCTACCAGGTCTTCCAGGTGGTTGATAGGAGCCCCACTTTGTTTGTAGCTTTAAATCATTGCCCAGTTTTGGAAACTCCTGTTTTTTTCCACTTATTCTCCTTTGACCTTCCCCTTCGTTATGCAAGTGGATTATCTTATATCTAATCTCCTTAAAAATATCTCCTGGAGAATGAATAAGTTGTGTTTAATAGCTATTTTAACTGTAAATTTAATAAATGAAGGGCTCTGACTTTAATAAACTTTAATAAACTCAGCTGATTCTAAACAGTGGTGGGGTTAGGGTTAGGATTTGGACCATGGTTAGGGCTAGGGCGTGGGTTTAGGTTTTGGGTTGAGGTTAAGGTTAGAGCAGGTTTAGAGTTGAAGGAATTCATTCTGAATTCAGTAGATATTTGCTGAATGTAACTTAAAAGTAAATGAGGTCTCTACAAAACATTTAAAGTTGACTATCCAAATAAAGTGTTACTGAACCATTGTCTTTACTGCAGAACTCCTGAAGAACCATCTTTTTAAGTGTGAAGGCAGCCCCCATGGCCTCATGAGCCAAGGGCCCCATGAAAACACAAATTAGTTATACTGTATGTGTTGATGTTAAATAACCTATTCCAAAATATGTATACATTTTAATAAAATATTTAAAATATTTATTTTAAAATATAAAATATTTTTTTGACACTGCTGCAGCACTCAGGAGTCCAAATTGTGAACTCCATTCCATTCGTCTAAATACTCTGCATATAGACCATAACGGTAAAGGCCACTCCTCTTGTACTTCACAAACTGAAATCAGGACGAGCCAAGATAGAGCTTTGGCTCAAAAAACCATCTCACTGTGGCTGTGAAAAAGTCATACTGGCCCAAGCCCAGCAAAGCAATATACATGCAGTTGAGGAAACCAATGCGATCAGAACGTGCTTAATAGCATTCTGTTTTTAGTGATTGGCAGCAGAAGGTTTTACTGACCCAGATAGAAGGCAGTGCTGCAGTAGGCACTCTCATAGTCTTTGTCTGAAAGCTCGCAGCTAGTTCTGCCCGACGGGAGAAATAAACAGTTTTATGCAATGAGTGCCAGAGCCTATTTGATATGTCAGGGAGATACGGAAAGAGAGAGGGGAGGGAGAGAGAGAGAGTATGTGAGGAGACTGCAGGGAGAGAGAGAGAGAGCAGAGAGGATCCTGTCCAGCTGATTAGCAGTGCAGAGGGTGCACATCGGGAGCGTGTCTGTTTACAGCTGACCACAGTGAATGGCCACACTGTACCGTTCAATAAAAGAGCCTTTCAGAGCTCAACTCTACGAAAAAGAGAGAGAGAGAGAGAGAGAGAGAGAGAGAGAGAGAGAGAGAGACGATCACGTCAAGAGGGAGCGAGAGAGTCCATATGGGGGGTGAATGCCTGTGGCGAGGGCAGATAAGTAATCTTTTCACTTTTGTCTGAAAGGAGGAGGTGGCACCGAGGGACGCAGCTCATGAGCTGCTCAAAGGTGTGGAGCAAGTCCAAGTGGAGTGTATTATGAGGCAGCCCAAATGAAGTGCAAAATAAGGCCCGATCAAGTGTGCATGATTTGGAGGCAGTCCTAGTAGAGTACATTCTTAGGCAGCCCAAATAATGTATACTTTGAGGCAGCCCAAGTCTAAAGCCAGTCCAAAGCCAGTGCATGGTATTTTGAGGTGGTCGAAGCGGAGTGCACTTTGAAGCAGCCTATGTGGAGCGCATTTTGAGGCATTCCAAGTGGCATGCACTGTGTGGCAGCCCAAAAGGAGTCCAGCTTAAAACCAGTTGATGGTATTTTGAGGTGGTCCAAGCAGAGTGAACTTTAAGGCAGCCCGAATAGAGCCCAGCTTAAAATCAGTCGATGCTATTTTGAGGTGGTCCAAGTGTAGATCACTTTGAGGCAGCCCAAGCAGAGTCTAGCCTAAAGCAAGTGGATGGAATTGTGAAGTAGGCCAGCTGGAGTGCATTTTGAGGCAGACTATGCAGCGTGAATTTTGAGGAAGTCCAAGTGGAGCGCACTGTGAGGCAGCCCAAATCAAGTCCAGCCAAAGGCCAGTGGAAAGTATTTTTGAGGCAGTCCAAGTGGAGTGCATTCTGAGGAACTGTAAGTGCCTCCTATGCAGTGTGTACCTTTGGGCAGCCCAAGTGGAGTCCACCAAAGAAAGCAGAGGTGAAATGTGTTTTGAGGCAGCCCAAACAGAGTGCATTCTAATTCCAGTGGATGGCATTTTGAGGCAGTCCAACCAGAGTCCACTTTGAGGAGGTGCAAGCGGAGTGTGCTCTAAAGCAGCCCAAGAAGAGTGCACTTTGAGGCAGCCCAAGTGGAGCACGCTTTGAGGCAAGTGGAGCGTGCACTGATGCACTGATGCAACCCAAGTGCAATGTACCTTGGAGTATCCTATGTAGAATGAGGCATTCCAACTGTAGTCCACTTGAGGCAGCTCAAGTGTTGGTTTTACTTAATTGAAATGTTTCACACAAATAAAATACATTACTTTAACACAATTGCCAAAAGTAAGTAAACTGAAAGATGAAGTTGTGCTGCTGCCATATATTTTAATAAAGTGGGAATTCTGTCTGTACACATTTTAATCAAATATAAATCCATTGTGCATTTTTTAAATACAAGTTGTTGCCTCATGAGCCGCTCAGGATCGTAGAGTGAGCTCCAGCAGCATTCGCTGTGAAGCTCCTTTCCTCTGCTGCTCTTTGCTCCTGTCTTCTCCATTTCCTTTTCCCTCTCTCTACCAAACCCGGTGCGAAAAACCTGGCGGCAACACTGACACCACATGTGGGATTCATTAAGGTTCATTTCAAAATGATTTCACTACACTCAGGGGTGTTACTTTATTAAAGCAACATATTTGTCTGTTGCACTAATTTAGGGCTTTATCTGTAAAAATTGCAATAACAAGCAGCTGCGTGCCGGAGCTCCGAGAGGCAGGGTCGGAATGAAAACGACTGCCATCGGAGGGAATATCAAAAATTAACAGGTTAATGGCAACGGTCAAGAGTGAAGGTAAGAGTTCAGTTGGAGATAATAAACAAATTCCAGCCATAGTTCATCACCGGGTAAGAAAAAAACACAAGCAAGTGACTCTGAAAATAAACAACAGACAGCTAATTACATGCCAATCATAATTACACTTGGGAAAAAAGCACATTTGTTGATTAAAATCTTAATTATGATGCCCCTGTCCAAACATCCTCTTAAGATGTAGCACTTCTTTAACATGCTACAACTAAAACTGCTAACGATGGTATCAATGCTGAAAATCTCATGCCCACAAATGTACTCCAGTTCACTGAAACTGGCCTCAAATATGCCCGCTCACGTGGGGTCAGTCTGTCTGCTGAAATCAAAGCCCAGCAAATGAGAGAGCCTGTGAAATCGAGAGGGGAACACAGAACCACCTCGATGCAAACCCAAGATAATGTCAATCTCCAGCACGGCTCACGTTTCACGCAGCCTAATACAAATAAACCCAATCAGTGGATTTCTTTTCAAGACGGAGCAGCAGGCTGTGGCTTTAGGAGGTTCACAGAGAGCATTCAATTTAAAAAATCTGTACTAATAGCCATATAAATTACATTTATTTCTTTTTCCCTCTGTTACAGTTAAAGGTTTGCTTTGTATCCATTGCCATATCATGGAAATGAGAATTTTCTTTGGTTTTATTTTCCCCAAATCATGTGAAAGTTTAACGTAGTGTGTAAACAACAACTCAGTCCATACAATCAAAACATGAAAACTAAACCCATTTATAACTACTAACTTTTCAAAAATGAACACATTTACATATATATATATATATATATATATACACATAGTCAGCCTACAGTAATTTAGCTCCTCCCCTTCACACTGAAGCTATAAGGAGTGTTTTAGCTCTATGTGCTTTTTGAATGAAACAGCCAGTCAGAACAGAGGTCGTGTGCACATCAGTCTTAAGGATACAGTAACAAACACAGTGTCGTTACTTAAACAATATTGACCGACCGCATGTTTCGTTACAAAGTGGACATAATTAGTCCTGTTTAATTGAATATAACCAGTGCAGTGCTGTTTGTAATACACTGAATAAAAATTATAGTTATAGGATTATTAGTATTGTTATTATTATTATTATTATTATTATTAATATTATTACAACATTCTTATGTGTGGCACTGTAAGTTCTACAGATTATATTTTGTAAGTTCCAAATATCGTGTTGCATATTGTGTAAATGTCATGAAGTGTCTTGATTTAAATGTTTGCTGTCGCCCACATCTACTTGCCACAGCCCTAGTTGTTTATTGTAACAGGAAAACATGGCACATCTCTTCTATTCTGTTACATCTGTGTGGTTTTACAGCAGGACGCACTATGAGAAAGAACACCAATTCGTTGTCGTTGCCAACCTGCCTGGTTTCAATTAGCTACATCTTGGTAGTGCAGCATTTTAAACTGAAAATTTAATGTTAAATTGACACTAATAATGATGTGTACAAGTAACGACAATGTCTGAAGACAAACCGTGAGATATTTGGGGCAAAATTTAAATTTCTAAACCAATCCAAGACTTTGTGAAGGCAGAGTTCAAAGCATGGGGCGACAGTGAGCTCATCAACAGTGACCTACAACAATCTTGTCATTAGCTCATAGTTGTAATGTAAGTTAGTATGACTGAAAGGTTCCCCCAGTTAATGACGAAAACGTGTGTCAAGGATTAACTGTAAAACTCCCACATACAAAGTATGAAATATGTTAACTGAATATCTATTACAAGATTCAGATGTTCACATTCAGGCTAGAACTGCTATAACAAGTATTGAAAGCAGTCTGGGAAAGTCAAGGCCCCGCAGCATTAGCTTGGCACTAACATAACATTGAAAACTTAATTGAAGATGTTTAATGTGAGTCAATGGAACCAGAACTTTTTTCCAAGTAATTTTGGGTCATTTATTTTGGTCCATTCATCATGAAATTTACATATAATGTAAAGGGTGGCAGCCATATTCAAATTATGTCAAAAACTGAAAAATGACAAAAATGGAGATTAAAGGTTTTGTTCTGACAGCAGCGATATAACACACACACACACACACACACACACACACACACACACATATATATATATGTGTAAAAAAATTCTGGTTCCACTGACTTACATTGGAAGTAAAGTATGTTTTGTTCCTTCTGCTGTAAAGTTATCATTTTGGAAATACAAGCTTTTGTTCCGACAGCAGTGATTTATTACATATACATATAGAATAAATCTTATTTCTTGCCAGCTTGCTTTGCTTATGTTTTCAGTTGTACTTGTTAAAAGAGCACAGACTAGAGGAGTTTGGAGGCGGGGTTTATCCTTGTTAGCGATGATTCTGCCACAACTCAAGCACCAAAAGTTTAACAAGTTGTCCTCAAAGCACTTGCTATGAAAGAATGCATTGTCACATGTATTGTCCCCACATTGTTGGCACCCTTTAAAGATTCAGAGACTCCCCCACCTCCTAAATCCTAGTTTAACCCCTGCCCTACCTATTCCTGCAGCTCAGCGTGTGGAGCCAGCCTGTGTTTTACGTGTCTCAGCTGTTCAAACAGGCCGTAGCTCAAACTCTCTGTGGCTACGAAACAGCAAACGCTCTCAAATCACAGCCTCACACCTCTGTGTAACACACACACACAAACACACACACACTTCTGACAAGCATATGTGGAGTGCTGGTCAGCGATGACAAAAGAATCAGGACTGTTCTCAGCTGGCCTAATCGCCTCTGAGTGAGCACATTTCTCTGTTTCTCCACTGGCCACATGCAAAGCTCCAACGTAGACACTCCCCACAGCTCCGGTCACTGCAGGAGCTGCCCATTCCATAAACGCTGCAGCAACACTGCAGGCAGCTAACTAACCACAGCCTGGGCTTTTGTATGAGATACAAAAGCAATTTCAAAAGGTGATGAAAGCTCAATTTCCTTTTAAATCTTTCTGCATAAACCTTTAAAGTATTAATAGCTCATAGTTAACACTGAATTTTTCTTTTTTTGACATGAAAGAGTTTGATGTAGTCTGTAAAAACTGTTACAGAAACTAAGCTGCAACAGCCCATTTGGAATTCACTGTTTTTGTGATGTCACAAAACAATTTACTTGTATCAGCCTACATCAGTTTAGCCCCACCCACCCATGGTGAAGTTATAAGGCGCTTTTCAGCTTTGGAATGAAGCAGTCAATCAGAACAGAGCTCATTTACATATATCAGCCCTAAATGCACAGTAACAAAAGCAGCCTGTTTAATTGTAAGAGATAGAAGTTGGAAAATAATCTTATGACAATGAATTATGACATAAAACCACACAAATGTTGTAAATGGAGCTCAGAGAAAAACAAATACAAGAAAATTGTAGGATATGGGCCCTTATACCCTCATACAGCCTAGCACAGCTATCATTTTATAATACAATAGCTCTGTTAAATTTGAAATTTGAGATAAAACAATGACTTAACATTAAAGCTTATAACAAAATGTTTCTATCTTTTAGAATTAGTTGTAATACTAGGCCGAAATAACAAAAGCATTAGCCTAATTGTCAAAAATAGCCCTAAAACGGGCCAGCGTCCCAGTTTAGCAAACAAAAGTGCTGTCTTTATCTGAAGGGAGCTGAACTTTTAGGTTAGAACTCCAGCAAAGTGCTATGACTGTAAACCCCAGCTTTATAATTCACCTTCACTGCACATTTTAGCGTTCTCCTGCTAAGCTACACCTGTCTCCATCCCATGAAGTGTTTGATAACAAGCTGAGGAGTCAAATCAGGGGTGTTAGAGAAGAGAAAACACCTTTTTAAGGAACTGAGAATGAAAAGTGCTCATCATCAGTCTATGTCAGTATTCACCAGTCGCATAAACAAACCAATATTAGCTGCTCGAATGAGGCTTAAGTTCTTATGTATGTTAATCGTAACCAGACACATGGGATAATGTTTTGTGAAGCGTAGACTCTTAAAAAGATAGTTCTTCAAGGGTTCTTTCGTAAAGAAAATGGTTCTATATAGAACTATGAACACTCTAAGAACCCTTTAAATGCAAAAGGTTCTTTGCATATTTTTGAAAAGGGTTCTATATGGCACTCAAAAGGGTTCTTCTGTTATTACAAGCTTGATATCGTAGCAATAGAAGAACCTTTTTGGTGCTATATAGAACCATTTTCAAAAAAGATTCTATATAGAACCATCTACAGCACATTTTCCGTTAATCTGAAGAACGCTTTCATGATGCAAAGAACCATTTGATCATGCAAAGGGTTCTTAGAGTCTTCATGGTTCCTTATAGACCCATTTTCTTTATTAAAGAACCCTTGAAAAACCATCTTTTTTAAGTGTGTAGGGCAGGGGTCGGCAACCCAAATGTTAAGAAGAGCTATTTGGTTCTGGTTCAACAAAAGCTAAACCATCTTGGATGCCACAAAATTTTATGTCCTTTTTATGGGTGTAACATTTTACCATCTTTGATGTAAATATGTCTCAGTATGTGTTAAGGTACTAGTATAGGTTTAAAGATATAATATAAATAAAAACGCAGACTTACTTTGCTCTGCTTTAAGCTTTAACTCAGCTATAACTGCTTTTCTTGCATCTCCAGCAGGAAACTTTTCATTTTCATTTTGATGGTTGACAGTTGATCATTGCAGATTAAATGTATCAGGAAACCAGCTTTTTGCATATAAATGCAAATCAATCTCTCCATGCATCTCTAAATTCATAATGTTCATCTTAAATCTTTCTTTTCTTTGCCATTTCGTTAGCTACTAGCTAGGCCAGATTGTAGTCTGCGTTGCCATGGGACCAGAAGTCTGTGTGCCAATCTTCGGGGTTAAAGGGTAAATTAGTAGTAATACATTAACTCCAGCGTTTAAGACCGTTAAGTGTTAAAACTGTGTTAGAACCATCAGCAGAGCTTAATTTTACCACAAAGGGGGATTATTTGGAGCTTCAACAGGGCAATAAAAGAGCTGCATGTGGCTCCGGAGCTGCATGTTGCCGACCCCTGGAGTAGGGGACAGAACTTGACATGGCCAAATGTAGGTACTATGATATAAACTGAGTCTGTTCTACAGTTTCTCATTAGGTTGAATGAATAACTGGCTCTAAATGTAGGTATTGTAATATAAGCTGAGTCTGTTCTACAGTTTCTCATTAGGTTGAATGTTGAATGTTCCACTTAGCTCCACCCACTCACGTTATAAGGAGTGTTTCAGCCCAGATCGCTTCACATTAAAGTGTCACATTAAAGCCAGCCATTAAAAAAACAGAGCTCATTTACATACATCAGTCTTAAAGGCACAGTAACAGCTTTTGTTTCAGTTTAACACATTATCTAATGCCACATTGTCTGAATTCAGCTATCAGATAAGATAAGGTAAGATAATCCTTTATTAGTCCCACAACGGGGAAATTCACAGTGCTATCTATTGACTATGAGTTGACATTGATGCGGGCAGGTACTGAGGTTGTTCCACTTCATGCATTTTCTGGTGTAAGACACCTTCTGTTATAAAAGAAAGACTCAAATCAAGCTCTAAACAGCATAAAGGTCCTTCAAAAAGGCTAAACAATGAAAAGCAATCAGGCATGGAGATGATCCAACATCTGCCCACCATAATCCATGGAGCAAGCCAAGCATGAATTGACGTTTCAGAATCCTCTCTGCCCCGATTTGCCATTGTCAACTTACGCACTCGAGTCAACCGTCAACCTCCCACTTTCTCCTTAAGTGACATTTCTGACAGAAATCCTCTGAGAGGATTTCAGGCAGAAGAAGCAGTGGCTGTCTCAGCAGAAGAACAGAACGGATCGTGAAGGGCTTGCTTGCTCTCCTAAGATATGCATTATGGAGAGAAATGATTTATGAAGCTGACAGAAAGCAACAGTTTTAAAAGAGCACAGCGAGACTCAGCAGATCAGTCATACATCAATGCACTGAATACACTGTATATATTAACTAAGACTGCTGCTCATTGACTCTTCCTTCTGAAATGGGTATTAATAGGGACTTTGATGCAGTAACAGCCTCTACTCTTCTGGGAAGGCTTTACACTAGATGTTGGAACATTGCTGTGAGGATTTGATTGAGCATTAGTGAGGTCAGGTACTGGTTTTGGATGGTCAGTTCTGGATCACTCCAACCCATCCCAAAGGTGGAGCTCCATCACTCCAGAGAATGCAGTTCCACTGCTCCACAGCCCAATATTGGGGAGCTTTATACCCCTCTAGCCCATGCTTCGTTGGGCCTGGTGACGTAGGCTCATGTGTGGCTGCTCCAGAGCTCCAGAACATTTTACAGTGGGAGACTTTGGTGCAGAAAAGCTTGATGTAAAGAAAAATTCAGGATCTCACTGACGCAAGTTTGCAGTCACAAACTGGTCCCAATTTTCATTTAAATGAAATAAAAGGCTTCAAAGCATCAATAAACATGACGCTATGTAAGAATAGAACTTTGTATAATAAGCAGCTCAAGAGATCGCTAACCGGCTGACAGGCTAGAACAGCAAGATTCAGAGTTAGGCTTTAAGTTTAAAAATGTATTGAAAAATTAACTGTAAAACTGCAACATACAAAGTAAGAAATATGTTACCTGAATGTCTTTTGCAATCTTCAATTGTCCACATTTAGGCTAGAACTGCTATAACTAGTATCAAAACCAGTCTGGGAAAGTCCAGCAGCATTAGCTTGGCACTAACAAAACATCGAAAACCTAATTGAAGTGCTATCAAAAGTTAACAATAGTGTTGCTTGGATAAAAAGAAATTTCATAAAGTACAAGTTTGTACATTAAAACTGGTATATACAGACACATGCAAACGTTTAGGCACCCCCGGTCAAAGTACATTTTGTTGGTTGTCTAAGAGAACATGCTTCTGCACATTTTAATGCACAATTACTGTTACCTCATATCTCTATGTTTTTCAGTTTTTGACATAATTTGAAAATATCTGTAGGCCTTTACATTGTGTGTAAATTTCATGATGAATGGAACAAAGAAACAGCCCAAAATTACACAGAAAAAAATCTGGTTCTATTGACTTTATTATTACTTTCATTAAAAGTAAAGTATGTTTTTCCCTCTCCTGTAAATTTATCAATTTGGAGATACAACGTTTTGTTCCGATGGCAGCAATATATATATATATATATATATGTATATATATATATATATATGTATATACACACACAACAATAACAATAACGACAACCTGTGTACAGTAACTACATAAAGTGCATAGTAAGAAGGAGCTGATTGGATAGCAGCCCTTTATACAATCATTTTATTTTATGCGTTTATTTTTACCAATTATTTGTTTTAATGCAGTTCCTAAATGCTTTATTCTTATAGAAAGATGAACAAGAAAATCATAAGCATCATATCGGCAATGTTATGTTTTCACCATATGGTCCATGTCTAAGCCTTTAGCATGCTGCTATAAAAGGTGCTGTTCATTAGCATGTCAGCATTTGATAAAGTCTGCAGATCCAACATCTACAGGGATACACACATGAAGAAAAACTCCTTCAAAGCTGCAGAGCGGAAAAGGAAATCCTTCCACTCCAAACACAAGCTTGGCCACAGGTGTATCTCATGAAAACTGTCCAGTAGGAGTGATCATAGGAAGGCCGTGTTGTCGGAGGTTAAAGAGTGAAGCAGCTCTCAAGCAGAAAAAGCAGGACACCTGTTTCATTCATCTTCAGGCAGCCTTCATACACTCATAAATCAGGCAAAAATGTTTAGCCTACTGAACAAATATTATTGCTAAAGATTACTGCAAAGAGCCCTTAAAAAAAAAAGCCTGAAAAAATTCACATAAAAGTTTCAATTTAGGCTAAAACTGTTCTCAGTTAGACGGAAGACTGACGGGTCAGTGGGTCAGTAAAACGCTTGTATGATGGATTGGGATGGCCATGTACACGGTATGGACTTTCTCAACGGCCAGAGGACTTTCTAAACTGCCTCTCTGTTAAAAAGCCCTGCAAAAAGCAAAAAAAGAAGTGCCATTCGTCTTGTGTGCAGACACGGTGTCTGAAATTCTGAGTGACATTAGCCAAATGCTTGGGAATCCACAGCAGTGGAAAAGATGACCGCGACGAAGGTCTCCAACAGAAACTCAATCCAGGGCTGCTTCTCATGCCCATGCTGCTGACACTAGACAGGCTGCGACGATTAGCTGGTTAGCCAATATCAACTACGGAAAATGGTGTTTACTTAAAGAGGAATTCCAACAATTTTTTAAAATTTTGCATAATTCAGTGGTTGAGATGTAAACAGAGTCATTCAGAGTGGTTTGGTGTGAAATGGTTGATTGTACACACTCAGATTTCTATACAGTGGTGGTGATAGGAACCAGGAGTTACAACGCCTCCAAGACAACATCCATGAATGAATTTTGGACTAATACCTTCTCAAAACTATTGTAAAACAATGTCTCAGACAACAGGCAGTGAATTCATAACCATTTCATGTAATAACTTTCTGTGAGGAAGCTTTTAGAGGTAGATGTCTGGTTCCTATCACCACCACTGTGAACAATTCTGAGGATTTCACACCAAACCTCTCTGAATGACTCTGTTTACATCTTTTAATTATGCAGTAAATTTTGAAAAAATAGTGTAGTTCTCTTTTAAGTTAAAGATGCTCTATAATGTCCTGTTCTACAGGATGCATAGCTGGCTTATAATGGTTTGTTGCACCACAGAAAAACAAATGATGCCACTGTTATTGAAAACCTTGAGTATCAGGCAGTAACAGTCCAGTTTTTCTTCTTTTAACAGTGACCAAGCTTTAAAATTAGCTATTTTTAATTGAAGATCTTTATTTAAGATAAGCACCTAAGCATAGGCTATTCATTCTTTTTCATCTCAGGTATCAGGTTAAACAAATGAAGAAAAAAATACTAATGGCAACCAGGAACAAAAGGTGATAAAACAATAGTAATAATATTCATAATCACACATTTTTTCTAGGTATTTCCGATAAAATAATAATGCAGCTGTTTCTCAAACCAGTATCCGGTGTAACCGCACTTGCTTTCTTCAGGGTTCAAACTACAATTCCTACTGCACATTGCATATTGCTACTGTAATATCAAAACCTGGTTTGTAAAGTGCTTACATCATGGAAAACTGTATTTTTATCACTTTCTTGTGTGTTTTGATTTCACTGCTTTTGTGATGTCACAAAAGCTCGTTTACATATATATATATAAACATATATATATATATATATATTTTTATATATATATATATATATATATATATATATATATACACATATATACCTTTCAGCATACAGCAGTTCAGCCTCACCTTCTCACACTGAAGTCATAAAAAGTGTTTGAGACCAGACTGCACAACACTCGGCAGCCAATGAGAACAAAGTCATTTACGTATATCAGTCTTAAAGGCACAGTAACAAAAACAGCATGTTTAATGCTGGGGGATAAAGATATGGTGAAAAATGGTTACCTGAAAAAGGAATTATGACTTTGATTTTGTACACAAACCCACACAAACATTGTGGGTGAGAAACTAAAATGCTAGAAAAATGTAGGGTATAGGCTCTTTAATACCATTTGAAAACATAAGCTGCAATTTACACTTGATAAGGACTGAGAACTTTGTTACATTAACATACATTAAAGTTTTTTCCCTCCTATAAAGTCACTGTTAATATTTACTGATTATTAATGATATAGAGAACTATATCGTGATAATGCTTTTGGCCACATTGTCCAGCCCTACATCACTACCTTCTTCTGTTTCTGCCCACCATCCTTCTGTCCTTCCGCTCTATCCAGCTACATTCGCTTCAGGTACACAAAGAAACGCGTCGGGTTTCAGCTGCTATTTCCGTACACGCACCCACCGGCGTCGGACAAAGGGGATCTGGCCACTCCGTCCGGCAGCTTCGCGGTGCAAATTGCCATTACCGAGTGGCCCTCGGCTGCCTATTGTCACGGATTAGGCCTGCATTCATGTGCATGCCAACTCTTCCATTAAGCTCCCTTCTACACTCTATATATAACTGGCACCAGTGTCCTGTGTCGTATAAAAAGAGACGACATTCAACTGGTCCCCTTCTGAACACGGTGGGCTAGAGGCTCTATTTAGAAATCTGCATTCAGAGTAGCAGTAGGAATCCAGAATGAGCTTTCAGGCTGCCTTTGGTGAAGTGCTGTCAGTCAATACTGTGATTTAAAGAGAAATCAGATGGGGAAATTGCTTTGAAATGTGAGGCATCTCTGTCAAGTCACTTTCATGGAATAATAATTTATATTTCAAAACATTTTTCACTGCAAGGCCCGACACTGTAGGCATAGCATTGCATTATATGATGTTTGTTTTATGTTCATGATCTTTTGCATTGAAACCCTTATTGTTTCTCATGTAGACAAAATCTTATATGACTATCCACAAAATTTTAAAGGGCCCATATCACAGAAGACTGAAATCTGAAGCTTTTTTTAAACAAAAGAGTTTAATGTGGTCTGGAAACATCATTGAAGGTTCATTAAAGGTCCCCTACAGTCCATATATGTAAACTAAGCTAGGGTTGAATCAGTTGTTTTAGTGATGTCACAACAAATGTCACACATACATGAAAACTAACCTGCAAAAAATCCATTTGAAATTACCAGTTTTTGTGATGTCACAAAAAACAGCATATTTGCACATATCTGCTCATTCAGCCTACAGCAGTTCAGCCCTGCCCACTCAGTGTAGTTATGAGGAATGTTTCATTCCAGAATGCTTATTGAATGAGTAACAATACAGCACAGCCAATCAGAGCAGAGCTCATTCACATATATCAGTTTTAAAGGCACAGTAAAAAAAACAGCCAAGAGAGGTTGGAAAATTGTCCTGTAAAAATGAATTATGATCGTTTATGGTCCATAAATCCACACAATTGTCAGGGGATAAAATTAAATACAAGAAAAATGTAAGACATTGGCACTTTAAGTAGTTCACCAAGATCAATGATCATGAAAGACTGTCTTTATGTGAGATGAAATATTATTTTGCTGGAGAATCCACCCAACAATAGAAACTCACACATATGCAGTAGCTGTGAATTAATTACTGCCCTCAGTTAATGCAATATGATGGGAAAGCGCATAATTCATTACATACTGCACTCAATTTAGCACCCAAAAGGCAAACGTCTGAGAAATGTGATAATTTCTCATGCCTAAAGTGATAAAGCGGCTGCTACAGAGACAGCAGCATGAGATGAAGTGATGCAATCCTACATATCTTAGTCAACTAATTATCTTAGTGTTGTCTGCCACACATATTAAAGGAAACCTCATAATTTTTCAACCTAGTCTCTATCAGTTGCATCAGTAAAGTACCGTCGCCTACCGCAGAGAATCACTCAGACACATTTCCCTGTAATGAGTAAAAAAATGTAAAACCTTTTGACTCAAAAAACATTCATAATAGAAGCCAGTGGGCAGATGCTGAAATATCTTCCCATTGGCTTCTATTATAAATGAGTTTTGAGTGGATTTTCTGTTCTTTTCTAAGTACAAAGAAATTACTGACTATGGTAATCAATCATATCGCTGTTTTCGGAACAAAACTTCATATCTCCAAAATGAGAACTTTACAGGAGAAAGGAAAAACCTACTCTACTTTTAATGTAAGTGACGTTTTTCCTATTAATTTTGAGTCATTTCTGTTGGTCCATTAATCATGAAATTTACATACAATTTATAGCACCATGGGCACTTTCAAATGATGCCATAAACAGAGAAACAACAAAAACAGAGATACAAGGTTTTGTTCCGACAGCAGCGATATGCTATAGATGTGGCAAATAGAGAGTAGGTTGAAAAACAGCAGAGTATTCCTTTAAACTTTGATCCAGATTTTAGTAATTAATGTTATTAATAATTTACCAATAACCAGAGCTCACAGCTAAAGCCAGTCATACCTGAATCCCAGAGGACACCAGTGTGAGAACCGTGCTGATCTGCCAAACCAAAAGCTCCATGTTTAAGAAGTCGCTCCACTCCGGAGGCCTCAGAAGTACGCTGTGATATCAGCCTGCGATAGAGAGATGCACTGTCAGTTTGGAAGAGATACGAAGCGACCTACATCATGCCACCAAAATAGATCCACCTTTACTCCCCCAGAGCTACCCATCCAGAACAAAACTGTACGTACATATAATCATATCCAGAATATACATGCAGATATATTCAGAGCAATGCAGAAGAAGAAGCACTTATAGTTCCATAAAGAACCTTTCAAATGGGAGTTTAGTCAAGCTTGTCAAAAAACACTCTTATTTTTAGGGGGGTTTATTTATTTATTTATTGATTGATTTATTGATTTATTTATTGCTTGATTGATTGTTATATTTTACCAATTTATTTGTCTGGGACAGTAAACATTAATAAACAATACCAACAGAACTGTGAATGAGCCCAGGCCAGATGTGAAGCCCTTTCCCGTCAGGGGAGGGGGAAAGATTGCCCACGATTTTTTCTTGTTCTCTGTCTTCTGCAGCAGTACATAAAAATTTTGACTTAGTATCTCATAATAATGACATCTTCTTTAAAAAATTTGACTATTTTGTCAAAAAAATGACTTAGTATCTCAAAGTAATTACCTTTTGTCTTGGAATAATGGCTTACTGTGACAAAATTATGACAATATCTCGAAATAATTATTTTCTCAAAATTTTGACTCAAAATAATGACTTAGTATGTCTAAATAATGACAAAATATCTCTAAATAATGACTTATTTTCTTGACATTATGACTTACTATGTCAAAATAATGACAAAGTATCTCAAATAATAACTTTTTTCTGAATAATGACTGTCAAAATAATGACTTACTATATAAAAATACTGACAAAGTATCTTTAAATAATGACTTGTTTTTTCTGAATAATGACTCACTATGGCAAAATATCGACTTAGTATGTCAAAATAATGACAAAGTATCTCTAAATAAAAACATATTTTTTCTGAATAATGACTTATGTCAAAATGACTTAGTATGTCTAAATAATGACAAAGTATCTCTAAATAATTAATTATTTTTTAATTTTTTGACTTGCTGTGTCAAAATGATGAATTACTATGTCAAAATAATGACAAAGTATCTCTAAACAATAATTTATTTTTTTCTCAATAATGACTTATTATGACAAGATGATGACTTAATATCTCTCGATATTGACTTATTTTCTCAGAAATTTGACTTATTATGTCAAAACAATTATATATCTCCAGACAATTGCTCTCTTGGAATTTAGTAACATCTTGTTTGGGACTCGGCATGTCAGAATTTCATATTCACAACACAAAATCTTGACAAAATAAGCCATTATTTGCAGAAAATGTAATTTTTTAAGAAAATATGTCATTATATTCAGATGCTAAGTCAATACTTAGAGAAATAAGTCATCATTTCAAGAATGTAAGTCATAATTTGGGGAATACAAGTCAATATTTTGAGATACGCTGACATGCTGCTGTCACAAACAGAGAAAGAGAAAAAGATCCATGTGATCTTTTATCTCCTCTAACAGGCAGGAATGGGCTTCCACGTATGAGAGACCCCAAAATAGCTTTTATTAAAGACTGAACTCAAGTCTATCACAGTAAACACACTGAATATGACAACACAGCATGCACAATGGGCAAAAAGAGAAATACACAGCAGAGAAATCAGCTCAGCTGTGCAATCAATGTGAGCAGAAACGCACATATGAATAAAATTCACTGCACTTCAGTATTAAAACCACTCATTTACAGTTCAGAGCTGTCTATGGGTCCCTCATCTCAACTGAGCTGCAAAACCCAGCAATGACTGTTACTCTCATGCCTGGAGCTGCTGCACACACTTAAATATGAGGGTTCTTTAAGGTTCTTTAATAAAGAAAATGGTTGTATAAAAAACCATAAACACTCAGAAAACCCTTCGCAAGATTAAAGTATTCTTCAAATTGATGGAGAATGTGCTGGTGATGGTTCTGGTTCTTTACTAAAGAACTCTTGAAGAACCATCTTTTTTTAAGTGTGTACAACACATTCTCCAGAACGCTTCAGTCATGCAAAGGGTTCTTGGAGTTTTCATGGTTATATATTTTTTTACTAAAGAACCCCTGAAGAACCCTTGGAGAACATGCTGTATATGGTTTTATATAGAATCTTTTTGAAAATAGTTCTATGTAGCACCAAAAAGGGTTCTTTTGATTTAAGCTTTTCATCATAAGAAAACCTATGATGAAAAGCAGAAAACTTTTTGGTGCTATATAGAACCATTTTCAAAATGGTTCTATATAGAACCATCTGCAGCACATTCTCCATCAATCTGAAGAACCCTTACCAATGCAAACAACTCTTTAATCACGCAAAGGGTTCTGTGAGTGTTCATGGTTCTGTATAGAACCACTGTCTTTACTAAAGAACCCTTGAACAACCATAATTTTTCAGTGTGTAGAACCAAATACAACACATTCTCCAGAACCCTTTAATCATGCATAGTGTTCTTTGAGTTTTCATGGTTTTATATTTCTTTACTAAAGAACCCTTGAAGAACACTTGGAAATGAGTTGTATATGGTTCTATACAGAATCCTTTTGAAAAGGGTTCTATGTAGCACCAAAAAGGGTTCTTTTGATCCAAGCCTGACATCATCACAATACCAGAACACTTTTTGGTGCTATATAGAACTCTTCTTAAAATGGTTTCATATAGAACCATCTACAGCACATTCTCCATCACTCTGAAGAACCATTTGACAATGCAAAGAACCATTTAATCATGCAAATGGTTCTTTGAGTGTTCATGGTTCTATATAGAGCCATTGTCTTTACTAAAGAACCCTTGAAGAACCATTTTTAAGTGTGCACAACACATTCTCTAGAACCCTTTAACCATGCAAGGGGTTCTCTGAGTTTTTAAGGTTCTATATTTCTTTACTAAAGAACCCTTGGAGAATATGTTATATATGGTTCTATATAGAACTTTTTTGAAATGGGTTCTTTATAGCATCAAAAGGTTTTCTGCTATTGCTACGATGTCAAACTCGTATCAGTAGCCAAACCCTTTTAGGTGCTATATAGAACCCTTTTCAAAAAAGGTTCTATATAGAACCATATACAGCACATTCTCCATCAATCTAAAGAATGAGTTCACAATGCAAAGAACCATTTAATCATGCAAAGTGTTCTTTGAGTGTTCATGATTCTATGTAGAACCATTGTCTTTACTGAAGAACCCTTGAAGAACCATCCTTTTTTAAGTGTGTAGGAATGACAGAGCATTAGAGGCTTCAGTCTTCTGGACAGGTTCTGCATGGCGAAGCTGCTCATGCATATTTAGGCACATTGTATTTATTTATTTGTTTATTTATTATTAAAAATCTCTGTATATAGGAGTATATTACAGTCACATTGTCATGCATATGGGATGCTGTGCCATGCTCTCTGCTGTGCCATGCAGGGCGCTTTAAAACACACTGTGATCTTTAACAACTGGGAGCTTCAGTCACGCGCACGCCGATATCTAACAGCAATAAACAAACAGACAGAACTGAACAGCGGAGTCGAGCACCGGATAGCGGGAGCGTGGCTCGTGCATGCTGATGAGAGAGCTGTACGTGTCCAGCTCGCGCTTACCTTCGCTGCGAAGTAGAGGATTCACATTTTCTTCTCTTTTGTATGCGAGGGAAGCGCGCGGTGAAGCGGCTCTGCAGATGTGCAGCAGCAGCAACAGCAGCAGCAGGGCAGATGTGCGCGCGGCGCAGATGTGTACGCGGGGCAGATGTGCTGCTGGGACGGTGCACAGACTGTGAGAGCTGCTGGTGGAAAAAGCTGCAGGAGAAAAGGGGGCGAGAGAGAGAGAGAGAGAGAGAGAGAGAGAGAGAGAGAGAGAGAGAGAGAGAGAGAGGGAGAGAGAGAAGTTTGCGCGCTGCGCTGCGCTGCGGCTCCACCAGGCGGCGCTGTGAGGTCACAACTTTTCTTCAACAATTTATTATTATTCTACATTCATCAATGCAAAAGCAAATGTAACAGATATTCTATACATTAATATAATTTCACACAATTTAATACAATTTCCACAAGCAAAAAAAAGCTCATAAAACTTTCCCATATGCAAAGAGAACATATTTCCATATACATTTTTTTTTTTTCAAAATATGTGTTTGCAATATAGCTCCGCATGCAGTGGGGTCCAAAAGTGTGAGACTACACTGAAAATCTGGGCTTTTGTTTACCATTCGATTATGGAAATAAAGAACAGAAAGTTTTAAAATATTTAAAAACTGAAAGGAAAAGTCATAAGAAGTCAAATGAAGAAGAAATAGCCATGATTCGGCACTATTTCTAGATCCCTGTTCAAATTTCGTATTACTGGCTATTTGCCATGCCATCTGCATGCTTAGATGTTCCTCAGACTGATGGAGAATGTGTTGTATAGGGTTCCATGTGGAACCTTTTTGGAAGTGGTTCTTTATAGCACCAAAAATGGTTCTGCTACTGTTACGATGTCAAGCTTGTAACAATATAAGAACTCTTTTGGGTGCTATAATAAAGCAATAAGCCACGTAACTGCGATTTTATCATGGGAAGGGTGTTCTTAGGCACGACGGGAAGTGAAGTCCCTTAAACTCGCTTCTTTGTGATTAAATCACAGTAACGCACAACTTCAAGTGGCTTTATAAAACGAGCGGCCAACACAAAATATGAGAAAATACACAAAATTTTCAGAAATTAATTTATCATTAATAATAATCGACATAAACAAGTATTCCGCCAAGAAATGTAGTTCCTTTAGCGTATGGTATCTTTGCCAAGCAACGTTGAACCTATGAATGAGGAGAACGTTCGGTCGCCCATCGCTGTATATGGCGGGTATTTCAAGATTTTTTAAACATTTTGTCGTATAACATTGAACATATGATAACACAGCACAGTTTAAGGCAAAACTTTCACTTTATAAGCACTCTGTGGTCACCAAATTACCAACGCGAGTCTCATTTAGCACCAATCCAGCGGCGCCGCTTTTCTCGTGCTGGGGCTGAATCCCAAATGGCTCCCTGCTCCCTACATAGTGCACTATGTAGAAATTTAAATACTGGATCCTGCAGCCCAACAGTGCAAAATATAGCTAAGAAATAGTCATTTGGGGCTCAGACACATCCACACTCGATAAATGATGCATTATTTGGCTGTAGAGACTAGAATTTCTAAACTTTCATAGCTAGCAATCTATTTAGGGAGTACAGAGCCGTTTGGGATTCAGCCTGAGTTTGACGCTACTTCTGACTAAAACATGAACATTTGAAGCGTGTAAGACATTCGTGACATGTTTAGACTTTTATACTGCTGTTTTACGGTTAATCATACCGTAAGTGTTTTAATTCAAGACTCTGACATTAATGATGGAGTTGTTTAGCCTATTAGCTATCTTTTAGACTGTTAGCTAGCTAGACTGTGACCAGCCTAGTACTAGTTAAGAACAAAAGTTGCCCCTCAGTGTAAACAAAAAACGGGTTCTTACTTCATCAATATAGACTCGGTGGTCCTTATGAGAAGCATGAGAGTCAAAGATTATTCCATTAACAGCACACGGTTTTTTTAAGTGCCGTGGTGCAGGAATACACAGTTCAGTTGTTGTGAGGCGGTCATAGGTGGGGGTGTGTGTGTGTGTGTGTGTGTGTGTGTGTGTGTGTAAAGTGGATTTTACAACTGCTCCGAACGCGGCTCAGCCAATCTGATTTTAGGACCGGAAGTACAACGCCTTCTCCATCAATCTGAAGAACATCTGAACATGCAAAGAACATCTGAGCATGCAAGCGGTTCTTTGAATGTTAATGGTTCTGCATAGAGCCATTTTCTTTAGTAAAGAACCCTTGAAGAACCATCTTGTGTAAGTGTGTACCAGAAACACAGTGTCCTTTAAAACTAGGAGTTTCAATCGGATTCAAATACACATAAATAAAGTGCCAAAAAGACTTTCTCTAAAGGACCCTTAAGTGGATGGTTCTTTGGAGAACCATTTTAATTAATGAGTTGTCTGAGAACCTTTTCAAAGTTCAAAAAATCTACATAATGTAAAGGTTTTTGGAAAAATCTCTTAAATCGGTAACGAACATCTCTATTATGCGAAGGTTCTTTAAACCTTTAAAAGGTGGTTCACACTTACAAGCCCCTAAGTGTGTTTTTTAGGGAACCAAAAGTGTTTCTTTTATGTCGTCACTCAAAGACCCCCCTTTGGCACCTTTTTTAAGAGTGCACCTGTGAGCAAACAATTAATAAGAAAGCCTGAGGAAAGTTCTCAGGACCATCAGCGTAAGAGCTTTTTCTGGATCAGTTTGAGAACACAGCCACATGTTGTACTTCAGATTTCATCATTAGAACAGCCTTATGAGTGTCTGATCAAAGAGCTCAGCAGACACTGCCAGCGGCCCGCCTGCTCGCTGCTTTATTACCAAGTGCAGAATGGAAGCTGGCAGTGAAAATGGAAGTCCGTGATTTTAATTAACGTCGTCTGCCAGTCTCTGGTTCTCTCAGGTTCTGTGCGCTCGGCCTAGTGTCGATTACACCCAGCTTACTGTGTCATTGCAATGCATTTCATTTCAAGCCGACTTGCACATCATCGCTTAATGAATCTCGTGAGCAGTAACTTTTTACACTTACACTTTTATACTTAAATAAGGGTTCTTTAAGGGTTCTTGGAAGAAGAAAATGTTCCTATATGGAACCGAGAACTCTTGCATGACAAAAAGGTTCTTTGTGCGGTGAACTGGTTTTTCAGATTGATGGAGAATGTGTTGTAGATTGTTCTATATAAAAACGGTTCTGCTATTGTTACAATGTCAAGCTTGTCACATTAGAAGAATCTATTTGGTGCTATATGGAACTCATTTCAAAAAGGTTTTATACAAAACCACATACAGCACATTATCCATCAGTATGAAGAACCATTTCACCATGCCAAGAACCATTTAATCATGCAGAGGGTTCTTTGTGTTCATGGTTCTATATAGGACCATTTTCTTTACTAAAGAACACATTAAGAACCATCTTCTTTAAGTGTGTCGAACCATATACAACACCTTCTCCAGAACCCTTTAATCATGCAAATTAACCATGACCATGAGTTTTCATGGTTCTGTATTTATTTTCTAAAGAACCCTTGAAGAACCTTTGGAGAATGTGTTTTATATGGTTCTATGTAGAGGCCTTTTGAAAAGGGTTCTATATAGCACCCCCTCAAGGGTTCGGCTATTGTGTACAATGTCAAGCAATGAGAAACCCTTTTTGGTGCTATATAGAATCCTTACAAAACCATATAGAACATATTCTCCATCAATCTGAAGAACCATTTCACTGTGCAAAGAAGCTTTTAATCATGGAAATGGTTCTTTGTGTGTTTATGGTTCTAAATTTCTTTACTAAAGAACCATTGAAGGACCCTTGGAAACTGTGTTGTATATGGTTCTATATGGAAACTATTTGAAAAGAGTTCTATATAGCTCCAAAAAGGGTTCTGCTATTGTGTACAATGTCAAGCTTGTAACAATAGAAAACCCTTTTTGGTGCTAAATAGAACCCTTTTCAAAAGGGTTTTTATTTGTGGAACAGCAAAAGGCAGCTCAGTATTGACACCTACATCACTGTTCATTATAAACATGCTCTGATTCGCAGTCATTGCAGTCCTGGTTGAAGTCAAACGGGAAAACTTTGTTTAAAAAAAGTTGTGGCGCCATCTGCTGTTTACATCATCTCATTGCACTGAGGAAAAGTGGCTCTTTTACTTCCTTAAAGAACCTTACATTAAATGGGTTCTTCATATGTACACATCTCATTTCCAAAAAAAGGTTCTTTAAAGCAGTGGTTCTGCAGCCGGTCCTCAGGGCCCTCCAGACAGTCGATTCTTGCTCAATCCTTATATTTTGGGAGACAAATATGGTCCAGAGATCAAAGTAGGCCTGTGAGGACGTTTGGTGGTGGACATCCTGGGGCTGTAAACAAGGTGACCGCTACATCCTAGTATCAACAGTGTATTTCGCAGAGTGGTCTAAGGTGTATGAAGTCCCAAACTGCTGTCATGGTAACAGTGATTGCCTATTAGAAGGAATGTGTAACTGTTTCAGCATTCTTCTTTTATAGCATCCAAGGAGGGAACGTTGAGTCCTGAGTGATTTTGGACTTGTTCTGCTGACTGAACATCTACAAAACTAGAACAAACCACTTCACCCAACAGCCTCATCAAGGGCCTGCCATATGGATATAAAATATATTCCAAATGTATTTTAACAGATATTTTAACAATGTATGAAAATGGCCAAAAAATGTATTTGTTAAATATATTTTTAAAATGCATTTATTTGTGTTTGTTATTATATGTTTTCAGATTTTTGTTGTTTTGACAGAGGTTACAGATATAACTAAATACACGTGCTGAATGAGCAGTACTGACTTTGCATTAACCACGTACGTCTGCAGTAAGACACACACACAATGTATTTCAAATAAACAAGATATCAAATCATAACTGCATTTTCACTATCAATACCTACAACACTCACTTTTGTCATGTTAAAGGTTCATTTGCTAATATTTAAAATTAAGATAATGGACTACAAATTCATTTCAAAAGGTATCAAACAATAAAGTGCATTAGACAGGATTTTGGCTCTTTTCATGCATGTTCCAATTATACATTTATTGTTCTATGATACATTTATATCTGTAATACTTCCCCATATATTTTACAATGTATTCTGAAATACACTTTAGTGTTTGGAATGTATTTCCACATTGATCGCATTGTATTTGAAATGTATTTCAAAAATATAAAAATATATGTCCATATATATATTTTTCAGTATGTGTGAACAGGATGCAGTTGACACAGCCAGCCCCAGAGAGAGAAGAGGCTGAGACATGCTGCTCCCACTGTTTGCCTACTGCTCCGCTCCACCATTCAAGAATCAAAATGATGCACGCTCCCCCCACTCTCATGACAGAATGGGGTCTCAGAGCACCTCCTGTGTTGCTGTCCTCCTGACGATGCACTGCATACATCACTATCCACAACATGACGCTGCCAGACTACATCAGTCTGCTGTTCAAGAGTGTCTGCAGGCATCTGAGGAGAAACCAAAGAGTAACCATGACTTACAGGCTGAAGTTGTGAGTTCTGATGAACGCACAAGGTGGCTTCAGACTGGTTAAGGCCCTGCATGAGTGGGTCATTGATGGGGATCACCAACTGACACTAAAAGGATAACACACACTGCAAAAAAAATGGTATCTTGTCAAGTAAAATGATCTTAAATCTAGTCGATATATCTAACACTTCTCATTTTGGGATGGTTGTGGACTTATTACAAGACTTTCTAGTTTTAGTTCATTTTAATGAGTAAAATTATCTCACTCATAGTTTTGCTCGTTTCAAGCACATTTCTTAAAACAAGCAAAACTATCTGCCAATATAGTGAGATAATTGTACTTGATAAAAGTACTTAAAACAAGTAAAGTTAAATAATCTCAAATTAAGCTTACAACAATCTCAACAGGTGAAATGTTTGATTTCTTGACTGTACTTAAGATAATTTTACTTGACAAGATACCATTTTTTGCAGTGCAGCGGCTTATTCGCTGTAGTTAACCCTCCAGTGCCTCTCTGCCCTTTCCTGCAGCACCACCACATACAGCAAAGAAACGTTTTGTGCTCAGACTGGTAAGCCAGTGGTCTCATTTATCAATCATGCACACTTTTGGGCACAAACAATGAATATACATGAAATGTGGTTATATATGAAACTCTGATACATGGCAATATATGCATTTTAAATATATGACATATATTAGCATATAAGGATTTGCCATATATCCAACTTGGACTTGTATATCATATCACACATGGACATATATGTGGCATATATGCCAGCTTATTTTTAAATCAGTCCTTTTAAAATGTATTTTAGCTATATATCACCATATAGAAACATGTATGTGTAACTTGTATATTTAATAGTATATTAAAAAAAACATTGTTTACATATAGATGGCATTTATTACTCATATATGCTAGCTTCATGTTATATAATATAAGGTCTTAATGCATCTTTGTTTCTCCACATACTTCCTAATAAAGGGAAAACTGCAATAGCAACATATAAACATTGTAAGCAATAAAAGCATTAAAACATGACATAAATGGCAATATTGTTCCCTGACATTTATTTTAGTATTTATTTTAATATGTAACATTTAAAAACAAACAGAGAGCATTTTAACAATTATAACTGTACTGGGATGTATTCACCCATATATCTGACATATATGTATGATCCATGTATCACACAAGTGTGTCCAAATGTGTATTTGATACTTCTATTAAACGTACATAAATGTACTTATATTTTAAAATACATGCCTGTCATATATATATATATATATATATATATATATGGATGGCTCCAAAGTTCAGTCTTAGAAGTTGTTTGATCATTTTCTGAAGTAATCAAACACATTCAATGATGTTGAGGTCTGGACTCTGGGGTGGTCAGTCCATTGTTCAGCTTCTTTGTTCACTGAATGTGTTTGATGTGTCTGTCTCCTTTTCTCAGTGAGGCTTCTTGACAGCTACACGTCCTTTCAGACCCATAGTGCTGAGTTGTCTTCTCACAGTGGAAGGATGGACAGAAACACCTGTGGATGTTTTCAGATCTGAAGCAGCCTGATTTTCTCCTCTCTCTCAGGGATGAAAGCTTTAATTGCTGTTTATCTGATGGGACAGTTTTGTTGTCTACCAGGTCTTCCAGGTGGCTGCTAGGAGACCCATTTTCTCTGTACCCATTTTTTGTATTTTCCTTTGACTTTCTCCTTCCTTATGCGAGTAATCAGAAATATCACCTGAAAAATAAATAACTTGCATTTAGTGGATGTTTAAAATGGATAGATTAAATAAATTAAATATACATATGAAGAAAGCATTGAGTAAACAAGTCTGTTTATACTGTGTATGAGAGAGAGATCATTATATTTACATAATATCTGAATGGTTTTGATTGCCTCTGGTTGTTGATGTAAGATGTATGTTCAATGAAATCCTGACAGCTGTTTTCTTCTGTCTAGTTTCGAGGGGCGGAATGAATCCCAGATAAACCTAAAAGCTATTTTCGGCCGGTAAAAACACCCCGTTCCCTTTAAATTCCTCGGCATGTGTCTGCGGTCTTGTGATGTGACATCAGCGCCTCGTTGAGGCCGCCAGCCCCCTCACAGCTGCGCGCAATGAGGCGCTACTGGCCGACACATCTAAACAGGCCTCAGAGCGACCAAACTCAGGATTATTACGGGTTAGACAGAAAGTGTGCGGCTGTTTTTTGCGCTGCTGCGTGTTGTGAATAAGGGGAGACATAGCCAGGCCGGGGCTGAGCGTGCGCTGCGTGTTCGTGATGATGGCATCGTGGTGACTCTGGTGCGCTCGGAGTTGGAGTTTGTCTTGGCACTTTGGCACATCTCATCTCTCTCATCCTGCACGGTCGCCTTCGGGCTGTTTTGCACAGTTATAACCAGCTGAAGTGACGTTGGCACAGCGAGCCATGATCACCTCCACTCCAGCTCCAGGGGCTACTCGAGCCTCTCGAGCCGCCGGAGCTTCGCCTTCCTCAGTCAGCCCGACGCGCCTGAGCCGCCTGCAGGAGAAGGAGGACCTCCGGCAGCTCAACGACCGGCTGGCTAACTACATAGAGCGTGTGCGCCAGCTCGAAAATGAGAAGTCGTCCATGCAGCTCCTGCTGGAGGAGAAGGAAGAGACCACCACCCGGGAGCTGAGAAACGTCAGGCTGCTCTACGAGACCGAGCTGGCCGACGCCAGGAAGACCCTGGACACCACCGCTAACGAGAGGGCCAGGCTTCAGATAGAGTACAGTCAGCTGTGCGAGGACCACCGCAGGCTGGTGGCGAGGTAAGAGACGTTAAAGGGCCTGTAGCCTGGAAAAAAAAACAGGTCTTTCGGGAGTTTGATGTAGAATGTAAATGTGCATTTAAAGTCTTTTTGAGCAGATTAAAAACTAGAGCCTGTATGCAGGACAATAATCTAGGTGGTCCGAGGCTGGACCAGCAGTGGCAAACAGTCAGTGGGGTGCCGACCTTATCAAGCCGGTGGACCGGTATATGCTTACTATCTGGGAAATACCAGCGCATTTACATCTGCCTGTTTAGCCTACGTAACCCTGTGCGACTTAAAGGGGAATTCCACCAATTTTTTTAAAATCTTTGCATCATTCCGTTGTTGCGATGTCATTCAGAGTGGTTTGGTGTGAAATGGTTCATGTTTCTTTACAGTGGTGGTGATGGGAACCAGTGGTCGCCATGACTACAACTAAAAATAGTCATTTTATTTACTATCCAAAACCACCAGTAAACCTACACGCGTCTTCTGAGTTTTATATGTAATGATTTATTATGATAAAATGGTGGAAATTTGAAATTTATCACAAAACAATGTGTCAGACATCGGGCAGCGTATTCATAATAATTTTGTTTAATAACTTTGTGAAGGCGCTTTTTTGATTGACGTGCCTTTCAGCCAATCACGATCTAAACATCCTCCGTCAGGAGAAGGAATAACTTATAATAGACCTGCGGTAAAATCTGTGTGGAAGACCAAACTCGAAATGTAATGGCAAAACTAATAACGGACAGACTTATACTGACTCTAAGGCAAGGCAAACATTATCTGGGTTACTGTACTTGCTAAAAGTCATTTTAATGGTTATAGAGCTCAGTTAGCTAACCTAGGTTAACTAGTTAGCTTTCTTAGCTTAAGTTAACTACTGACAGTTATGTTGATGAATCAGTCAGATTAAACAGGTCTGTACAATGCTCACATTCCTGATTTAAATATTTTGTGTCAGGATAAATATTAATGCACTAGTACACATCGTTGTTCCTGTTGATTCATTTAAAATTTGCTAAAAGATGAGTACTCAGCTTCGGCTAGCTCCTCAGCATCTAGCTAACGTTCCTCTGACTGGCCTCCGTGTTAGCTTTAGTATTAGCTCATCTGAAGAGGCAGCTTCTGTTGCTGAAAACTCCTCCTTGTTAGACACGAAACCGTTTAACATTGAGTAGCTAAATGATTTGTTTTGGAGCTCCATCTTGCTTCAATATGATTTTGATGCAGTGAAAAAGCTAAAGTGGCTGGGTAGCTAGCCCTGAAAGTTTTAGAGTAATTAAGTTCCCTTCATCCCCGTCAACAGCCAGGAAACAGGATCAGAGAACGAGCTAATGTGTAGACCAAACAACTTACTGGTTTAGGTTTAAGATTTTCCTGCTTTCCAGCTTTCAAAAGAACTGCTAAAAGTAATATGAAACTCAGTGACTGGAAGTGAATATATTGTTAGCTTGTCACTAACATAACAGCAGTTAGCATTATCATAGCAGATAAAATACAGGCTACTTATATTTTTATATATAGTTAATGGTAAAGTTTAAAAAAAAAAACATTTCAGGCGTTCTTCAGCGCTGCTGAAGTATTTAGTCTGTTAGCACAAATGCTAAGTATGCCACCAGCTAGCCTGAACTGAAAGTTTGACTCGCGTAGCGACAATAACTAAAGGAGGCGAGTCTATGTCAGGATTTTGCAAACTGTCAATTGCATTAAATGATGTATTTCCCTGAATCCTCTAAAATTTCTGTATAATTGTGTTTGAGATGTAAAAAGTCATTTAGAGTGGTTTGGTGTGCAGTGGTTCAGATTTCTTCACAGTGGTGGTGATAGGAACCAGGGGTCGCCATTACTACAACACAGTTACAGACATTTTATTTACTATCCAAAACCACCGGTGGACCTACATGAGTCTTCTGAGTTTTATATGGAACGTTGATGATGGCAACATAGTGGAAGATCTGAAAAATTATACTATTTTTGTCTTAGAATGTCTCTCCTCCATGTATGTATTTAAAAAAAAATTGCTTTAGGCCAAAATCTTCTAAAAACTATCATAAAACCATGTGTCAAACATCAGGCAGTGTATTGATAACCATTTCTTATAATTGTATGTGAGGAACCTTTTAGCAGCAGGTGTTTGGTTTTATTTTGCCTTATGCCCAGCATGTACCACTCGGCTATGAATGTAATTTAAAAAATGTAATTCTTTACATCCTAACAAATTAATTCTGGAGAAATATTAAAAAAAAACTGTGGAATTCTCCTTTATGATGGTACTAGTCCTGTGAAAGATTAATCATTTTTATATTAAAAATTGCAATTTCAGCTGCAATTTTAATTATAGCCTAAAAATTTTAGTCCTGTTTTAATCCAATCCTGTCAGGTAAAGATAATCTTTTGTCCTAAGGTAGTGCACAGCTTGTAACCTGGCTCTGGTTTGTTGTATTGAAAACATCTGCATTAGGCCTATTTAGGGCTGAAAGATTCATCATTTTATATGAAAATTGCAATTTGCACACATTTTAAAATTGCAAAACCTGCCATTTTAATTCTAGCCTAAAAATTTTAAAGGGCCCTCAGTCCGTACAATTAATTTATGTAAACTAAGGTATGAAAGCAGCCCATCTTGAATTCATTGTTTGTGATGTCGCAAGGACCATTTTATTTATTTATTTATTCTATTCTATTCCTAATTACTATACATATTCAGCCTACAGCAGTTTAGCCCCACCCAGTCTGAAGTTATAAGTAGTGTTTCGGCTCTCAGTGCTTTTTGAGTGAGCCACAGCTATTCAGAAGAGGGCTCATTTACATATATAACTCTCACAGGCATAGTAACTAAAACATCCTGTTTAATTCTAAGGGATAAATGGAGGTTTGGAATGTGGTTATGTCAAAATGAATTACAATCACTTTTGATGCATAAAACCACACACATGTTATAAGTGGGTAGAAAAAAAATAAAATACAAGAATATTGCAGGATATGGGCTCTTTAAGTGGGGAACATTTAACATGGCACTTGTGACCATTCTGAAGCAACCAAACACCTGCATGATACACACATGACAACACAACCACATCTAACTGACTGTCTGGCACACTGCATTCAGCGTTCAAGCTTTAAGCCGGGAAAAATCTGAAATGATGTACTTATGACTGAACGTTAATTTATAGAAACTTTAAATCGCAGTCACAATATTGGCTCAAAAAATTGCATTTAGATGTTTTCTCCAAATCATTCAGCCCCAGGTGTACTGTTGTCAGCTGAATTATTACTCTGGAGCCTCCAAATTCTTTTAGAGATTGTTTTAAAATCCTAGTTAAATAATGGGTAAAGTGTTGGCGTAGCCTCACAAACAAGCTCAATCTTTCTCATCTTGCAGGAACAACAAGAAAGAGGCCGAGCTGAGCAATGCTGTCGAGCGCTGGAGAAATCTCGAAGCTGCTCTGAACTCCAAAGAGGCAGACTATGCTAATTTACTGGCAGCCAACCGCAGGCTGGAAAATGATTTGGCGGATCTCAAGGCACAAGTGGATAATGTGAGTCTCACGTTTCCCCCACTGCTATATAAAAATGTTCAGAATTTCAGCTATTTATTGTATTTTATTTATTTTTTTGCACTACTTGAAAAGACCAGCAGCTCTTTACTTTGTCCAAAATTAACTGCAGTATAATCTATGTACATTAGGGGCCCATTTTATGGAAAACCAAGTTTCCCTTGCTTTTCAACAGTAATATGCAAACATTGTTAAAGTTTCAAAACATTCCCTACCTAGTCCATATGAAAACTAAGCCCATTTCGAAATAAATGTTTTTGTGATGTCACAACAGCCAGCTTATTAACATGCACACCTTTTCAGTTTACAGTAGTTTAGCCCCACCCATTCACACTAAAGTTATAGTGTTTCAGCTCGGAGTCCTTTTTGAGTGAGGTGCAGCCAATCAGCACAGAGCTCTTTTACTCACATTTCAGTCTTAAAGGTACAGTAACAAAAACTGTTTAATTCTAAGGGATAAAGAAAGATTGGAAAGCTATGATCATTTTGGTACATAAAGGCACACAACCTTTTATAAGTGAATCTCAAGCACAAAAATAAAATGCAAGAAAAAAATGACGTGCCTTTAATGTACATAGTACAAGTTAAGAATGTTTATTCCTCCTATGCAGTTACGATAGAGGTTTTGTTACAGCAGTTACAACATACAGCTGTTTCTTTGCAGAGTTCTCTATTGAATAATAACAGTGATTTAAAAATGTTGTCTGCAATGAAAGCTATATTGTTTGCACTTTGTCCTCAAGGCTAAATCTGCTAATGATAGTCATAAATATTTCAAATTTCCTCACTGTAATCTCAGAAATTGTGAAAATTGAATAAGTGTGATTGAAATTCATTCCTCAGAGTTGCTGTATTGAAAGGCCTGTCATGCCCTTGCCTCCCTGTTCTGTAGCTGGAGTCATCCTTGCAAAATGCTAAAGCTCAGATTAATTCAGAGATGCTGCGGCGAGTGGACGCAGAGAACCAGATTCAGACGCTGCAGGAGCAGATGGACTTTCAAAAGCACATCTCTGAACAGGTGAGAAAGTGTGCATCTTGATCTTTAAAGAACTGGTCATTTGTTTCTTTACAATTTCTTCTCTGAAAAGATTCACAATCTGACTGTTGCTAAACATGCAATATAAAGTCACTCTGAAATCATAAACATATTAGTGCTAGCCTGAAGAATTTCAGTTATAACAACTACATTAGCATGTTTTTTAAGAAGTGATTTGCTGATGCTGTTGCCATTCCAGTTATACTCTGTGTTTGCTGTACTACTGCTATGGTCCTGATCAGAGTTTCTGTGTAGGAAGTGCGGGAGATGCGGAGCCGGCATGAGAGTCGTCTGATGGAGGTGGACTCGGGCAGGCAGAGGGAGTTTGAGAGTAAACTAGCGGAAGCCATGCAGCAGCTCCGGCAAGAACACGAAACCCAAATCCAGCAGTACAAGGAGGAACTGGGACGGACCTTCAGTGCGAAGGTATAAACATACACTACTGATGCTCATGGAACGGTTTTGGTTGCACACGAGTTTCTGTTGTTGCATAGAGTCTGGCCAAGTCAAGTTAATGCCAAAACTATCACCAGTATCCATTATAATACCATATAAAAAAGAAAATGACAATAGTACTAAATTTGTGCACATGGTAATCGAGTGAAAAAGTGGATGTACTTATATTACATGCACACTGGTGTAAACAAATGCTGTAACAATTTCATGTTTTATTTAAATACATACTACTCTGTGCTTTTGTTTTACACTACTGACTCCACCCACAAAATAGATAGGTAGGCCGGCACTTGATTTTACGCACTAAAACTGATTAATTTGCACTTAAATCAGCGCTCATTTCCATGTTGTGCAAAAGTTTTATGAATCAGATGCAGTTTTGTATGCATGTATTCATTAAAGGCGGTCAAATCTTTTTTGGTCAAAATGGGCCACTGTTCAGTAATCTCTTGTGATTTATGCATTGTATTTGTGCAAGCCCATATTTCACACTGTATCTAATACACATTATTTTTTTCCTTGTATCTGGAGAAGACAAATTTATCATTTTTCCGGTCTATAGTCCACTTTTATTTATTCAGTGTATCTGATGTTTCTACTGTAATACCAGTAGTCCACATAATTTATCTAATCCATTAATGCACGTCATTTATCCAGTCCAGTAACTCAGATCATTTGCTTGTTGCAGTTGGAGAACGCGAAGCAAGTTGCGGCCAAGAACAGTGACTTTGCCACATCAACAAGAGAGGAGCTGGCAGGAACCAAACTCAGAGTTGAGTCGCAGTCCATGCAGATCAGCAACCTGCAGAAACAGGTACAGTGGGTTACAGAAAGCTGTAGTGGTCATGTGTTAAGTTGCATTTGTTAAAACAGAAATGGTCAAACTTTGTAGCAAAAAACATACTAGAATAAACAACACAATACTTATAAAGTATTGATTTGTATTTTACAGTGTACAGTCAGCAAAGTCATTATGTATGCGGTGTATGTAAATACATTTTTACCTTTTAAAATATACATTTTGAATACATCATACATTTCCAATTTATCCCAGGCATTTTAGAACATGTAGGCCCAATCCCATTTCACCTCTCACCCCTACCACTTAGCCCTTAGCACTCCATTTTGCGCGTTCATGCCTAGGGGTAGGGCGTCCCGATCCTTGTTGAGATAGAGGGGTAGGACAGAGTGTTGGGGCTACATGGTCCTCATTATATTATCTTAGTTTAATGTCGTTTTATGGGTGTATTATGGTCCTTTTCTAAATTACAAGCATAAAAAATCACTAATAATATGCTAATATCTCAGTAGCTAGCTAGCTAAACTTCCCGTTCCACCTTAAATAGTCCAGCAGTACCGATGTCTGAAGCACCAGAATGTAACTGCTGCACCATTTAAGGTGGAACAGGAAAATTCGAACAAGAAGCTTCATATCACCAAAGAATTGGCGGTGGGCAACAATAAATACTGCACCCCACCCCCCCTTTTAAAAGCATATGATGTCCTAAATGTAATTAAATCCCAGCAGTGAGGTTGCTGAACTTTATCCTCCTCTGCTATCACTGCAGACTGGCAGGGTCGCCTACAGAGCACCGCTAGTAGCTGTTAATGAAGTAATGATCTGTTTTATTTGAGGGTCCCATTTTGTAGGGAAGATTTCAACCCCTACCGTTTGTAACTCAGTTCCAAGGGGCAAGGTGACCCTTGAAAACAAGGGGTAGGGGTAGATGGGATTGGGCTGTAATAGAAACAAAGCATTTGAGTTCAAGCTTCTACAGCTTCACTTGAAAATGTAATACAGTAGTGTAACAGCACATAATTTTCACCGTTCTTACTTTTTGTATCGTCATACTAAATGTATCATCAAAGCGAGTGGTGCAGGGCAGTGTTCTTTCTCTCCGTGTCAGAACTCGGCGTTGGAGGCGCGTGTGCAGGAGCTGGAGCATTTGCTGGACCGTGAACGGCAGCTCAGCCACCAGCGGCTCACGCAGAAGGAGCAGGAGATGGCCGACATGAGGCAGCAGATGCAGGCACAGCTGGAGGAGTACCAGAGCCTGCTGGATGTCAAACTGATGTTGGACATGGAGATCAATGCCTATCGCAAGATGCTGGAGGGAGAAGAGCGAAGGTAAGAGAACAGAACATAAATTGTTGCCTTAGTACAGGGGTGTTCAATGTCTGGCCCCAGAGCCAACTATGGCCCACTGGCAGATTTTAATTGGCCTGTGTGCTGTTTTAGAATGTGTTAAGTGGTCCGCCAGCCAGTGCGCTGTAGTTCTTCCTTTCACCTGAAGGTCGCAGCTGCAGCATAAAATTAGTGTAATGCGCCGCACTGTGGTAACAAAGTTGGCTTAAGTTTATGAGCCTTTCTTCTGTGACTACAGCCATAAACCACAAACCAAACGCTAAAAAAAGCAATTTTGACAAGATAGACATTTGAATACGTTTCTATCGAGAGCCACAGCAAATGCAGCTCATTTCAGAAGACAATGAATTTTAATACCGATAGACATGAAACAAAGCATGGACCTTACTATAAACATTTCAAAAAGGGCAGAGAAACTACAGCAGCTGCAAGCGATACAAGTGATATTGATGGAAAACACCTTAGCTCGCTGAAAGCTCAGGTTCTGCGTGCTGATACACTGCGATTCTGACCACTGGAACATGTACGAGCTGTAACTGAACTGTCATCAGATTTATACACGCTTAAGCAATCACTGAATTCTCAGAGCGGATCACCAGCAAGACTCTCAGTTCAGTTGATTGCTCTACACTGTTATTTTCCATATTTTGAATCATTTGTGAATAATTATATCATATTAAGTATATAAGTAAGTATATTATGACAGTTTAAAATGAGTAGAAGCGCTGCATTATATTTAGCTTCTTAACCTCTTAATTTCTCTTCTCCACCTTTGGTTTAAATATTTGCTTTTAACATTGATTTGAAAAAGAAAACTCTCAAATCATTGTTTAGACCAAACCAGCTTTTCATTCGAAGGTAGATACTTTGAACATGAGGCTTGATTGTTGAAAATAAATATACTCAAAGCATTGGCTTCCATATTTGTAAATGCACTGGCTTGTTTATTGGTTGGTTGTTTTTTCCTCAGACTGAACCTCTCTCCGAGTCCGTCCCAGCACGCTTCCATCTCCCGCACACACAAGCAGACTACACGTAAAGCCTGGGCCAAGAAACGAAAGCACGAGGGCGGCTCAGGCCTCTCTCCCAGTTATAAAGTGTCCCAGCACTCGTCCACCCGCGGCTGCGTGTCCGTTGGCGAGATTGACCTGCATGGAAACTTCATAAAGCTCAAGAACAACTCTGACATGGTATGACTTTCCCACAGTGGCTGGTCAGAATATTTTACTAACTCTTGGTGCAGGTGAGGGGTTCTGAAAGTCTGAGACCACTAGTGAAAGTGCCTCTATTTTTCATTCCTTTCAAATAACATCAGCACAACAACTTGAGTGAAAAGAAGAATCTTTTCAAATTTTATCACAAATTTTGGAATTTTAATATTTGGTATATATCTCTGTTTTGCTTTAACAACAGTACACTCGAGCTGAACTCTGATGAGCAGATCAGATCTATTCTAGAGTTGTCTGAACACAAGCCTCAATGGAAAGAATAAGATTCAAAAACAAATCTGCCCTTAACATGGCCAAAAATGTGCTTAAATGTAAAAATCTGAACTCTTCGTTTTGACGTAACTTTTTTTTTTCCAACTTTCTAAACTTGGTTATTTCCAAGTTTAAACAAATCCTACTGTGTGTGTGTGTGTGTGTGTGTGTGTGTGTGTGTGTGTGTGTGTGTGTGTGTGTGTGTGTGTAAAATTATAATTTTTAATAAAATACAATAACATCTTTTTAGTTACATTTTAATTATTTAAGTTGTATACCGTTAGAAAGTACATGTACATAATGTAAGTAGTGGATATATAATGTACAAGAATGTGGGAGGGGTTCTTATTTTGGAAGATTTTGGTTAGAGATGCACAGTAGTCACACTCATTGTGGCACAGGCAATGTTAATTACTGTGCATTTATTGAAGGCCGCAAGACAGATGTTTAGGGTACATAACATTTAATTTAGCTATTATTCTTTGATACATTTTACTTTTTTCTGGAGTAAATGCAGTGCATAAAATTTATAACGAGATATTTCTTATCGTGTGCAAGTAGTTCTTAAACATTACAGATGTCCCATGTTAAACTGACATTACCCCACCACCCATCTAAAATGAATCCCATCTGAATAGCACTTAACTGTCACCATGATTGTCAGGTTCATCAGAGGTTGTTAGGTGTGGTAATTTGGTTACTGGGTATTGTGTGAAAGGGTGTTTTAATGACTGCTGTTTCAGGATCAGCCACTAGGTGGCTGGGCAGTGAGGAGGAGGCAGCAAGGAGTTCCGGACATCATCTACCAGATCCCCACATCCTGCATTCTGGGTGCTGGACAAACAGTGACGGTAAAAATATACTTGATGTATACACACACTTTGACATATACAGACCTGCACACATTTGGTGCACTAGTTCACCGTTTATTTTTTTAACCTTTGTTAAAAATATTACATATAAATGTTGTTATTGCTTATCGACATTACATATTAAGACTCAGCCATATGTAGGTTTACTGATTGTACTGAATAGTAAATAAAATGTCTGTATTTGCTTTGTAGACACTGACCGCTGATTCCTATACAGTGCATCCATTTACATATATATGCCTATTCAGCCTACAGCATTTAGCTCTGCCCATTCACACTGAAGTTTTAAGGCGCGTTACCACCTGAACTGCTTTTTGAACAAGGCACAACAGAGTGGCCTGTCAGGACAGAGCTCAGTCTTGGATAAATGCAGGATATGAGTGCTTTTAAACAGCACTTTATTACTGAGGTTTCAAACATTTCAGACAACTCGCAGTTGAATATGACAAATGCATATCTGGTGCTCTGTTATCGGTAATGTGTCTGCTCAGATTTGGTCTGCAGGAGCTGGAGTGGAACCGAATCCTCCTACTGACCTGGTTCTAAGTGATCCAAAGACATGGGGAGCGGTCAGCGATGTCACAGTTTCTCTGCTTAACACACACAATGAGGTAAGAGAGAATCATTGTGACAGATAACAAAAGTCCATCTAAATATATGCACTTAACACAGGTATTCCCAGCTCTGGCCTTACACACTTTACTAAATAATCCTTGAACATTTTTTTTAAAGAAAATGGTTCCATTTAGAACCATAAACACTCAAAAAAACCATTTGCATGAGTAAAGGGTTCTTTGCATCATGAAAGTGTTAGATGGAGAATGTGTTTTATATGCTTTCATATAGAACCTTTTTGAAAAGGGTTCTACATAGCACCAAAAAGGGTTCTTCTGTTGTTATGATGTCAAGCCTGTCAGAATGGAGGAAACTTTTTTTTTTTTCTACAGCACATTTTCCATCAATCTGAAGAACCATTTAACAATGCAAAGAACCCTTTATTCATGCAAATGGTTCTGTGAGTGTTCATTGTTCTATGTAGAATCTTCTTTTTTTTAAAACCATCATTTTTGAGTGTAGAGTACCCCTGCCCTGCATGTTTGAGTTTTCCTGCTCTAACCACCTTGATACAACCAGGACCACAATAGGGAAACACTGTATATTAAAGAGGAATTTATAAACATTTAATCAATCCACCAACTTTGAAAAAATTGTGAAATTACCCTTTAACCAAGAGGCAAAAGTCTTTGTTCTTAGAGGAAACTTCTAAGGCCAGGCGTACCCTACACGACTTTTAAAATCTTAACAGATTTCTGAAACTGAGAGCGTCAAAACCCATCATCAGTTAGTCACAATTTTTTTTTTCTTTTTTTTTTTGTCATGTGGGCTCTCACACTAGAGGACAAGGCAAAGAGAGAGTTTAACAAACATAAGGAGTTTCAACTACGAATAAGAACTCAAACTCCCAGATTTCCTCAGATCACACAACACGAACAAAGCTGAACTTGCTGGACCTGTTTGTGCTTTTATGTGTAGCGAAAGTGTAAACTGGGAATTAATATGGGGTTGAGAAATGCTGATATTACAGTGAGAGCTGGAGAAATGTTTCACTATAAACTGCCAGCTGAGCTGAAATTGTAAAGAGAGTGACTTGACCTCTGGATCCACACATAAACAATATCAGCTCTTATCTGCCTGTGTTTTACACACAGCTCTTCTGTCTCCGCTCTACTGTTCATGCTCGTCTCTTCGGCTGTATCTCCGCTCTTCTAGCTCTCTGATTGGCTGTTGTTTGAATCATTCGTTCAGTAAATCTCTGACCTTCTCACACTATAGGACTCGTGAATATCAGTCGTAAAAATATCAAACATGTTTGATGATATCGAAGGGCAGTTTGATCATATGGCTGAAGATTTGCTCATTGCTCCTCTCACACTACCAGATCATCCGCGCCATCAGTCTCTTCCGATCAAGCTTCCGTCCTGGAAAATCGCTTCAGATTGTGAAAATTTGTCGCAAGGGGCAAATTGGGGTTGAAATCAGGCAAAAAAAACATTCTGTGGTATATTTGTTTATATATGTGTTAAAGAATGCACTTAAGCAGTACTGTTAGCACTGAAAGCCAGAGGTTTGATTTCTAACTGTACTATAAATGATTTGTTTGTGGCTTCAGGAGACGGCCGAGCGGTGTGTGGTGTGTGTTCAGGGCCGAGCTGAGGGAGACTCGGATGTGGAATTTGATGAAGAGAGCGGCGTGGGCTCAGAGATTCACCCTCGCCGACAGGTAACGTGCGTGCGCACACACACACACACTTTATACACATTAACACATTATAGTTCATTTTGAGTATAAAACTGTTATAAAATAAAATAAGAGGAACATTACACCAGTTTTGAACAATAAAATAAGGACTCATATGTATTTCAGAGAGATAATTTTGAACTATATAAATCGGGGGTGTCCAAAGTCCGACAGATTTTAATTGGCCCATGCCTTCTGTTTAAGATTGTGTGATAAGTGGCCCACCAGCCAGTATGCTGCAGTTCTTCATTTCACCTGATGGTGGCAGCAGTGCTGTAGAATTACAGTGCAGTGCATCGCCCTGCGGTAATGAAGTTAGCTAAAGTTTAAGAGCCTTTCTTCTCTGACTAGACCTGCATCTTCATATACTGACCTGCATTTAGTCCAGACTGCAGCCATAAAGCTCAAACTCAACACAGAGAACCCGCGATTTTGGCGAGTTGGAAATTTGAGTACTTTTTCCATCGAGAGCCACAGCAAATGCATGTGCCTCATATATAAAAAGACTAATGAATTCAGTATCATAGACATAACACAAAGCATGGACATTATATTTTCGAACAGTTAAATAGCAATTTAATTAATACATTAGATGTGTTTTATTGTTTCCCTTAAACAACTTATTTGTTTCAAGTGCCTACCTTTCCAAATTGCTCTGAGCAAGAATAAAGAAGCCTTGTGCATCTTTTATACAGTGATAGGAAACACAGTGGCTCACAGAAAGCTCTTATTCTATGCGCTAATATTTTGAAAACATACTATTTTTAATCATTTGTGAATAGTAGTTCAGCTCTCAGGTATTTTGACATGGTGTAATCTGGCCCTTTTTGGAAAAAAAAGCCCCCCCTGATATAAATAGATGCTTCACTTTCACAATAATATCACCTACAGTTGACTGGGGCAGATCTAGCAGGGGACGAATGTCACAAAGTGACTTGTGGCAAAGATGGCATCCTGTAACAGTTCCATGTTAAGTCACTGAGCTTGTGTGTTTGTGTGTTTATCATATATGTTATCAGAACTGACAACTGCAGTGCACTTCAGTGAGAGGCTTTTGTAATGCAGATTTTCTTCACTAAGAATTATCCTTATTAGCAAGATGCAGCTAATTTCTTCATTTCTTTTGTTATGAAAAGCCCAAACGAAGGAAAAAGAAATGTTGCTCTCTATCCTGACCTGTCGCTGCATAGCAGGAGCAGTAGGTGAGAAGATTGTCACGGCTGTAGCTTTAGATGCTGCCTGCATTAGTGCTCTGCATGGACGCTTCACTTTGCACCTTTTATATTCTGCTGCAGCCCCTCAGCACTGAAACCCAGATGTATAAAACATAAGGGTTATGTGTGTGGGGTGAGCATAAAACAGCTGCTGTTGCTAGCTACCTCATTCTTCAGGCTGTACATTATAGATAACTGGAATGATTTTCAAATGGCTGATTAGACTATGGCAGGGGTCACAACCCAAATGTAAAGAAGAGTGATTTTGTCCATTCAACAAAACTGAAACCACCTTGAGAGCTACAACATTTTATGTCCATTTTACAGTCTTGGCTGTAAATATGTCTCAGTATATGCTAATGTTCTAGTGCTTTGCTTTAAGCTTTAGTTCAGCTATAGCTGCTTTTCTCGCATCTCCAGCAGGAAACTTTTCCTGAAAGGTAGAACAGTTTCTTGTGAGGCTGAAGTCAGCTTCTCATTCGCCAGCTTCTTGTTCCACCTTAAATGGTGCCTGAATGTAACTGCTGCACCTTTTAAGGTAGAATGGGAGAATTCAAACAAGAAGCTGGTGAACGAGAAGCCGACTTCAGCTTTGTGACTTTTTAGTGTTTCAGTTTCTCGTTGCAGATTAAACGTATCAGGAAACCAGCTGGAGTGATTATAAATGTAAATAGGTCTGTTTGTCTTTAATAGTTTAAAGTTGTTTTGTTAGCTACTAGCAAGACAAGATTCTTAGCTGCTTTACTGTGGTGACCAGCAGTCTGCGCGCAAACCTTCAGGGGCAAAGGTTTGTGAATAAGCAGTTATACATTAACTCCAGTGTTTGTTAAAACTGTTAGAATGATCAGCAGAGCTTTATTTCACTGCAAAGGAGGATTATTTTTATTTTTACCTACAAATCTATTTCCGCTGTGGAGCCATAACAGGGCAGTAAAAGAGCCGCACGTTGCCGACCCCGGACTATGGGCTGCCACAGTGGGTAGCTCTGCTGCCCCGGGGTGACCAGGGTCCTTTCTTTGTGGAGTTTGTATGTTCTCCCTGCATCTGCGTGGGTTTCCTCCCACAGTCCAAAGACATGCAGTCAGGCAAATTGGAGACACTAAATTGGCCCTATGTGTGTGAATGTCTTTTTGTGTCTTCCCTGCGGTGGACTGGTGGCCTGTCCAGTGTGTTTCTGCCCAGTGACTGCTGAGATAGGCTCCACCACCCCCTGCGACCCAAGAGGATAAGCGGCATAGAGGATGAGTGAATGAATGAATAAACAGGATTAGTGATCTTTTCGCTGTGCAGCGTTAAGCATGACTGTCGGATCCGTATCTGCCAAGGTTTCATTATCAGTATTGGAAAAGAAAGTGTTATTGTATTATTTCTAATACTAATCACGTTTCCCTACACTTTTTCTTCAGTATTGCTGGCTAATATCTCACGCACCTTTTGACTATGATTTTGACTGCTTTGCTAATTGCTTTTCTAGCTGCTCTGCATTTTCCGCTTGCCAACTTACAGTGCAGAAAACTTTAAGTGCTTTAATATGGTCATGCCCTCACAACTCTTTTGTCCACATTTGACGACTCCGGCTACATTATGTGAATATTACATAAAGAATGGACCAACAGGAATGACCTGCATGAACTGTTTGTTTGTTTGTTGTTTTTTTGTTTTGTTTTTTTTCTTCTATAATTTAGAAATTATAATGGAAAGAGAGAGCATATTGTCAGTGTCTGATTAGCTTTTTTTTTAGGATATACTTTTTTTTTATTCCAAGTAATTTTAATTGTTGGTCCATTCATTATGAAATGTTTAAACAATGCATTAAACAATGGAGTTTTTTTAAAAAGACTGTTACTGTATGTATGTATGTACAAATAAACATTTGTCATGTTTTTACAGAGCCAGGTGGGGAATCAGGAGGCCAGCTGTGCAGTCATGTAGCATCCGTCCATCTAAGTCCATGGACTATGGTGTGGAATTATCACTCCATTGATATTTTTTTTTACAGAGACATAACCTAACGGCCCTAGAACGGTTAGTTCTTAAAATAACTAATTTCTTACTCCTGGGCTGTACTTATGTCCATTTAATCACATTCATTGAGATATAATGGGCAACACTGCATAGAATAGCCACTGAGACCCTAAAGATAACTTGACATATTTTCCTGCATCAGAAAAATCAAACTTTCTGCAGAATGTGTGAAAGTTGCTTGTTTGGAAGGTTTCTGGTGCCTTAAAACTTGTTCATATAAGTTATTTGCAAAGGTCCTTCAGCAACGTGCAGTATTTGTCTGTAAATTCTGACAGATATGATCTGAAATATGACTCATCTCTGGACTTTATTGTACCCGACTTGCCTGAATATTCCTAGATTTGCACTCATAATTGCTAAAGCGTTACCTGTGTGTAAACATGGGAAGGTTATATTTATAGGAGTAGCCCAGATGTGGTGGTGATATGCTGCTGATGACTAGTGAGGTAGAGAAAGAATGGTTGTACTTCATTCCCAGACTCTAACTGTGCCTTTTGTAGGAAGAATTGTTCAAAATGTAGCACTACAGGTCATTAAACCATTTAGAAGGTTTGTCCATTTTGGCCGCACTCTCGGTAGGATCCATTATGAACGGTCAGTGTTCACAAGGTTACATTTTATATGTTCTTTTAATTTAATCAGTGCAGTGACAAACACCTATAAACACTGTCATAAGCTTACTTTGGTTTTTCCTTTTTTTTGGTTGAACATATTCCCTTGTAAACCTTCATAGCAGAACATGACCATTTATCTGATTATCTAGCCTTCTAGTGACCTCAAAATAGATCCTGAATGTCAAAGCCTATTTATTGCATTTGTTTCACCAAATGTATATACTTTTTTATATCTATATATAAATTCAATAAAGATTACAGTGGGTAAAAAGTGGGTGTTTGTTTGGGTGCTGATTATCTGCAGCCATTTTTTTTCCAAGTATTTCTGAACTCAGTCGATTTAAAAACAGGTATAAATAATACAGTTTCAGTACAGTCATAGAAATAGTAAGATTCAGTGTTCATACACAATAATATTCTCCATGCAACACGAGCCATCCTCCATCTGCTTAGTGTTACAGTGCTCCAGTTGTCTGTTAACATACTCCTTAACGTATATCCCGTTTTTATTCTGGTTTATTGTAGAACTCCAGAACAGGATGTGTTGCAGGTTCCTTGTATCCAGTTGTGTCCTTTAAGGCTGCACGATTTAGTGTTTCAAGATGAGTTTGTGTGGTTGTCTATGTCAAGATATTTGGGTAAACCAACAAAAGAATTTTGCTTTTCAGTTTCAGCCATGACGTTGCTGTTTCACTGATGTTTTTAAAATACTGCAAGGCATAATCGCAATTGCAGTATGTAGCAATATAGACTCAGTGTTAGTGTTTTGTCCATATTATGCAGTCTGTGTCTTGGCAGGCATCCATCCACTCTAGCTACACTACCGTCTCCTTGCCTTTGTCCTTGCACAGAAAGTGCAGTGCTGGGTTTTGTTGGCACTGGGGGGTCTGTTTAGGTGGGGGAATCTGCAGCCTCACTCTGGGGTTGGTCTCACTCCAGGTCCTGAACAGGTGGACATGGTAACGCAGGGACACCTGTGATGGTGAATCAAACATTTAGATATATTCATCTATTCGGCCTACAGCAGTTTAGCCCCGCCCACTCACACTGAGGTCATAAGGAGTGTTACAGCCCGCACTGCTTTTTGAATGAGGCAGTATACAGGACAGCCGTCATTTATTCAGTCACACACACACATACATTATTTATTTATATATATAATATAAATTTCAGTCTAAAAGGGGAATTCCACCAATTTTTCACAATTCCAGCCTAATGAAATGATCAAATGGTTAAGATGTAAACAGTCATTCAGAGTGGTTTGGTGTCAAATGCTCCGTTCTAGAGAAACTCACCAAGTCAGATTTATTCACAGTGGTGGTGATAGGAACCAGACGTCCACCTCTAAAAGCTCCCTCACAGAAAGTTACTACATGAACTGTTGTGAATACACTGTCTGATGTCTGAGACGTTTTACGATATTTTATGATAGTTTTGTTTTAGTAAACAAAATGGCTGTATTAGTGTTGTAGTTATGGTGACCCCTGGTACCTATTACCACCACTGTAAAGAAATCTGAACCATTTCACACCAAACCGCTCTGAATGGCTTAGTTTACGTGTGAGCGATTTAAATATACATACGTTTTGAAAAAGCGGTGGAATTCCCCTTTAATGGAATGGAATGCCCTGAGATGACTTACAATGGGGGAGTGTAAAATACTTGTGGATTAATATTATAAAATTCCTGAACTTCCAGACTGTTAACATGTTGGAAGGACATTAGGCCAATGTGCATAAACAGTTTGAAGGCAAATTGATGATCGACATTAGGGGTGCGGGAAAAAATCGATTCTTAGATGCATCGCGATGCAGACGTGGACGATTCTGAATCGATTCATAAATGTCAAAAATCGATTTTCTGAATATTTAATTTATAACGTAATGTTGACGGAACGCAAAAGGCGGAACCTGGAAGTGGGTAAGTGCCCGGACAGTCTGTGGCGGCACATAACAAAAACTACTGCTACTACTGAATGAGCGAGAAATCCGACCGACTCCCTCTGCATTAAAGCCAGGTTAGGTCAGGAGTCACAACACAAATGTTAAGAAGAGCCATTTTGTCCTTTCAACAAAAATCAAACCACCTTGGGAGCCGCAACATTTAATGTCCAGTATGTGATAATGTCCTAGTTTAGGCTAAAAAATATAAACGAAAACGCAGACTTGCTCTGCTCTCTCTACTTTAAGCTTTAGCTACAGCTGCTTTTCTTCCAACTCCGCCAGAAAACTTTTCCTCAAAAGTTGAATAGTTTCTTGTAAAATGTCTCTCAGCGTTCTGCTGTTTTACGAGGCTAAAGTCGCTTCTTACTCGCCAGCTTCTTGCTGAACTTTCCCGTTCCACCTTAAATTCTGACTGAGGCGCCGAATGTAAAAGCGGCACCATTTAAGGTGGTACAGGGAAAATTAGAAAGAGAAGCGACTTCATCTTCTCAACTTTTTAGTGTTTGACAGTCTCTCGTTGCAGATTTGACGTACCAGGAAACCAACTGCGCTGCTTATAAATGCGAATAAGTCCATTCATCTCCAAATGTTCGTCTGTCTTTCTCTTTTCCTTTGTCGTTCGCTACTCGCCCGGCGAAACCTCGTTGCTACGTGACCTGCAGTCTTTGGCGCTCCCCCCCTCTATAACGAGACCAAAAACCGAAGTTAGGAAATCCCTAAAGAATATATAATGTGCTGCGTGGTCATCCATCACCACTGGATCTTATTTCACCGTAACGGCGCATTTTATCACAGATGAGTGGCAGCAGCGTCTCCACCAAGAGCAGTGAATGAGAGCCTTCTAGCTCACTTGCAACATCACTTCCATTTGTTTTATTAATAAAAGATATTGGAAGTAAATTCATTATGGATCATTACAAATACTTTGTTTTAAAACTACCGAGTCCTCACACAGTAAGAAAATAGAAATCATGTATAGAAAAAAAAGATGCATCGATAATCGTTTTATAATCGCATTGCAGCCCTCTGAATCGTAATCGGATCGAATCGCGAGGTGCCTAGAGATTCCCACCCCTAATCTACATGGTATAAAAACATGGTGAAATATGGAAAACATGAGTAGTGCTGATTAGAAAGAACCACACACTCAAAGATACATGCAGCAATCAGCTCCTCCAAGCCCTGTTTTTAATCAAAAGGGACTCACAACAGTCCAGAAGAAGTAGATGGTGAAGAGGGCCAGTGTGAGCACTATGAGTCCGAACGCCTCCATGCCATTGCTGTAGTAGAGGTCCATGGCCCCCTGCACGCACAGCCAGCCGGACAGACTGGCCAGTGGAGTTATGAATAGGAAGCAGATCGCATCCCCGCACAGTGTCCGCCTCTGGTGCTGCATGGATGGAGCGGCCAGCCACTAAATCAGCAGAGACAGACATGATCAGAACAGCATTAACCCAACTGGCCTACGGCACTGTGCAAAAGTCAGAGACCCCCTTCATTTATTTGATCTCCAGTTAAAAAGGCCATTAAGTACAATTTATTCATTTTTCAACGTCAGAACAGAAAAATATACAGAAGCCTCAACAAGTAAATCTAATCAGAAGTTGAGTGTTCAGTGTGTCATTCTTTACCCTTATTACAGCTTCCATTCTTTTCAGGAGACTCACTTTCAGTTTCTCAAAGAAATCTGCAGACACACCTCCAAAGTTCAGTCTTAGAAGTTGGTTTAACGTTTTCTGCTTTTCACAGTCCAAGTAATCCCAATTACAAATTTAGACTGTCGGTGCTTAAAACCTCTTAAAAAACAAATCAGATGTCCAGCTTCTGTGTTCTAGTGCACGTTTTCTTTTGTGTTTCCTTCTTATTATATACTTCTGTATTTTTATATTTTACACTAATATTAAAACCTTATCCTCTGTTCATTTTGCTTGTGTTACTGTTTGCTATCTGGTGTGGACCAAAATGAGGAGGTTCCCCTTTTGAGTGTTGGTTCCTCTCAAGGTTTCTTCCTCCTGCTTTTAGCGAGTTTTTTCTTGCCACTGTCGCCATTGGCGACGCTCCTGGGGGTTCAGACCTGGATTTTTCTGTAAAGCTGCTTTCTGACAACGCCTGTTGTAAAAAGCGCTATATAAATAAACTTTGACTTGACTTATTATGCCCTGCATGTACCTCACTGTCATGAACAGATGTTACAAAATGCATATAAGCCAAAAACCTTCTCAGAAGTATCAGACATTCATAACCATTTCATGTAATAACTTTCTGTGAGGGAGCTTTGAGAGGTGGATGTCTGGTTCCTGTCACCACCACTGTGAACAATTCTGACTCGGTAAGTTTCTCTAGAACGGAGCATTTGACACCAAACCACTCTGAATGACTGTTTACATCTTAACCATTTATTTATGCAGAAATGTAGGGAATTAGATAGACTTGCCCTTTCAGCTTGAACACAGTGATAGGGCTGTGATAGCATCCCCTATACAGCAGTGTGATCCCACTACAGCAGTTAAGATCACACCAAGTTTTTTTTAGAGGAAATTAAAGGGTAAAGTAACATGATTCCTGTTGAAGCAACCAGGCTACATGTGTAGCTCATTTTCTTTATTATTCCTTTATTGTTACCTATGCTACCATGTTAATTGGATTTTGAAGGCTATTGAGAAGCTGTTGGTGAACATATTTGACCGCAGATGTGCAGAAGTGTTCTCAGACGCAGTCCTTGGACCACTGTTCAGCAGTCATGAGCACAAAGAGGGACTTCTGATTCTTCTGTCCTGCGGGCCCCAGCAGACGGGCTGTAATCATCAGCTTACTGTGTGCCAGTCCACACAGGCGAGATAAAAGACCTCACGGAAGCGCAGAGCCCTGGCCGGGCCTCGCTGGAATACGCGCACCATCTAATCTCATTACCTGCTAAGTGGCTTTAGTGGTTAAAAGCAGCCGAGCTGCAGCAGACCCTCCAATGTGAACTCTGCCTGTGGGTCGACCCGGGACATGAGGACATAACTTCAGTGCAACACTGTTCAAAAAATGGTGGGATCACTGGTCCAAAGTTTGGAATCAGTGTTAGCAATAAGAAAATATTAATTTGCTGCAGATAAATGAATAAAGTTATTCTAATGTGATGCTAGAAACTAAAAAAAATTGCTAGGAAGCTGTAAATAATTATGAAATGTTGACGTGTCCAGAATGCTGAACAGAAATCAATGAATGAAATCTTTTTGCTGGAAAGTTACAAATTTTTCTTTCTCCTGTAAAGTTACCAGCAAAAATAAAAAAATTTTAAACATTAAATTGTGTAAGTTATTGTACAAATGTTATTGTAACAACATAAATGTGCCCTCAAAGGTACAACAGTGTTTTTAAGGTCCAGTAGTGAAATTTAAATAGGTTTTTCCAGGTGAAAAGTACATTTTGTACCTTTTCATAACCTAATGTTTTAAAACAGAACAATAACATAAAAAAGCCTGGAGATGAGACGGGGTGTGTGGAGTCAATACAACATATAGAAAATATAATTTCAATAGATTACGTTACAGTTATGTTCCCTGACTGAGGTACCACCCCAATGACAGTTTCCTTTATGTGTGTGTATATATATATATATATATATATATATATATATATATAATTGTAAACCTAAAAAGTGGACCTATATCATGGGTTTTTCTGATAAAGTGATCAAGTTTGGTGAAGCTAATAAGCTAATAACTCAGTGTATATTGAAATCTGAAAATAAAAATAGGTGGTAAATTATTTTAGGATGTTGCGGTCATCCCAAGCTGCCCTTGGTGTCCTAATCAGCTGTTCCTCCATCCTGAGAAAGCGTGATGTGCTGTGTTTACCTCAGTCAGAGGCTTTGGCAGGCGCTCCAGCGCAAACTCAAAGTGGCAGAGCTCGCAGTGGCTGGTGCCGGAGGCGGTTAGCCAGTGTTCCAGACACACACGGTGCACCATGGCCAGCGTCCCTGCACACTCACACGGAGATAAAAGATCCCCGGCACTGTGGCCTTCGTGACAAATCCGGCAGAATGGCTCCTCTCCATTCAGACTGCAGAGATTAGCAGAGCAGGAGTAAAGAGTTTCTCTCTGTGTAGTGCTACACGCTTATATCCAAATATATCCACCACTTATGATGTGATTAACCATCACTTTCGTTGTAAAACAAGCAAATCTGTTTTTAGTGAGCTGCTTTAGAATCATTTGTCTCTTAAAGTGATAGTTTGGCAAGAAATTGTATTTATACAGTATACACTTTTTCCCCAAATGCAGTTGATCAGTCAAGACATGTTTGGTGTCCTAAGTTTTATTTTATTTTTGTATTCAAGCTACAAGGCTAAAGAAGCTAAATAATGGAAGCTTACACCCCACCAATTTACAAAAGTGAACTACATAAGGAAAAAGAGCAGCAGCCAATGTAAATCTAGGGAGCTAAGGATATCATGGAAAAACAAATTTCCCTTGCTTTTTTGACATGAAGGAGTGTCACATAATATGTGAACATTTTCAAAGTTTCAAAACGTACCATTCACTATTCACTCCATTCAGTCCATACATGGAAACCATGCTGCAAAAACAACATGCTTTCAATTCATTGTTTCTGTGATGTCACAAAAACTGAGTCATTTACATGTATCCACCTTTTTAGCCTATAGCAGTTAAACTCTGCCCGCTCACACTGAAGCAGTGTTTCAGCTCAGAGTGCTTTTTGAATGAGGCACAATTCAGAGAAGCCATTCAGAACAGAGCTCATTTACATATATCAGTCTTATAAGCACAGTAACTAAAACGGTATAATTCTAAGGGACAGCAAGAGGTTGGAAAAAGTTCATGTGAACATGAATTATGACCATTTTTGGTATATAAAATAAATTGTATACAAAACACAATTTGACCTCACAAGTGGACCTCAAGGGAAAAAAAAAGAAAAGAACCATGGAGTGTCTGAACTCTGTACTCCACCAGGGGGCACTGTAGAGCCTGTGTTATTCTAGTCAGAATAGAGAAGACTACCACACTGTGGACGAGAAGTGGCCCACTGCAGATAGTACAAAGTGCCGTTATAGCACATAGGAAGCTTTACAGAGAAGCCATGATAAACAAGATCAAGTTCATTTGATACTCTACTGGTAATAAAGGTTTCAACATCATTTATCAAGTTTAGTATCAGTTAACCACCTCTTCACTAACTCACTGTTGTCCAGCTAAAAGGTACAAGGTGAAATACATTCCAATGAGGCTAAGCTAATAACATTAGCAGACAATTAGCATCTGTGTTTTTACCTTAACGACTGTAAAATAGCTGTCTTTCTAGGCCAAACTGTGTCATCTACTTCTATGGATTTGTATGATGATTGATGCATGCAGTTAGCACCATGCTAATATCGGTGGGGTATGAACCTCCGTTACTTGTTAGCTACATTAGCCCAGTAGTCCAAATCCAAAGAAACTTCAAAAAGTAAACTTGGGGTAAAGAAGAGAAACTGTATGTTTCATTTTTTGCTGAACTGTCCCTTTAAGATGTGGTGAAACCTTACAAACATTGAGATCTGACCCACCTGCTGCAGCTGGTTGCTGGTACCATGGAGGGTACATTAGCTGGACACTGGCTGACCTCCTGCACCAGGGTTGTGGGGCTCTCTTCTGCTTCATGCTCCGTCTCTGCTTTCTCCAGTCCTGCAGGACCAGAATCAGGCGCTGCTGACCACTCCTCACCCTGCATGGCCTCTACATACACCACCCCTCATACCTCACACCTTCACTGAGACAGAGAGAGAGAAGAATCAGACACATAGACAGCATTACAAGTCTAAAAGCGGATTGAGCTATTTATTTAAAGGTGCAGTGTGTAAGATTTATTGCGATCTAGTGGTGATGTTGCAGATTGCAACCATCAGAACCCCCCTTCCTCGCCCTCCCTTTTCAAGCATGTAGTAGAACCTTCGGTGGCTCTCAGGTTTTCTGTCATCGCCTGTCCTGATTTCGTTTCGCATCTTCATGTTTTCTCTTCTTTGACAGTGAGGATTCACCATCCTTCACTTTATCTTGTGCTACATAATAAGTCTGATCCTCAACTGTCAAAATTTGGGTTCTCAATCTTCTCACAACACAAAATGGTCAGCCAGCACCTACAGCAACCACTGATTCTTCTTCTTTCTACGTCTTCCTACTGGAGCTACGGCGTCACCAAATTCAAACGGCCGCTTCAGTGTAAAAACCCAAAAGGCACCCTCTGTAGCCAGTGTTCGGTTTGTCTGTTCTGGGCTACTGTAGAAACATGGCGGCGCAACATGGCGTCCTCTGTTGGTAGAGGAGCCGCTCACTATGTAGATATGAACAGGGATGTTATAAATGAGGAGACCGACCACTGGTTGAAATATGAATGGGAAAGCTAGTAAAGCTCAACATGGCATCTAATTACAGAGAAAGTCCCACCCTTCAAGAAAAAGAGCCAATCAGCTTGCTGGTTACTCCATGAGAGGGGAAAGCCCACTCTCGTTGTGGAGATCTGTGCAACCACAGTAGCCAGAACAACCCGAAAAAGCATTCCTGAGCCAAAAGCTACACACTACTTATGAGGTTTTTGTCAGATTTGATTAGTGATTTCAAATATGTTTTGGAAACAGTAATCTGACCTTTAGTTTCGAATATTTAGGTATCTCCACATTCAACAAGGTAGTAGCCTGGAGCAGACAATTCTTATCTTTTTGTTCTGAGAGGTTAAGCTAAGTTTTACAAATTCGCATTACAGAAGCAAATGTTATCTTAACTTAAGAATCTTACAGCATCTTTTCTTATCTCAAGTTAGGAAATGCTAACTTACTTGACTGAAGTCGACAATCAACTGTCGTGTCTGTTACCTAGCAACCGACCATACGCGAACAGCTGAAACGTAAATGCGTAAACAAGCTAGTTAGTCGGACAGCTGCCGTTACTGGTGCAAAGAAAGTCAAATAAAACTAAAACGCGATAAATTGAAAGTTAAGAATATTGTGTCAGTGCTTTGTTCTGTTTATCAGAGTCGCCGCTTCACAGTTTCAGTTTCATTTTTCAAACGCTTTAGCCGAGCGCGCTAACGTTATTCCTCCTAATAAACAGACACACATTCAGCTCTGTCTCCTCATTATTCACCACCATCACTGGAATATTTTATCTGACGAGTTTTTATCAACATTAACTCACAACAGTAATAAGAGGGGATGGCGGAGATCGAGTCTGCAGCGTCTGGGGGTTTTAAACACTGTTAGAAAAAAAAAACTCAAGTCAAAGCACCGTTTTCCAGTGTAGATAAATGTGACGTCATTATGCTACTTATAGTGAACTATGCTGTCTATCACTGCATAAAACAATAGAAACAGACGATTAAAACAGAAGACGCTCTGGGGTTTATCTTGAAGTTAAGAAAATATGTAGGATATTTTGGCAACTTAGGATGTTTCTGTATTGTTTTCTTATCTGGGAATAAGATTATAGACTTAAGAACTGTTGTTCTGTAATGGCTTCTGTCCTAACTTCAGTCTTAACTGAAGTTGCCATGACAACAAAGCAGATCTCAGACTTAAGAATTTTCTGTAATATGGCCCCAGGTTTTGTATGGCTGGAAATAACTGCCCGGCAGTGTTGCAAAGAACTTTGACATGAAGGGCTCATTCTAAGCGAACGAAAACACAACGATTCATAGTTACATGTGATTATAAACTAATGAAAACATGGTTTTGTTTACTATATTCCATTCCTGCTAATATATCCCCCTAAATCTTACACACTGCACCTTTAAGCTCAATCACTGATGGTCAATTTTGACAAAGCTATTTTCAGTGATGCTGTCAGTGTAATTAGTGACTGCAGCTGTGAATGACTCATACATTGTAACAAATCAGGCTGTGATTTGGTCGAGCACTCAAAGAAAGTTGAATGATAATATTTAAGATTTCAGTGAACTGTTATAACAGCATGCTGATGCGTTTTCTGAGTTGTTGATGTAACTGAGTTAAAAGCAGTAGATTTAAGATGATTGGCATCCAATCATGCTCCAATACCACCAGTGCTTTCAGGCCCGAACATTCCCACAGCACCTCCCTGCTAAAAAACCAGCTGAACCACGCTGAAGCTCAACATACAAACTTTCAATACGTTCAATGTTTTCCATTCTTTATTTAAATAAGCTAACACCAGGCCCACGTTGTATGTTGCCTGCATTTGAAAAATCTTTTCACAGTTGACTGACAGATATACAACTGACTGTGGGCCTGATTTGACTGAGCAACTTTGGACACAGATGCTTTTATGATGATCCAATAATTAATCCCACACTGTAATTCTAAATACTTGTCTGTAACACTTATAAATGTGTCAGTGTTCAGCTGAGCTGTTCCACTTATGAAAAAGATCTACAGGAATTTACACAAAAATCACACAGTAAATTCATACAATATGACAGCATACTACAGGGTGCTATACATATTATAGATTCCCATAAAACAGCATTGTAGTGATATTATACAGAATAATATAAATAAAATAATACAGATTATTGTAAAAATATTAGACAAATCTAAAGAAATCCTATAGTTTTGTGTACTATTATTATGGATCTTATATATAGAAGTGATTCCCAATTTGAGAGCAAATTTAGAGAAAGCTTTCCTGCAACAGCAAATAAGCACTAGTGTTATACAACAGAATACTTACTTTTAGAAGTAATCATGTGGTTTTTAGTTCTTTTAAACCCATAATGTCTTACATATTAAAGAGGAATTACACTGATTTTTCAAAATTTCTGCATAATTCAGTGGTTGAGATGTAAACAGTGTCATTCAGAATGTTTTCGTGTGAAATGGTTCACATTTCTTTACAGTGTTGGTGATAGGAACCAGGGGTTGCCATGACTACAATACAAATATAGACATTTTATTTACTATCCAAAACCACCAGTGAACCTACACGTGTCTTCAGAGTTTTATATGGAATGTTGGTGATGGTAAAATAGTGATAAATCTGAAAAATAAGTTTTTTGGGGGACTATTTGGCCTTACAACATCCTGCATGTATCTCGTGTGTTTTGGGCCAAAAGATGGTAAAACTTCTCTGTGAGGGAGCTTTTAGAGGTGAACGTCTGGTTCCTACCACCACCACTGTGAACAGTTCTGACTTTCTGTAGAAGAGCATTTCACATCAATCCACTTTGAATGACTTTGTTTACATCTTACCCAATTAACAATGCAAAAAAGTAAAATTTTCAAATGTCCTGGCTTCCATTTCTCACTTCTGTAACTTGAGAATAACTCTTAAGTAACGCATTACTTTCAATAAGTATATCCTTATATCCATAATAATCCTTAGGATGCAATAAACTTGGGAATATAGGAGTAAAACTGTTTTTTTTTTAGATTATACATTCATGTTTCATTACAGTGCACACTTAACAAAAGATGGTTCTTCATGGGTTCTTTAGTAAACTTCATCCTTAAATGGTTCTTTGCATGGTGAATTGGTTCTTCGGATTGATGGAGAATGTGTTGTATATGATTCTATACAGAACCTTTTTGAAAATGGTTCTATATAGCACCAAAATAGGTTTTTCTATTGTTATAAGCTTGGTATCATAATAGTAACAGAATTCTGTTTGGTGCTATATAGAACCATATACAACTCACAGAACTTATGGTCCTAAACAGAACCAAAGAACACTTGAAGGACCATCTTTTTAAGTGTGTGCAGGAAGTGATGACCATTCAAAAACTCTTACCAGTCTGCCATGCAGCTTCACCTGTGTACAAAGTGAAGGAGGAACATGCAGGAGAAGGTCCCAAAGCCCTGGAGAGACTCAGCTTCATTCATCCGTCCCGGCCGGGTCATGTAGCGGTCGTGATTTCCTCACGTAAAACAGCCGCAGCATATCTCACACAATCCATAAACACGCTCTAATAGTGTAGGTTTCCCCAGAGGCCTGGAGCAGAGTGGAACTGACTCTCTCTCTCCTTCTCTGTCTTTCTCTTTCTTCTCACTCTCCCCAGACACTTTCTTTTAGCTAGTCAGATTAGTATTGAGCTGAAGGTCATTGGTGAGAATAGTCGGGGATTAGCACGGGGGCAGACGAGCCCGATGGAAATCCCTTTCACATCAGCACTGTTAGACTATAGACGCAGCTCCTTGCCCAAACCACCCTAATCCAGTTAGTCACTGCCAATAGCCTTCATTTACCCAGATTTTGCGAGTGCACATAAATTCATACTTAGGATAGTTATGCTGAAAAAGTGTTGTGTGTTGTGTTGAATATATTCTAATGTACTTTTAGCCATTCACGTTTAAATTGTGCACACATTCAGATTCAGATTAATCAGACTGTCCTTTTAAGTTCACTTATATGGAATCAAAATATGCATCCCTACTAGAAAAACCAGCATAGGCTGTGTTTTGCATGCTGGTCAACTAGCATGACCATGCTGAGTGACCTGCTGAACCAGCACCAGACCAGCACAAACCAGCCTATACCAGATTGAAATACATGCTGGTCCGTGTGTTTTTTTTTTGCAGGAACCTGTCACAAATCACTGTATACAGGATTTTTTTGTCATATAATAATGAAAATGTCATATAATAGCAATTTAATGCTGTTTAAACAAATTTTTGCTTGCTAAATTTTCACTGTAACAGTGATACTAATTTCTGCTAGTGCCTATGCAATTTTCTGTGTTGTGTTAGCATCGAGCTAATGGTGGCACCCATTTGTTTTCCCACACTGGGTTTAAAACCTCTTAAGGCATCTACAACACAACCATGTCAGTAAATGCTTTGAAAGCTATAACACTGAGTGTTAATAGAGAAGTAATTTCTCTAATCCTAACTGGTTTGCTACTCATTTTCATTCATTACATTATGAACATATGCTATTTTGGCTCCACAGAGTGGACGCAAGTTGCTAAGCACTTCTACAAAACTATAAGAATGCCTGAAAGTGTTTACAGGAGATGAACGCAGTAGTCTTGGCCTAGTTTTAGTGGTGGTTTAATCCTTGATCACTTGCTAAAATCATTTTTCCTTTCAGCTGGTTTACAGAGAAGTGTGACATAATGTTTTGAATGATTGTGTATAGAGTTTCTTAATAAACTGCAGGCGTATTGTTCATTTAACCACTAATTAGTCAAACAGGTAATCAGGGTGTTAGAGAATTAGTGCATTAAAGGAATAGTTCAGCAAATTTACTCAGTTTCCACTCTTACACCAAATTTAGTTGATCAGCCAAGACATGTTTGATGTCTGAAATTTGCTTCTTTAGTTTTGAACAGGAACTATAAGTCTAATGTGCCGGAAAGCAAGCATATATTGATCCTCTGGCTGTATCAGATCATATACCCTTAAATTCAGTATTTTCAGTATAGAACTTTATATTAAAGGAGCTTTTTAAACAGAAGAAACAATGTTCTGAGTAGGGATGCTACAGAGGAGGAAGGGACATGAAAAAGACGTGAAAACAAGTAATGAAAAGTAGCATTTTGTCTAATATTCTGCATAATCACTAGTGGACTGCCCAGAAAATGCTGAGCAAAAAGCCAGCGGGCCACCAGCTTTGCTGTCAGTGGGCCAACAGTGGCCCACTGTATTCTTGTTATCTGGGTGCAGTTAGCATTGTGCTAACTGCATGCACACACTTGGCTCAAAGCCTGTATATTGTATTTTGTCGATTAGCCTTTAGCACCAGTGCTAAAATAAAGAAGGAAACCAGACACCAAACATGTCTTGGCTAATCAACTACATTTGGAGCAAGATGCGGAAAATTGAATTAGATTTTTTTGCAAAACTATTATTTTCATCCCAAATGTCTTGTGTTGAGCTCTGTATAGCAAGGTGATCAACTGTGGTTGTGGTTATGTCCAGCCTTTGGTCTATTTTTGTCCGAGATGGTATTTATGTAAATCCTCCAGACACAGGCATATGGCCTCTGAGGCAGACAGATATTGTAGATGTAGAAACATGGAGCTTTAATGCCATAACCAGACAGTCGTGAAAGAGAATAGAAGAAAAGAAGAACGAGTAATTTCCCCCAAAACGTGAGAAAGTGAACTCCCACCACAGAGAGCTTAGGGAAATCAGCCGTGAGGGCAGCCGGTCACTTCCATTCAGATTCATGGCCTGCTGCTTGTCTGCGTTTGCAGTAAAGCGCAGATGAAAGAGCAGAAGAGGAAACGCAGGAGACTCAGTGTGTTTGCAGAGGATTTCACTTCTGACAAAAGATAAGACCTCTCTCTCTCTCTGCCTTCCCTTCCTCTCTCACCCTCTCACTCTCCTTCACTTTCTCTGTTTCTTACCGTGCCTTTTTGTCTTTTACTCTCTCTCTCTCTCCCCCCCTTTTGCCTTTCTCTCTCACCTTCTCTACCATCTCATTCGCTCACTTTCTCGCTATATCTCTTGTATTCTCTCTCTCTACCATCTCTCTCTCACACACATCTCTTTCTCTCTTGCAGATTCTCTTTTTCTCTCTCCTTCCTCTGTCTTTCCAACACCTTCACTCTCTCTCTGGCCTGCCCTTTCTCTCTCACTCTCTCATTCTCCCTTACTGTCTTTTTCTCTGTTTTTCACTCTCCCCCTTTTGCCTTTCTCTCTCATATTCTCTACTATCTCACTCTCTCTCACTTTTTCTTTCCCGCTACCCTTTCTGTCCTCCTGTTTCTCTCTCTCTCTTTCTCTCTTTCCTTTGCCTTTTTCTCTTGACTTCTTTACCTCTCATCCTCACACTTTCTCACTATATCTCTCATATTCTCTCTCTCACACATCTCTTTCTCTCTTTTTGGCACTTACTATCGGTTTCTCTTGCCCATCATTCTCTCACTTTCTCTGTCTTGCCAATTCTTTCTCTTTCTCTCCTTCCTCTGTCTCTCCAACCCCTTCACTCTCTCTCTCGCCCTCCCTTTCTCTCTACCATCTATCTCTCTCTCTGTGTGCCGCCCCTCCCTCTCTCACTCTCTCATGCTCCCTTACCCTCTGTCTCAGTTTTTCTTTCTCCCTTTTCTCTCTTGCTTTCTCTACCTTCTCATACTCTCACTTTCTTTTTCCCTTTGCTCTTTTTGTCTTTTTGTTTTTCTCTGACTCCTCCTTTTGCCTTTCTCTCTTGCCTTCTCTACCCCTCCATTCTCTATCTTCTCATATGCTCTCACTCACACACATCTCTCTCTTTCTGCCACTCACTATCTTTTTCTCTCTCCTGACTCTCTCTCTCTCTACCTCCCCCCTCTCGTTAATCCTGTCTGCTATTCAGTTCTCAAAAGGCCTGTGGGGATGGTCATTGTTGAATTCCTTCATGAACGGAGTGATAGGGTGAATAATTCCTTTGACATTTCTGAGACAGCACAGGAGGAGATCCAGACACCACAGAAATAAAACAAAATAAAACATGAAAAAGCTCCTTGTCTGTCCACTGCAGTAGGTGTCCAGTCTTTAACATGGCTGGTGAAGATAAAGTGTGGTAATTTGGTAAAAATTAAGCAGGAAACCAAAAAGCTGCATCATTGTCTTTTATTAAAGAGAATTTTTTCAAAAATTCTGCATTATTGAGTGTTGGAGATGTAAACAGAGTCATTCAGAGTGGTTTGGTGTGAAATGGTTCAGATTTCTTTACAGTGGTGGTGATGGGAACCAGTGGTCGCCATGACTACAATATAAATATAGACATTTTATTTACTATCCAAAACCACCAGTGAACCTACACACGTCTTCTGATTTTATATAGAATGTTGATGATGGAAAAATAGTGGATAATCCAAAATAATACATTTTCTTTGGGGACTGCATGTATCCCTCCACCATGAATGGATTTTACAAATATGTTTTAGGCCAAAACTTTGTCAAAACTATAGTAGATAAATTTATTCGGCAATTCTGAGACATCAGGCAGCATATTTATAAACATTTCATGTAATAACTTTCTGTGAGGGAGCTTTTAGGGGTGTTAAACTCTTCAGATGTCTGGTTCCACATCAAGCCACTCTGATTTTTCTAAATTTTTGCAAATGGTTAAGATTTAAACAGAGTCATTCAGAGTGGTTTGGGGTCAAATGCTCTGTTCTAGAGAAACTGACCAAGTCAGAATTGTTCACAGTGGTGGTGACAGGAACCAGACATTTTTTCCCATCATAAACATTCTATATAAAACACAGAGGACATGTGTAGGTTCACTGGTGGTTTTGGATAGTAAATAAAATATCTATATTAGTGTTGTAGTCATGGCGACCCCTGGTTCCTATCACCACCACTGTAAAGAAATCTGAACCATTTCACACCAAACCACTCTGAATCACTCTGTTTACATCTCAACCATTGAATAATGTTGGAAAAATCCTTTAATGAATGAAGGAAGGAACCGGCCCTGGTCAGTGGCACTGACTTATCACACACTAGTCCAGCACTGCCTGCACTTACTATGAAAGACCTTTACAAGCATTTGACAAATCTGAAAACAGTTTAGCAGCATATATAAAAGCATCTGTTATCTAAAGCATATTTTTAAACATGTGCCCTTTTAAAGGAAGCTCCCTGTATCTTCGGACGCCGGTGGGCTAAAAAGAACTCAATCGGCTGCCGCTATCAGAGCGCTATCTAAAGTAGGAGAGTGCCGTCTCGTCTCCCCGGACGTTTTTAAACGTAGCTCTGAAGACAAGAGGACAGGAGAAGGCACCATGTGACCATGTGAAGTGGCCGGTGTTGGGGCTCTTATCTCTGAATGAAGAAGGGATGGCTCTGGGCAGCGATGGACACTAGAGTGGATCTATTTGAGGTGCTCTACTGGGGCTTACTTCATCGGCCTCTCAGAGCCATGACCGAGTGGACTCTGCTGAAGCGCCTGCTGGACGCCGTGCACCAGCACTCCACCATGATCGGCCGCCTCTGGCTGACCGTGATGGTCATCTTCCGGCTTCTGGTGGTCGCTGTGGCGGCGGAGGACGTGTACGCGGATGAGCAGGAGATGTTTGTGTGCGATACGCTGCAGCCGGGTTGTCTGAACGTGTGCTACGATGCCTTTGCGCCCATTTCTCAGCCGCGATTCTGGGTTTTCCACATCATTGCCGTCTCCACGCCATCACTCTGCTTCATCATCTACACCTGGCACAACCTGGCCAAGCGGGCACCAACACCTGGGCAGTGAGTGATACTTCCTCTCTCAAAGCAAAAGCGTTAAGAAAGAGCTGGGAAATATATCGGTTATATCGGTATAACGATTTATCGATATATCAGACAACACTGATTTTTAGTTTTAGTAATATGGATACATAACAAAGAATTTACTAATTGTTATTTGTTGAGTGTTTTAGACAATTTAAACTTCTCTTTGTCATAATTTGTATATAATAAAACGCAGTAAAACCATCCAATCAAAGCTCTGTCAGGTTTGTAGGACATTTTGTTAGGATTGAGTAGCAGCACTCAGAAAGCATGGGCTCATTAACTTTGTTAATGCTGACTTAAATATGACCAAATTCCATTATATATCTAGAAAATACTGTGATATTATAATAAATAACATTTTATTAACCGCCCAAAAATATTTCAACTATGTCAAGGCTTATTCAGTTATTAATCATAGCATTTATTATTCAGCAACGTTGATGAATAATGAAGTATCTAGTATAAATTATTCAGTATCTACTGTGAATTATTCAGCATCTGCTCTGTTATTCAGTATCTACTATGAATTATTCAGTATCCACAATCAATTATTCAGTAACATTTAGAAAGTATTCAGTATCTACTATAAATTAAGCAGTAACTACTATGAATTATTCTGAAAATACTATGAATTTGTCAGTATGTACTTTAAATTATTCACTAATTCAGTATTCAGTAATTACTATAAATTATTAAGTAAGGACCATGACTTATTAAGTAACTGCTATGAAATATTCAGAAACTACTACGAACTATTCAGCAACTTCTGTGACTTATTCAGTAATTTGTATGAATTATTTAGTAATTGCTATAAATTATAAATGCTATTAATTATTCAGTATCTACATAAAAAATAATGTTCTACAGTGTAAAACTCCTCACAGATCCTCAGAGTTTAAGGGGTTAAAATGTGTTTGTGAAATAAACAGTACGACAAATATCAATCTCAACAATTATACAGTATTTGTCATTTATTTATGCAATATACAGTATGTATTCATTCACATCTATAAAACAAATTCACCAACAAATATGAATTATTCAGTATATAGTATACATTATTCAATAACTGCTATTTTTTTTTCTGTTGTATGAAACTGAAATGTATGTTCTGAGACCTTATAAGTCATGTATGAATATTTTACTGTATGTACAACTGTGCTAATAGCTACGAAATAATAATTCAGTAATTGAATTGAATAAAGTAAATAAAGAAAAAGTTTTCACCGGTGTTGATTTGATTCAATTTCCTCAGGTCCCACAAGAGCCTGGGCCAAAGCCTGGCCGATGTGTTGGAGGGCATTGGAGCCCAGAGCATCCAGAGGAACGTCCAGAAGAGCGCCTGTGTGTCCCTGACTTGCTCCCCTGCCAAAGAGGCTTGTGGTTTGAGCTGTGACTCTGACAGCTGCTCCATTACATCCCACAGGCACCTGGGCCACAGCCTGGTCAATGTCCTGGAAGAGATTGGAGCCCGCAACGGCCAGAGGAACGGCCAGAAAAATGCATGTGTGTCCTTGACTTGCTCTGTAGATCATGGAGCTCCAGATGGAAGCTCTTCAGGAGTTCTGTCCAAAATCTACGTCTTTCACGTGTGTTTCCGGGCCATGCTGGAGGTGGGCTTCCTCGTCACCCAGTGGCTTCTGTTTGGATTCCATGTTCCGGCTCACTTTGTCTGCACCGTCCCACCTTGTTCCCAAAGAGTGGACTGCTACGTCTCGCGGCCGACAGAGAAGACCATCTTTCTGGTGTTCATGTTCTCTGTGGGAGCCTTCTGCATCTTCCTCAACTTCCTGGAGCTCAACCACCTTGGCTGGAAGAAGATCAAAAAGTCCATGAGCATGAAGGACGGTTATGGGGCCACAAATCATGATGGACGGTCTATGACCTCTCTGACCTTCAGAGAAGTGACCAGCACCACTTCTCTGCCAACACTGGACCTGGTGCTGGATCATCGGCCTGATTGGACGTGTGCTGGAAACTGTTCTCCAGTCAAAGAAAGAAGAGAAGACTCGGTGCAGAAAGATGTACACAACCCAAATGGGAAAATACAGCCGCATAAAGGAAAATCAACCAAATCAAGAGGTGCTGAGGTGTGGATATAAACTTAGTCACTAAAAAATGACTGAAAGGCCCAATTCCATTTCTTATTTTTACCCCTACCCCTTGTTTTCGAGTGTCACCTTGTGGCTTGGAGTTACAATGGGTAGTGGTTGAAATCTTCCTCTACAAAAAGGGGCCCTCAAATAAAAAGAACATTACTTCATTAACAGACAACTAGCGCTGCTCTGTAGGTGACCCTGCCAGTCTGCAGTGACAGCAGAGGAGGGTAAAGTTCAGCAACCTCACCGCTGGGCTTTAGTTACATTTAGGGAATCATATGCCTTTAAAGGGGGTGGTTGAATGCAACAATTATTTATCATCACCCCCCCCTAATTCTTCAGTAATATGAAGCTGAAGTCAGATATTCACCATCTTCATATTCAAAATTTCCTGTTCCACCTTTTAAACACCATTTAAGGTGGAACAGGAAATTTAGCTAGCTAGCTACCGAGACATCAGCTACTACTAGCAATTTTTTTATGCTTGTTATCAAGAAAAAGATCAAAATACAATGAAATGACATTAAACTAAAGTAATACAATGGTTATCATAATCCTTAGTAAATACTCACATTTGTGGGTTTCTTCGGTTGCTTGTTCAGCCACCTTGGTGCTTTTCTTTTTTTCTCATAACACTCTGTTTGAAGTGTGCCTCTGAAAAATCTCAGTTTGCAGGGCAATGTAGCCCTAACATTTGCCCTACCGCTCTATCTCAACAAGAATTGGGACACCCTCCCCCTAGATGTGAACAGGCTAAGCGGTAGGGGCGTTGGGTGAAATGGGATTGGGCCATAGTTATCAACAATTCAGACTTAATGAGCTTTATGGTGAGTCTTAAGTTTGTGCAATGCAACCACCATCTCAAAACTGAGTATTGTGATTAAATTGATCCATCTGTTTCACTTACAAGTGTATTCATTTGTAGCCACTGATTCTAGATGGGAAAATCTTAACAGAATGCTGGCAAAACAGAGTCGCTATGTAACACTGAGTTTCCAGAGCTGGACTACTGTTCTGTAGCTAATCAAAACCAGACAGGTTTGAAACAACAACCAATTTGCTGCTTTGCTAAAGTTAGCTTGACAAAAAGACACATTTGACATTAACAACATACTCTAAACTTGGCTCTGCTACAGTTTCTCATTTGGTTGAATACGATGTTTACCAGTGTTCTGTAAAGCTTGTTTAATTTCACAAGAGTGGGCACATTTGTAGGCGGAGTCAAATGGATAAATTGCTGCTCTTTTAACACGATAAACTCTTAATGGCTTATTACACAGTTATTAATTTACATCCACCTGCACTTTACATCCCTCTGTTCTTTATTAAAAATCTAGTCATTATATAACTCTTCATGTGAGTACAGACTTAGATTAAATGTTGAATCTTTAGTACATCAACGTCCATAAAATATCAGAGAAAGATGTGCCCAAGTGGAATAATGTGTATTATTCAGTATTTAATATGAATGACTCATGATCTACTATGAAATATTCAGTATGTATTTTCAGGATCTGCTATGAATTATTCAGCATCTACCATGTGACTAGTAGGCCTATTAATTATTTAGCACATGCTATGAATTAAGTATCTAATATAAATTATTCAGCAACTACTATGAATCATTAAGTATCTATTATGTATTTTTCAGTATCTAGTACGAATTATTCAGTATATGCCAGGGGTCGGCAACCTAACTGTTTAGAAGAGCCATTTTGCCCTTTCAACAAAAACCAGACCACATTTGGAGCCTCAACATTTTATGTCCATTTTGCCATCTTGGCTGTGAATATGTCTCAGTGTGTGCTAATGTACTAGAATAGGCTAAAAAATATAAACGAAAACAACTTACTTTGCTCTGCTTTAAGCTTTAGCTCAGCTATAGACGCTTTTCTCACATATCCGGCAGGAAACTTTTCCACAAAAGTAGAACAGTTTCTTGTAAAACGTCTCTCAACGTTTGACTTTTTACGAGGCTGAAGTCGCTTCTTATTCACCAGCTACTTGTTTGACTTCTCCTGTTCCACTTTAAAGTGTGCCTGAGGCACCAGAATGTAACTGCTGCACCATTTAAGGTGAAACGGGACAATGTGAAGAGTTCAGCTTCGCAACTTTTTAGTGTTTGACAGTTTCTCGTAGCAAATTAAACGTATCAGGAAACCAGCTGGAGTGATTATAAATGCAAACAAGTCCATTCGTCTCCAAATTATCTATGTAAATCTCTGTCATTTCGTTAGCTACTAGCTAGGCGAGATTAAATTAGCAGTTCTACATTAACTCCAGCGTTTCAGACCATTTATTGTTAAAACTGTTTGAACGATCAGCAGAGCTTTATTTTACTGCAAAGGAGAATTCTTTTATTTTTTCCTAAAAAAATAATTATTGAATTATTCAGTAACTACTATGAATTATTCAGTAATACTATGGATTATTCAGTATCTACATGAAACTAATGATGTAATGTAGAATCACAGATTCTCACAGTTTAAGGGGGTAAAATATGTGTTTGTGAAATAAACAATACGACAAATATCAATCTCAACAATTATACAGTATTTGTCATTTATTTATGCAATATACAGTATGTAATATATTCATTTACATCTATAAAACACTTTCTGTATAAATTATACTAAGGAGAGCAAAAAGAACAACAACAACAAAAAAAAACATTTCATCTGTGTCCCTCTCTCCTCTCCTGACTGAGTACTGTAGTGACAGAAACTGGGACAAAAGTAAAAATGCTGGAAAGACACAGGACGAAACATGTAAAGGAAAGGAAAGGGTCAGTAGTGTTTGTTAGTGAACGGTCCACTATGTGTTTTAACTGGAAATAGTTCATTCAAGCTAAACCCGTCTGAGCACCAGAGCAGAATGAAAGAGGATTCACATTAACGCCTGTGTCACTGCTGCTCGTCTCATTTTACCGATTCAGTCACAGCTGTAGAAATAAAATAAAAACTACACACTCAACAAAGATGGTTCTTCAAGGGTTCTATATAGGAGCATGAACACACAAAGAACCCTATGCATGATTAAAGGGTTCTTTGCATCATGAAAGCGTTCTTCAGATTGATGGAGAATATGTTTTATATGCTACTGTTAAAAGCTTGACATCGTAACAACAGAATAACCCTTTTTGGTGCTACATAGAACCCTTTTAAAAAGGTTCTATACAGAACCATCTACAGCACATTCTCCATCTGCCTGAAGAATATTTCACAATGTAAAGACCCTTTAATTATGCAAAGGGTTCTTTAAGTGTTCATGGTCCTATATAGAACCATTTTCTTTACTAAAGAACCCTTGAAGAACCGTCTTTAAGTGTGTATAAAACATTTTTCAACCTAATCTCTACCTGCTGCATCTGTATCATGTGGTCATTTAGCAGAGACAATAATTTCAGCATGTTTCCCTGGACATGAAAAAATACACTTAATACAACTCAGTCATAATAGAAGCCAGTGGGCAGTAGCTGAATTTTGCAAGTAAATGTATATAGGGCCATATCTAGGATCAAAATTTTGCAGAAATGTAACATACTTCTAATAGTAAATAAACGAACTGCTGAATATGAGTGTTATACCAACGGGCAGTCAAGTCTAGGGCCAAACCACAGCTGTTCTGCGGTCAGCTGAGAACCAGTCCCCACTCAGTGGGTAGTTACGCCACTTTTGTCTGCACTGAATCTCTTGAAACCCTTACGAAACCTACGAGGACCTTGGTGTCCTAATGCCAGTTACAAACAAGACAGGTGCTGATTATGTACTGAAGCAACTGTGGATAATAATGTTGCTAAGCAGTGATTGGAAGGTTGAGGAAAAAAGACAGAGCCTGGCAGATTTTGATTGGCCACAATACAGTGACCGCAACATATCAAATTTCATTATCATAAAAATGGTCAGCACAGATGTGCTCAAGCAGTTTGAGCAGCAGATCAACAGTGAACAAATCAGCTGCCTGTAAGTACTTCATCTCTGAGGAACCTTTGACACAAGATTTTAAATCTGTGTTCACTCAAGAACTTCAGGTCTGAAAACTCAACTCGATACGCAAAAGACAGGCCGACGCCATCTGTACACTCAGTTTATAAAATGCAAAAAAAAAAATCACAACAAAAGCCAAAGTGTAAAAGAATTACTAAAAAAAAAAAAAACTGAATTCATCGTCTTAGATGACCAACTGTCTCTGTCACCATGGACGCTGTTGTCAGAACAAAAGCTCATATTTCCAAAATTATAACTTTTACAGGAGAAGGAAAAAACTTACTCTACTTTTAATGTAGATCAATGGAACCAGACTTTTTTCCCCAAGTAATTCCGGGCCATGTCTTTTGGTTCAATCATCATGAAATGTTCACACAATGTAAAGAGCAACAGGCATTTTTAAATGTCAAAAACTGAAAAACGACAAAAATGGAGATACAAGGTTTTGTTTCAACAGTGTGGCAGAAAAGTGGTTCCTAGTTGCACTCAGAAAAAAGATGGTTCTTCAACACGTTTTAGTAAAGACAATGGCTGTATGTAGAGCCAGGAACACTCATAGTTCTTCAAATAAATGAAGAATGAGCTGTATATGATTCTATATAGAACCTTTTTAAAACTAAAAAGGTTTGGCCTATTGTTACAAGCTAGACATCGTAACAGTAGCAGAACCCTTTTTGGTGCTATACAGAACCATACACAACACATTCTTCACCAATCTCAAGAACCATTTCAGCATGCTAAGAAACATTTAAACATGCCAATAGTTCTTTGAGAATAGTTTCTATAGTTCTATATTGAACCACTGCCTTCAACAAAGAACCTTTAAAGAACCATCTTTTTTTAGTGTACTTTCTATAAAGTTTTCTGGGTTCTATAATGATCAGGAATGACCACAAATTCTTCCCTCTGGAAAACTAGTCCCATCTCTGAACCACTTGTACAGATTTACTGCTTAATTAACAAACACAGAAATACAATTCAGCAACTGCCTACTGACTTCGATTATACATGAGTTTTGAATTGAAGACATGCACACATGAATACATGACACATGAATAACTGTTCATGGTAATCAACCGTGCACTACAGATGCAGCACATAGAGGTTAAGCTGAAAAACGTTGGAGTCCTTTAATATTCCACTAGTTAATAGAGGGTTTCCTGGAAAGCAGACGTATCCTGAGCACAAAGGGTTCATTCTGGATCAGATCTATTTGATGTCTGAACTGATTAATACTGTAAATAAGGCTCTTCTCTCCTTTATCACTTCTAATAATCACTCATTCGACCAGCAGGAGCAACGACGACAGAAAAACAGCAAAGTAGATAAAAGGGAATGACTTTAAAAAGATCAAAGTCATGCGAAACTGCAGTGTCTCTGCATAGCAGACGAAATAAAACACACAGAGGAAGCAAGCAGCTCAACAAAACAAAGACAGGGTACAGAGTATGGCATAGTGGCATATGATATACCTTTGTTTTGGTAATATTAGGACACTCCGATTAGACAATACACGTTCTGTCAGTTTATAAAAGAAGTCTGATATGCACAGGACTCGTCTACCGAGAACATACAACGAAGAATATTTCATTCAGATTTTGTAACTTCATTCAGAGTACGATACTGGGCAAACGTTAATTACAAGCAAGTAGTTTTTCATCACATACAGTCCAAAATATGAGTCATAGCGATAAAAGTCTCTCTCTCTGTACACATAAAGTTGATTCTAAGGCCGTGTTCAGACTGCCAGCCCAAATCTGATTTTTTTTGGCATATCCAGATTGTATCCAGATTGATGTTCGATAGTCTGGACAGCTAAAAAGCACATGAAATCCAATTTTTTGGCATATCCAGATTGTATCCAGATTGATGTTCGATAGTCTGGACAGCTAAAAAGCACATGAAATCCAATTTTTTGGCATATCCAGATTGTATCCAGATTGATGTTTGATAGTCTGGATGACTAAAAAGCACATGAAATCCAATTTCTAGCATATACAGATTGTATCCAGACTGACATTCGATAGTCTGGACAGCTAAAACCACGTAAAATCCTATTTCTGACATATCCAGATTGTATCCAGATTGACATTCGATAATCTGGATGGCTAAAAACCACATGAAATGCAATTTTTGGCATACCCAGGTCGATGTTTCATAGTCTAGACAGCTAAAAACCACATGAAATCCCATTTTTTGATAGTCTGGACAGCTAAAAAGCACATGAAATCCCATTTTTGGCATATCCAGATTGTATCCAGAGTGACGTTTGATAGTCTGGACAGCTAAAAACCACATTAAATCCCATTTTTGCAAATCGACCCAAACCACATTTGGAAGTTGGTTTGAAATGCTGAGTCTGGACGCTCTGGACGATCAAATCGGATTTTAAAGTGTCTTTTGACAATGTCAAATCAAGAGTGATGGAAGTGCTGAGACTCAAGAAGAGCGCCAAAGATTCATGCTTATTCCAGAGAATTCTGAAGAGTTTAGAGTGCGAGATGATGCACCTCCATCTCTCCAGCATCCGCATTTGAAATCCACGTCACCAGTGTAGCTATGTAGTAACTGACGCCTACATCGTTACCACGGCAACCCATGCAGATCGGCAGGTGATGTCTGGACACACAAATCCGATCTTATCACTCGCAAATAATAGTGTGGACAGTCACCTCAAAAGATCTGATTTGAGTGGAAACGAATCTGATTCGCCTGCAGTCTGAACAAAGCCTTACAGATAAGACCCATGATAAATTTGTACTAAATATATGGCTGAGAGTTACAGTAGAAAGTGCAATGTTCCATAGACAAAAAACAGAAAACGTCCATGTGCTGTGTGAATGGGTGTGGATTCTAAAGCTTTAGTGCAATACAACCACTGTCTCAAAATAAAAATAATACTAACAATAATAAAAAAAAAAGCACTTGAGGGAGTGAGAGTATTTCGGTCTCCACCCGATCCAATACAACACTGTGACTGCTACTATGATTTCCTATAATCACAATAAGTCACATGTAAACAGAGACATTTAGAGAGAGAGAGAGAGAGAGAGAGAGAGAGAGAGAGAGAGAGAGAGAGAGAGAGTGTAGCACTATTGGAGCTGCATCTTTAAATTGGAATTCCACCGATTTCCCAAAAGCTCTGCATAATTATGTGGTTAAGATGTAAACAAAGTCATTCAGAGAGGCCTGAATCCTCTGTTCTAGACTCAGAACTAATCACAGTGGTGGTGGTAGGAACCAGACGTCTGACCTCCAAAAGCCCCCTCACAGAAAGTTATTGCACGAAATGTTTACAAGTCTATCGCTTGATGCCTGTAACATTGTTTTAAGCAAGTTTTTGTTTAAAATGTATTTTTCATGGTGGAAGGATACATGCAGGGCATTGTGAGGCAAAATAGTCCCCATAAATAGTAGTAAATTAAAATGTCTATATTTGTGTTGTAGTCATGGTGACCCCTGGTTCCTATCACCACCACTGTAAAGAAATCTGAACCATTTTAAACCAAACCACTCTGAATGACTGTTTGCATCTGATATATTGAATAATGCAAAAATTCTAAAAAAATAATAATAATAATTTCATTTTGTTTTCATTCTGTTAGTGTGAAATAGAGCCTGAAATAGGTTTTGTTTGGGTTCGGACCCATATATGTTATGTACAGTACAGTTACCTGTACAGTGTAAATGTAAACATTATAAATTAGTAAATGAATAATTTCCTTTTGTGTCCAACTTGAAATATTGAATGAAATGTTTTATTCAGCATTTAGAATTTCAAGTTAGGAACAACATAAAATTATTCAATGATAAATAATATACACTAAGTATTTATTTGTTTAGGTCAAGCTATTGGTCTTGAGATTTAACCACCACTAGAAACACAGGACATTCTGGATAATTCATTCATTGAAATTTTACTGTTTAATGTTCTTTCTGGACAATACAAACGTTCCCCTTCAGCTTCTTAATGATTTGAAATATGAAGTTGCACAAAGTGAGCATATCAGAATGTTTTTGTATATTTATCTGCAACAAAAGTTCAAGCACATATTCTAAACTTTTGAACACTAGTGTATGTGACTTCTGGGATGTTTTCCGGGAGCATATATACACTATATGGCCAAAAGTTTGTGGACGCCTGCTTATCCAGTGTTTCTTCCAAAATCAAGAGTAGTTAAAAGGAGTTTGACCCCTTTACTGCAGTAACAGCCTCTACTCTGCTGGGCAGACTTTACACTAGATGTTGGAACATTGCTGTGAGGATTTGACTGAGCGTTAGTGAGGCCAGGTACTGTAATGTTGGATGGTCAGTTCTGGATCACTCCAAATCATCCAAAAGGTTTTGAATGGAACTCTATCACTCCAGAGAACACAGTTCCACTGCTCCACAGCCCAATACTCATTAAAAAGTAAAAAACAGTAATGCACAGCTCCACTGGACATTTAGTATTAATTAAAGTGGAATATAGATCAGCTTTGGATGGTGGTTGAGTTCAGGTCAGGATTAGACAGAATTATGTCGAGTTTAAATTCAAAACAGTGCTTTCGGTTGAATGTTCTCGGGCTACCTTTAGGTTGAGACCAAAATATCAGGCCCGATTAAAGCTCTACCCATCGCCAATGTTGTTGTTAATCACTTACTTCTGCAAGTAAAACTCACCCAGCTCCAACAGGGCAACAGATAGAGACAAAGAGAGAGAAATCGAGAGTGAGCGAGAGAGAAAGAGAGAGAGGTTAAGTACTAGAGGAGATAAACATTCATATGAGTAGCAGTAGAGATACTCACAGTCCATAAAAAATGTGTTTCAGCAACACATAAGACCACCGCAGGCAGATAAACTGATAAACCACATCAGAGCAGAAAAAACCCCTAAGAGACGAATGCAGCCACCCTACTGGATGCAACACGTTTTCAGGAACAACCAAAGAGCAAAAGCCAGGGGCTAAAATCAGAAGCCAACACAGGTTACTGCATACCACCAACCGTGGAAACCGAAACGAGAGAAAGAAATAAATACTGGAAAACAAACTGTCTGTGGTAAAACGCAGCACTTCCATGGAGAAGAATGCGGCGGGGAAATGTTTCTGGGTAGAGTCATTGGCCTCATTGGGGGAGGGGCACTAGGACCTCCACGTAGTTGATGGGGAAGAAGCCTGACTCTCCGTTGATCATCCCCTCATACCAGTTCTCGTCGATCTGGTTGGTGAGGATGATGATGTCGCCCTCTTTGAAGCCGAGCTCTCCCTCGTTCTCTGGCTCGAAGTCGTAGAGTGAGCGGCAGCACGGCTGGTCCATGTGCAGCTCCGTCTCTGCGAGTAAACAAACAACAAGCGATGCTCAGATGTGTTTGTGCATCGTAAGTTCAATACGGTTTAACTCTATACACTTTACACAGCCCATTTATTATTCCGATTTTGGCTGATTTTGAAGTTTTATGAGGTAAATAAGTTGAGGCAGGTTAGTGCTCTCACACTGCATTTGAATGCTACTGCTACACCTGAACCAAAATGCTGTAGTATTGTTATATACACTATATGGCCAAAAGCACTTATCCAATGTTTCTTCCAAAAAGAGTATTAATAAAGGAGTCTGACCCCCCATTATTAAAACATCAGTGGAGACAATGGAAAGGTTTTGTCTCGACAGTAACATATACTAACATGTACATATACATCATTAGGGGTGCAGATATTCACATTTTTGTGACACTTTGTGCTTACAGCAGCTGTTGAGTAGCATATGGTATAAAGTCTGCTAATAAACTGACTCATGCTGCTTAAGCTCTTTTCTCCATCAATAATAATAACAATGCATTTTATTTATAATGCACCTTTCATTTCGGGGAAAATCTCAAGGTGCTACAACAAAAAATTAAAAAATTCATAACATTTAGAAAAAGACAGTACACAGCCAAAATTAAAAGCAAATAAGTAAATAATGAAAGCACTAACATTTAATAAAAGTCCTCATTTAATTTCACACGCCTCGAAATGACCCTTGAGCCAATCTCAATGAAAAGAACACGTCAACAGAGTCGAAAAGTCGACCCTGATTCCCTAATGCGACAAAGGCGAGGGAATGGACTCTTGGATTTGACTCCCCATCACTAGTAAATAATGATATCAGAAAATGTGTGTTTTATGTGTTCATTTAATTCACACAGATACAAATCCATCCAACCTAAACCTAATTTGTCTGTACAGGAAACAAAATATGTAAAATTGTACAATTGGTGCACATTTAATAATAAAAAAAAAAAAACTTAATTATTTTGGTTAAAAAAATGCAAACCAGTTTTTAGACATGTAACATTACTGATTCACAATGCTTTTTAGCAATTTTTTTTGTCATGTTTTTGGAATTTGCTACCAACAAAACAAAAATCCAAATGCAAATGAAATGCAACTATATAATTAAAAGTATGTAATGCATAATTACATTAAGAGCTGCTTTCAGTCAGAAATCAAAAATATAGATTCTGTGTCCTACAATACAGAATTACATTTCTATATTATTAGCAATGTCAGAAGCTTCAAACCTTTGAAAATTAATCAATCAAACCATTCCAGTCTCGGATTCAGAGCTGAAGGGGTACAATATTAGGTATGTTAAACACATCAAGGGACTGACAAGCCATGTTTAAGGCTGCAGTAAACATAAACATGAACAGGAATGATGAGTGAACATGATCTGGGGGGAATTTCAGAAAGCCAGATTTCTTTTTTAGCCAGATAAAAGCAATAGTTTGGAAAAAAAAAAAATCTAATTTGCACAGTTTTTCTACTTCACATCAAATGTAGTTGATCAGAAAAAAGACCTGGTTTGCTTTTTTAGTTTTGCACTGTAGCTACAAGGCCAATGTCATCATGTCTAAATCATCACATACAGTATCTCTAATAGACTTGATTCTGTGGTTTCTGACACTGTATGACTCACTGTAATCTATAAACATGGACTAAAGTACATTAGCATAGCTAAAAACAGTAGCAGCGGCGGCACTGAGGCACCAGTGCAAAACTTCAGCATGTCATGGCTGATCAACTACATTTAAGGTAAGAGAGGAATGATATAAAATAGATTTTGCTTTAATGTGAACTCTGCTTTGTGAAAAACCCCCAAAGTTTGTTGCACAGGAAACAGATCTGATGATACTCACGACTGTCTTGGGGGCTTTCAGACCACGTGTGAGTCATGGGGGGGGTGTAGCTAACGTGATCAGCTGAGAGCGAAACCAACCATGAGGTACAAACACACACAGAAACACACACAGATCATGGATGAACACGGATGTGAACACAAACCAAAAACTACAATCAGGAAAATGATTGACACAAGAATCTGCTGGTTAGAGAGCAAGAAAATACTGCGGCAAGAAAGTTTTAACTAGTTTCCTGCATTAATTAGTCATAAAATGTGATTTGTTCTTCATGTAAGTCACAAGTTTAGACAAACACAATCTGCTGAAGCTGACGATATGCATACAATTATAATCTTTAATGTCTTTATTGTGCCCAGCAATTGAACACTCACAGTGCTGCTGGAAAAAATAAATAAACTCATGGATTTCATAACTAGTTGAACCTCCTTTGGCAACAATAACCTCAATCAAGTGCTTCTGGTAGCTGGTCTTAAGAGGAACACTGGACCATTCTTCCTTACAGAACTGCTTCAGGTCAGCCATTTTCTTCAGATGTTCTGGTGTGAACGGCTCTTTTGAGGTCATTCCACAGCATCTCTATTAAGTTAAGGTCTGGGTTCTGACTGGGCCACTCTAAAATTTGGATATTATTATGTTTAAGCTGTTCTATAGTATCATGTACTTCAATGTTTAGAGTCATTGTCCTGCTGCATCACGCAGCTTCTACTGTGCTTCAGCTGGCAGACAGCCACCCTGACATGATTCTCTATAAATATATATCTCAAAATGTTTTTCCCTAAACAATGGCATTCCGTCCAGGCCTAGAGGCAGCAAAGCAGCCCCAAACCATGATGATCCCAACGCGGATTCCCACTGGACTCGCAGGATCTACCATAATATCTTGCGACACAAGACTCATATATATATATATATGTGTGTGTGTGTGTGTGTGTGTGTAGTTTAATTCCTGCTCTGTGTTTACTAGGAATATATGGTGTTTGGTGAAGTTACTCACAGTGAGCCTGATGACCATGATTGCTGTGTTATTTCAGCTGAGAATAACGTATTTGTAAATAGACTATGTCAAATACTGGATGTCAGTTTGCTTTGATGGAACTGCGCGGATGGGAGTGGGAGAAATGATTTCAATTTTCTGCAGAAGCGGGCGGGAGTAGGCTGAAAACTTGCAGAAGCAGGTGAAAACAGTCACCACAGACCTCTAGCTGCCACTTCATCATTAGGATGATGTTGACATTCAGTGCCCATTTTACGCCGTATGTATTGCTGTCAGTCCAAAAAATCTTTTCCCAGTAGAGTTTTGGAGTCTCAGGGTGCTCTTTGGCAAACCTCAGGTGTGCAGTGATGCTTTTTTGGAGATGGACAGCTTCCTCCATGGAGTCCTTCCATGGACACCATGCCTGTTCAATGTTGTTTATATGGTAGACTCATGAACAGAGATCTTAACCAGTTCCAATGATTCCTTCAAGCCTTTAGCTGTTGCTCTAAGGCTTTTTTAATTGAGCATTCTGGATTTGTCTTTGAAGTAACCTTGGCTGGGCATTCACTTCTACACTCTTACAAAAGATGGTTTACAACAATTATTGCATGATTCGAATTGTCCCGTTCAACCTTAGGGGGGAACAGTTACATTCTGAAATCATTTAAGGTGGAACGGGAAATTGAACGTTGACAGACATTTTACAAGAAACCGTTTCTACTTTTGAAAAGTTTCCTGCTTAAAAGCTTAAAGCAGAGCAAAATAAATCTGCGTTTTTTAATATTATATTTTTTAGCCTGTACTAGCACATTGGCACATACTGAGACATATTTACAGCCAAGATGTTAAAATGAACATAAAGTGTTGTGGCTCCCAAGGTGGTTTGATTTTTGTTGAAAGGACAAAATGGCTCCTCTTAACATTTGGGTTGCAACCTCTGCACTAGGGGTTCGCATACTTTTTCCAGCCTACACTGTCAATGTGCGAATGATGTATTCCATAAAGACAAGAACAATACATTATTTTTTGTGTTATTAGTTTAAACAGATTGTGTCTGTTTTGTACCGTAACTCAGATGAAGACCAGACCATATTTTTAAGACGATTTTATACACAAGTGCAAGTAATTCACATACTTCTTCTTGCCACTGTACATATTTATATCTTAAAGGGGAATTCCACCAATTTTTCAAAATGTCTGAATACTTCAGCCCTTGAGATGTAAACAGAGTCATTCAGAGTGGTTAGATGTTAAGTGCTTCATTGTAGAGAAACTTACAGACACTGATTTTTTACAGTGGTGGTGACCGTGTCTACAACAAATACATTTTATTTACTATCCAAATCCACCAGTGAACCTACAAGTATCTTCTTAGTCTTTAAGTATAAATGTTGATGATGACAAAGTAATAGTAAATCTGAAAAAAAAAAACTTTTTTGGGGACTATTTTGCCCTGCATGTGTACCTCTGCATGTGTACCTCTGCCATGAATGGATTATAATAAATGGAATAAGATAAATTTTAAGACAAAACTTTATCAGGAAGTCTTAGACATCAGGCTGCATATATCTAACCATTTCATGTAAGTTTCTGTGGGGAGCTATTAGAGGTGGACGTCTGGTTCCTATCACCACAACTGTGAACAATTCTGACTCGGATTGGTGGAGTTCCCCTTTAATAGAGCTTTTATATTCCTTGGAGGGGTTTGCCAAAACATGTTTATCAATTCTCAGGTTGATTCTCACTTTAATCATTAGAGATATATTTGAGGGTCATGTTTTCCTCTGGACCACAAAACTATTTCCTCCAACATCGACATTCAGGCTTTAAGGCTTTAAATACAAACTGTTAAAAGGATCAAAATCAAAAAAGTTTACTAACTGTAATTCACTAACATCTAACAATCAGTAAATTAGTGAAGAACCTACTTTTTCCATTTACACTGTGGTTGACTTGGATATCTGCAAAGAGATTAACAGGAAAAGGATTTCATATGAAGTGAGAAATACTCTGAGAAATACACCGACTGGCCACTTTATCAGAAACATATCCCTTTATTGGCCACCCTGCAGCTCAGGGGTCACTTATTTTATTACGCAGAAGCACACCTGATCCCACTTCTTTAATCTCTGCAAGCAGCTGATCAGCAGACTCCTGCTTTACTCCTGTATTAACGGTCAGTTTCTGACCACAGAGCACCAGCAACAGCACTGTACCTCGTACACTTATACCAGCTCGTGTGTGTGGTCATGTGCCGAATAGGCTAGAGGGGGGCTGAACAAAGAGATGAGCTACAGTCTGTAAGCGTACATCTATATGTGAACCTGTGTGGTAGGTGTTTCTGATAAAATGGCCAACAGTGCTCATGTCTAACCACACACAACACATGAATTACAGTCATAAATGGAACCATTATGATGTTGAGGGCAGCAATGACAGCGAGCACAGATGAGAAGAATATTTTATTGAATTCCTACCTGAGGACTTCAGAGAGGAACTGTAGGAGAGGCCGTTCTGTTGAGTGACATCGAGGGCCTCCAGGCTGGACATGATGGACTTTGGCTTGAACTCTTTCTTAGGCCGGCTACTGGCTGAGGCTATCCTGGGGGTGAAAGGTCACACGACAGCAACAATTAGAGCCCACTCAAGTGGAGTGCAGTGACGGCTCCATGTAAGCGCTGAGCTTTTACACCCATGTAGAATCATTAACGTTAAATGAATACCTCATCTAAAAATGCTGCCATTGCTATTAATGAACGAAAGCTAATGGGTACTAGCTAAATTGTTAGCATCATGCTAAGCTGTATCCTTCATTTTTCTTTTACCCTTTATTTTACATTGATTTAGGACCAGATGTCCCATACCGAACTAAAAGATAACTTTATACAACACTGCTACTATATAGCATGGGATTAATATAACCTGGAATTATTTCTACAGTCTGCTTTATAGCACAGATTAATACAACCCGGGGTTATTTCTATGTTTACTTTTATAGCACAAATTAATATAACCTTGGGTTATTTCTATGTTTACTTTCATAGCACAGATTTATATAACCTGGGGTTATTTCTATGCTTAATTTTATAGCACGGGATTATTATATCCTGGGGTTATTTCTAAGGTTTGCAAGTTTGGACTACACTCAAAACCAAGCTGGGGTCAGAGGAGGAAAGTCCGAGAAGCTTGCGCCGGAATTCTGGGGCGGCTTGCTGAGATCGAGGAAGCCAAACCCCCCACCTGTTCCTCAGAGAGCAGTAATGGAGGAGTAGGAGGAGGTGGGGCGTTTGTGAGACGCAATGTTTTTGTCACAGGAAACTGAAAGAAAAGAGGAGAATTTGTAGAGCAGAGAATGTAGAGGGGGAGAACTCCATTTTGTGTAATAGCATGGGATTAATGTAACCTGGGATTTTTTTTGAGGGTTGGTTTTATAGCTCATATTAGTATAACCTGGGCTTATTTCTACTGTCTGTTGAAAGTAAACGCTGGTGGAATCTTTATTGATGAAAACGACTGACGGTGGATTCAGACTGGACTAAAATTCACGGAGAAACTCCTGTAATGTTTACATTACCTCACCTCCACATATAACATTAATCTTGTCCAAATAGTACTTCAGACTATTAGCATTTTTGGCTAGAGTAAGAAAAATGTTCTCAGAGTAAATCAGAGTAAAAAGGCAATTTCCAACTGGCAATGGTTCTCATTAACACTGACTGTCTGACTGAAGGTGTAACTAAAAAAGTGAGTTCCATTTATTTACATTTATGATACATTATATACATTTTTGCTTTTGACTTTGACATTCTGTAAAATGAGATTAAGAATAAGAACATACATCTAAAGCATTAAAAGGCTAAAGAGAAGCAACAGTAGCAGATGAGTTTACCTGTTCTGCAGTTTGCTGTTGAGATCCTCCAGGATTTCCGAGGACTGACGGTGATACTCAAGCGCGGCCTCGATCAGAGCCGCTAACTGGCTCACCTGCTCCACCTAGAGGTGGGGTAGATGATACTACAATGAGAAATACTGAGCAAAGACCCCAATGAGAAGTGCCTCTGGCTGCAAATGCATGTGTTGCATAGTGTTGCATTAACACATCCTCTTCAGTGAACACACTTCTGAACTAGAAATGGAAATTGCGTATTATAATTTTCAGGACAATGCCACATTTTGGTGCGTTCTCTTTAGAGGATGTGTTATTTAAGCAACAGAACACAAGAGGGAGTGTGTTATCGCGAAATAACATCACAGCTGTGATGTTATTTGCGATAACACACGACCTCGAGTGTTCTATTACTTTTATACAACAGTTAAAAAAATAAAGTAAGAAATAAATAAATTGGGCCGTAAACGTGGCATTTAATGTTTTAATGTTAGCAATTCCTTCCGCCAAATTATAGTTCCTTAACAAGCAGCTTGTTGCTACGTCAGATTACCGAGCTCCGCTTACTCACTGCACAGCCGACAGGTCGTTCTCCAGCTCCTTACACAGATCAACTGACAGTTTGGGAATTTAATGTAATCTCATTTTCAGAGTCTGACCAAATCGGCTGTCAGTCAAATTTGATCTTAAAAGTATCCATTTTCTGTTTGTGTACAAAGTACGAAGTAAAAACGTTCAAATGGCTTGAGCGTCTCCTAGAGCTGTGAAAGTCATTGCTTAGCAATGGTGTCTCAGCGGAGTGATACAGCGTTTGTGAAAAACCCGTGATGTTATGGCGAAATAACAGCACGGTTAGAACGCTTCTCAACCAATCAGCTTGCTTGGCCAGAACTAACTGTTATATAATTTATTTTTATTTTATTTATTTTTATATCTTATTTTAAATAAACACAACACGACCTGGGGGTGTATAAGACTACATATTTAAATTGATTCTGATATGACGCTGGGAAAATGTGCTGAGATTTTCTGTGGAACTCACATCATTTTCTAAGAAGTTGAACATGCTCCTCTCTGCGAGCTCTTTGGACTCCTCAAACTTCTCCACAGCCTGTTTGATCTCCTCCTCGGGAATCTTCCCCTGGCGCTTCTTCTTGTAGTCGAAATCTAACCGCCGTCCCTCCAGCTTCTTCAGATGATGCTAAAGCAGAGGAGGAAGAGAGGGCATGCCAGTTCAGATGGTTATATAATCAAAACTGCAGTGTTCAGCATCTCACAATAAACCAAAGTGCTGCACTGCAGTTATTATGTATTCATGAACCAAGTAAAGAGATGGATGGATGGATGGATGGATACATGGATGGATCCCTTACCCCAATCTCTTTCAGGTCCTTGTCCTGCAGGGTCTGCAGTGGATCAATAAAGTTCTGCTTCACGCTGATATCAAGGGAGTCCTTAACTTCGGCCATCTGTTTCATAGCTTCTCCAACGTCCACCAGAGCGTAACCTGTGGACACAAAGGACAATAAGACCATCACTGACCAGATGTTATTTGGTTGGTGGACCATTCTCAGCTCAGCAGCTGTTGAGAATGGTCCATCACCCAATAATATCCAGCCAAAAGCGGCTCTGATAAAGGGCTAGAGCAGTGGTCACCAACCTTGATGCTGAGATCTACCTTCACAATCCACCACACCTAGCATCTTTAGAAGCCCTTGATTGTCTGGATCAGATGCATTAGTGTTAGGTTTTGGGGGGCTGGGGGGGGCTGGGGGGTGGCGAGCAGCATGTTGGACGAAGGTTGGTACTAAACTCAGCAGTAAAGTAGATCTCCAGGAGGAGGGCTGGTGAACCCTGGGCGGCAGGATGACTAACACAAACTGTGCTTCAACAGATGAGGTACAGTCTCTAACTGTACACAGGCAGGAGAGGGGTTTCTATTAAAGTGGCCAGTGTACTGGAATATGTGGTCAATATATTACAAAACATGAATAAAAAATACACTGATCAGGCATAACATTATGACCTATGACTATCCTTGTTTCTACTCTCATTGTCCATTTTATCAGCTCCACTTACTATACAGGTGCACTTTTGTAGTTCTACAATTACAGACTGTAGTCCATCTGTTTCTCTGGATACTTTGTTAGCCCTCTTTTACCCTGTTCTTCAGTGGTCAGGACCCCCATGGACCCTCACAGAGCAGGGACTATTTGGGTGGTGGACTATTCTCAGTTCAGCAGTGACACTGAGGTGTTTAAAAACTCCAGCAGCACTGCTGTGTCTGATCCACTCAGACCAGCACAACACACACTAACACAGCACCATCACGTCAGTGTTACTGCAGTGCTGAGAATGATCCACCACCCAAATAGTACCTGTTATGCCTGATCGGTGTATATTGTAATATTAATGCATTCTATGTTTGCTCAAGCACGAAGTCTCCAGATAAAATAAATAAATAAAATTCTAAACTTTTATATATTAATTTAAAGGGCACATATCCTATATCCACTGAAAACCTTTGTGTGGTTTTATGTACCAACAACTGTCATGACTTTTACTTGACCACTTTCCAAGTTCTCATTATCCCCTAGAATTAATCAGCCTGTTTTTGTTACTGTGCCTTTAAGACTGATGTATGTGAATAAGCTCTGTTCTAATTGGCTGTGGTACTGTGCCTCATTCAGAAAGCAGTCCAGACTGAAACTTATAAAATCAGCATGAGTGGGTGGAGCTAAACTGCTGTAGGCTAAATAGATATACAGTGTGTAGCAGTGTTGGTTTTATGACATCATAAAAACAATGAATTCAAAACTTAGTTTCCATGTATGGACTGGGGAGTAAACAGTACTTTAACAACGTTTACATACTACATTAATCTTTAAAAAAAGTGACTATAATATGGGCCCTTTTAAAACTTCATATGCCCCCATATAAAGTAAATAGTAGCACATATCGAGGTGTTTCTGCAGAAATAACGCTGCCGTCTTCCTCCCAGCAGCAAGTATTTGCTGAAACTACAACTTGAAAAAGTCCACTAGCGAAAATGCTGCACTTGAGTTGAATGTACTTGATTCAAGTGTGCATTTTTCACATGAACAAAATTAGCAGCTTTGTCTTTCAGTTTGCTTACTTTTGGTAAAAACATAATAAATATTTTATTTAAGGGGAAAATTACACATTTGAATCAAATTAAATTTGTCACTGTATTCATTTTATTTGTGGACCTATATAATTCCTCTCTCTGAAACTGCTACACAATATTAGAATGGACGAAAAAGCTGACTTTAAAATTGTATTCGGTCACAGGTCAGTCTACTTAGCACCTGTCCAACACTGCAGAATATATATATATATATATATATATATATATATATATATATACATATATATATATATATATATATATATTCTGCAGTGTGTGTGTGTGTGTGTGTGTTAAAAAACCTATTCTAAACATTCAATGTACAACCCCACTTCCAAAAAAGTTGGGACAATGTGCAAAATGTAAATAAAAACAAAATGCAATGATGTGCAAATAATTTAAACCCTACATTTCATTGAAAATGCTTCAAAGACATATTGTTGTTGGCATCAAATTCTAAATACTATTACTATACTATTTTCGATGAAATATAGGTTTTAAACGATTTGCACATCATTGAATTTTGTTTTATTTACATTTTGCACTTTTTTGGACATGGGGTTGTATAACACATGTGTTTTTAAGTATAAGAGGAGATATTTTATTAGGATTTCTATCTGATTAAAAGCAGCGTGTACAGTATAGTTGGAGAGAAAAAACATTCATAATAGAACATTATGCTCCCTCTCCTACCTAAGGCTAAGACTAAGACTGAGACTAGACTAAGACTGAGATATCTTGCACTATATATAATTTTACTTTGCACTACTATGTTTGTATATACTTGTATGTATCTTATTTATCTTGTGTTAATATTTATGTCTTTGGCCTTTATTTTGCTTTTTTACTTTATTTTGTTTTTGTTTGTGTCCTTGCTGTCAATTCTATCTATCTATCTATCTATCTATCTATCTGTCTGTCTATCTATCTATCTATCTAAACAAATGGAAAAATGCCCATCGAGATAGAATATAAATTGAATGTAAACATAACTTATTATGTAACTATGTTCTTCAACACATTTTATCATAGCAAAATGACAGTATCTCTAAACCTGTGAGGATTAATGCTGAGCACCTTCTGCAGCATCCGTTCACTCCACTAGATGTCAGCACTGAGTCAGAGTTATAGAGTTTCACAGAGTTTTGTGCTGGTAAATGTGGACACCCAAACTACAGGAAGGCTGTTTTAGCCAATGGGTTTGCGTATGAGAGAGAGAGAGAGAGAGACGACGAGAGAGAGAGAGAGAGAGAGAGAGAGAGAGGGGATGTCAGTGAGAGTGTATACATGCTGCTCTGTGTGAGTGAAACAGACAAGACAATGATTTCAACATCACCACAAAGCAGGATATCCGTTGCTGCTGGCCTGCGGTTCTTGTTTACTGGAGAGTACATGTCTGCTGGGGCTGCACAATATATCGCCTGTATATCATTCTATTTACCGTCTTTTGTGGAAGCCACTGTCAATTAGGACCAGGCAATATGACAATAATTATGGTTACCGTGATAAATTATGTCACAATAACAACAACAATCGCAACAATGCCTCTCTGAGGGTATCAGGAAACTTGTCTGTACTTAAACACTTCCCACCTGAATGTCTGACTACAAAGAGAGTATAATTAGTCCTGAGTACCACTTTAAAATAAGAAAATGAGTTTGTTTATGGTTATTAGGTCATAAACACTTTAAGAATCATTAATAAGCAGTTATAACACATTAATAAAAGTGAGCTCTTATATCTGATGAATATGAGTATGTGTTAAAGCTGACAGGTTTATGGCTGACTAATGAAGATTAATTATGTGTAAATGCTTATTAATGATTTTAAGCTCTTTAGGCCCTAATTAATAACTAATAATTAATAAACTAATAATTAATAACAGTCAATAAACTCATTATTATGAACACTTTATAAGGGTAGTCCTACTTGAAAGTGGTATCAAGTCCTGTTTATTTGGTTTTTGTGCAGCAGCGTGTGAAACGTTGAATAAAAAATATGGTATTCAACATCTCATCGAGCGTTCAACAGTGTGTTTTAATTTTTTGCAATATAATGGCAAATGACAATCGCGATACGTAGTAAACTAATCACAATATAGTATTTTGTCCTCCATACCAAATGCGGAGTCGTCCCCGAGCTCCCGGCCGTATTTCAGCATGCAGTCCCCCAGAAGCCCCTCTGTCTGTGGGTAGCCTGTTGTCTTCACTTGCCCTCTGATCTTAGACATGGTATTCAGCATCCCCAGCTTGGCTCGCGATGCTGCAAAAGCGTCCAAACACAGTCGTGAGGCACAGAAGTCGGACACTTTAAAGTGATAGTTCATGACTAGCAAATGTTGCCAAATGACACCAAATGTAGTATCACTTCATTTTTCTGTGATAAGAAATTATTTTCCTTTGTTTTCTCGAGATGTTGAGTTATTTGTATCATTATCACAACACAAAGAACGCTCTTTTCTCAAGATCTTATGGAGTCCTGCTGGTGACATCCCATATAAATAAATATGATGTGTGGTTATGAGTTAGTAAGGCGCTGGAATGAGATAATTAAGTTGTGGCCACGACTTAGTAAGGCATGGGAATCAGATAATTAAGTTGTGGCCAAGGCTTAGTAAGGTGTGGGAACGAGATCCTAATGTATGGCCATGACTTAGTGAGGCATGGGAACGAGATGCTAATGCGTGGGAATCAGATAATTAAGTTGTGGCCACGACTTAGTAAGGCTTGGGAACAAGACAATTAAGTTGTGGCCTTGACTTAGTAAGGCATGGGAATGAGATCCTAACATGTGGCCACAACTTAGTAAGGTGTGGATACGAGATAATTAAACTGTGGCCATGACTTAGCAAGGCGTGGGAACGAGATCCTTATGCGTGGCCACAGCTTAGAAAGGTGTGGGAATGAGATAATTAAGCCTTGACCACAGATTAATAAGGCATAATCTTGTTCCCTTAACTTACTAAGTCATGGCCACAACTTAATTATTTCATTCCCATGCCTTATTCAGTCATGGCCATGCATTATTTTTATTTATATGGAATGTCACCAGCAGGGCTCCCTAAGATCTGTAGATATTTATGCCATTATCACAACATAACAAATGTTATCTTGATAAAACAACGTCAGTTATGTTGCGATAATATCTCAAGATCTCATGAAAACATTTATTTTGCAGTGATGATGACACAAATATCGCAAAACAAATGCAAATAATTGTTTTCACAGAAAAACAAACAAAAAAAGTGAACACATGGGGGTCTCCACTGCCAAGACGTAATGAGCTCTTTTAGTTTCGTACTGACGTTATGCGCTAACAAGTAATGAGCTAATATAATAAGCATCATGGAAACAAACAGTCACACACAGACCCACCACTGGAAACTGCAGCATAACACAAAACTTTAAAGAATATAAATTAGAAACTAGATTCCACGTGTGCTATTTCGAAGATTTAGTGTCTTCGATGTAATTCTAAAATATATAAATTTCTATATGTATTATATGACCTGACCTGTACGTAGCTTTTTTGAGAGGAATCTGTCTGTTTGTCTGTTTGTTCTCTTACCGGGGTTTGGCTGGAGGTATTCTGTGGTTTTGGTTAGAAGCTCAAAAACAGACTTGTTGGTGACATCAATTTTCTGTGAGGAAACAAAAGCATGTCAAGAGAAGAGGAAACAAAGAGAATTGGAAAATGGTGCAAACAGACTTGAAACAATGTGGTTGAATCAGGTCAAGAGAGCTTTACAGTACAGCACAGCTTCTGGAGGAACTGCTGCCTTTTTTTTTTTTCAGAAGACACATCAGTGGAACAAACAAAACAATTGTAGCACTACTGAAACTGTTTTGGTAGTGACAATTTTAGCTAATTTAAGCTAATAACTCTAGCCAGCACATGACTAGTAAACACAGCATTGAATGGCTCGCACATAAAATAAAAATATTTCTATTAAAACACATAAAAGTTTGCTTGAATGTAGAAATGTGTGTCTCGGTAGTGACAGCTCTTAATTTTACACACTGATGTTCAGACGCTTTCTAACACTAGCCCCATGGGTCCAGCACATACGGTGCTAAACGTATGAATTCTACACGGCTGAAGTCGCCTTTTTATCTGGCAACTTAGATTCGAATTTTCTGTTCTACCTTAAATGGAACAGCAGTTACAGTCTGGCACCTCAAATAACTGCTGCACCATTTAAGGTGGAACAGGAAATTCAAATAAGAAGCCAACTTTAGCCTAATCAAAGTCGTTTTTGCCATACATGTGCATATGTACCATCCCCCAACCCCTCCCCCCAGCAGACACTGCTGAAATTTTAAAAAATATTACACTTATTTACACTTCTGTACCATCTGGTCTATGGTTTGCTGTGTGATGGAAGGCCCCGAGACCTTGTGGTTGTCTGATGCTGACGACCAAGTCAGGTGGCTTCTCAACCAGGCCTAATCCGATTAGTGCCCATGCTAGGCTAATGCTAACCCTAAAACGTCCAGCCATTCCTTCATGTCCACTGCAAAGTGGGCTACTTCAGATGCAACAAACTAGAAAGCAGGAGCTGATCGAAGGTTTGCTGCATTTTCATTTTCATTTGAAACGTGACTGAAACGTCCCTGACTCAGACACTCAGCTAAACGGGATAATGTTAGCATGGTTTGCACATTGCGCCATCTACGCTTATTCATGGCGTGCTGGTATAACAGTTATGACTAAACTCAGCCCTGAGGAAGAATTTCAACCTGTACACTGCCCACTACTGCATACTGTTACACTGCCCACCCCTAGCAGTGAGATTAGTGATGAGCTAAAGGCAGTCCTTACCCGCTCCATCTCCATAAAGTCCTCATCTAGCTTCGTTCCTTCAGCACCACTTATCTTCTCACTCAATAACTGTGAGAGAGAGAGAGAGAGAGAGAGAGAGAGAGAAAGAGAGAGAGAAAATGAATATACAAATGAATTAGATGAGGGTTCTGGGGGGCGTACTGAAGGTTGTGCTGACCAGCATGAAATTGCATCATGCAGCTGTCCTCCATCATGTCCTCCAGAGAGAACCGCTCTACTCATCCACTCATCTACAAACCATGACTCTCATCACAGGGACTGCAGGCCTTCCTGCTCAATTCAGATCAATTTTTTTTATAATTTGCTTTTTCCAACAGACATCGATCCAAAGCAGCTTGTCCTGAAATGTGAGTACAACCTCCTAATGGGCCTCACTGAGAGACGCAGTGTCAGGAAGAACGCTCTAAAAGTATGATGAAGAACCACAGAGAGGAACCAAGACTCAAAAGGGAACCCATCGTCCTCTGGGCCGTGCCAGATAATGCTATTACGATACAACTAATAAGAATTAAGCTTAAAGAAAGACAGTAAACAGAGGCACTCGGATCAGACATTAGACTTTTAGATTAGAGGACAGATCTGTGATATATAAGCCAATGACTAATATTAGAAGTCTATTAAAGACTGTCAGAAAAAGACAGTCAGAAATAGATCAGGATAGCATGTGCCTGAATTACACATTATCCAGCACCCTTTTATCATCTCTTAGTCTAATAACTCCTTATTGGTTATTAATAAGTCAATTAATAATTAAAGTAAATGATCAAATTAGTGGCACCGCCATTCTCACTGCAGGTTTGTTGTGGCTGTTCATTAAAGGGCCTATATCTTACATTTTTCTTGTATTTCCTTTTTTCCTTGAGATGACATTTCTGTGAGTTTTTGTGGAAAAAATTAATTTCCACATGAATGTAATGAACCATTCCAAGAATGCTTTTAAATTAAACAGGTTGTTACTGTAACTTTAAGACTGATTTATGTAAATGAGCCCTGTTCTGACTGGCTGCCCTGAATTGTGTCTCACTTAAAAAGCAGTCCGCACAGAATCACTCCTTAAAACTTTAAGTCTGCGTGGGCGGGGCTAAACTGCTGTAGAGGGAATGAGCAGATATATGTAAACATGTAGGATTTTGTGACATCACAAAAACAACTAATTCATAAATGGCTGTTTCAGTAGCTTCCATGGGGATTGTACAATATCAAATTATTTTTTTTGTGTTTGCATTCTACATCAAAATCTTTGATTTCAAAAAGGTAAGGAAATACAGTTTTCAATGATATGGGCCCTTTAAAGTGTCAAGTGTCAAGAGTGAGAATGGCACGTGCATGTGACCTTTAAAAATCCACTATGACAGCTAGTGCTAGCGCTGAATGTGCAGCCGTTATGTCAGTGTGAGAATGTGTGAAGAGGTTGTGGTTACTGTTACCCTCCGTCACTCTTCAACTGTTAGAGAAAAACATCATTTCCAGACCGGTTTCAATAAGCATGAATCAGACCCTGTAAGAAGATTAACATTGTGAGCATAGCAGAACAAAATAAGGCTGGCACTGCTGCCAAGCAGGTCAGCGAAAGCAGATCTAGAACTTATTAGGCTTTAAAATCAAGATATTTTTACTTAAACTCCTTCACTGCACATAACACCAGCAGCAGTAACCCTGAGGGTGCAGGACTTCACTTAAAAGTCACATCTCCACAACTTTCCTCTTAAACTCAAAGATAGCTAAACAGTCAAGACATAAAAAACATAATAAACATGCTTTTGGCCATTTATGCAGAAATGTCCTTTAATTTGAGCAAGAAAATCAGTATTGTTCTGTTTTCTAAAGCAAGCACTGATACTGACTGCTTATTGGGTGGTTAGCTTTACTGTTACTGAGTGCTAACTGGTTAGCATCAGTGCTGAGTGCTGATTGTTTAACATTACTGCTACTGAGTGCTAATTGGTTAGAATTACTGCTAGTGAGTACTGATTGGTTAGCTTTACTGATACTGAGTGTTGGTTGTTTAGCATTACTGCTACTGAGTGCTGGTTTGTTAGCATTACTGCTACTGATTGGTTAGCATTACTGTTACTGAGTGCTGATTGGTGAGCATTACAGCTACTGAGTACTGATTGGTTAGCATTACTGCTACTAAGTGCTAATTGGTTGGCATTACTACTATGGAGTGCTGCTTAATTAGTATTAGTGTTACTGAGTGCTGATTGATTAGCATTACTGCTACTGAGTGCTAATCGGTTAGTAGTACTGCTACTGAGTGCTGATTCATTGGCAAGCTATTTAGCGTATCTTTTCATTTTTTAACCAGTGCCCTCTTCTCTATGATGTCTCTGTTATAACCCAGTTAATGTTATTTAAAACTGGACAAAGCTACAGGCGTCAAGATGCTGCTTTTGTTTTTATCTCGTACTATTGTCCATTGTTTTAGACGACAGCATTTCATACAGCATCAGAAATCACACAAGCAAGTCTATTACTGAACAACTCTGCACAGTTTGAGGCAAGTGTGATGATTTAGTCATGCAATTATCATAATGCCACATTAGCCTTGTAGCTCCAGTGTGAAACTAATGAGGCAAATTTTGACCACATCTGGGGTAAGGCGAACATTTAAATTAGTTCCTTGAACTTCAGGCATTTAAGGGGTCAGTGAGATGCTCAGCTAATCTGGAGTGATTAGCCAGATTTCTCTTAATCAGATTCTTTCAATCTGAGTAGGCCCGCTGTTTTTTAGCTTTAGCACCTCTGAGGGTATTTCCAGTCTCAGCACATATGACTAAACACATCCGTTGGCCAATGGTGTTGTATGTGATTGTGATCCAACTAATAATGGTTGCAGTCACAAAGCAAAACGCTAACCAGTAACAGAGCTTATTAGCAATTAGCATTGTGCACACTGCATGGCTAGATCATCACATAAACCACATGGAGTTGTTAAGTTGACTTGTGGTTTCTGACACTGTATGACTCACTGTTACCTATAAACATGAACAAAAGTACGGACAAAATTTAAGGTACAAGATGGCTGCTACTGTTTTTAGTAATGAAACATACTTTTGTCCTTATTTATAGATAACAGTGTGGTATATAATGTCATAAGACACCCCAAAGAAATACATTTAGAGTAAGAATAAAAAAATTATTTTTTTTGCCAAACTACTGCTTTAAATAAAACAATGTCTGCATAATTTAATATCTGAGATGTAAACAGAGTCATAATATGTGGTATTCCTCTGTAAGGACCACTATGTCTATGGATGTGTTACAAGTATTTCAATGAGCTGGTCTGCTATTCCTTGTATAAACACAATAGCACATCAAGGCAATGATTCATTCTATTCTTTTCTGTATACAGCCCAGTTTTGTCCGTGTTTTTTCACACCCGTAATAAACTGGATCACAGACTCACATAAAGAGCCAAGACTGAGGTGTGAAGACTAGTTACACCAGGCATGTGTATGTAACGTCACCTACAATATGGTGAGACTGGAAATACCCACAGTGATGCTAAACCTAAAGAACAGCAGGCCTACTTAGATCGAAAGTAGCTGATTAAGAGAAATGTGGCCTTTTACCCCGGTGTTGTCACTGAGCACGAAAATATCTGGTTGAACAGAAGACATGTTTGGTGTCAAGTTTTTCACTGGAGCTACAAAGCTAATCAGGGATGTGAATACACTCTTGAATCCATACAGCCTTGAGTAGAGGTGTAACAACTCACAAAATTCAAACTTCACTTCGATATCATATGCAGATGTCTCAAATCGCTGCACTGTTCGATACAGAAAAAACTGCCTTAAAATGTGCCTCATGCTAATATGATAATATTCCCATTTTCAGTGTATTAGAGCGTTTAACATTACCTAACAAACTAGCCACACCATGCTAGTCACAATAGATTGATACAATAGAATAAGCTAAAATTTGATACAATGATACTCATTGTTACCTTAACCCTTTACAAAGAAATCAAAAATACTTCAGATCAGCAGAACAAGGATGAAGTGGCTCGAAAAGATATTCAAATGTAATGATGTGTCTCTACAAACAAAGACCAGAATTGTCCAGGCTGTGCCCAGATAACCAAACTGAAGCAAACTGAAGATGGGTGGAGATCAGAGGAATCATGAACAAGCCATTAAGAACTCTCAAGACCCAAACAGAAGAGAGGGCACTCTGGAGAAACACTGACACATCTAACTTTTTTACTCAGGGCATGCAATATTTAGAACTTGGCAAACCTGCTCTCTAATAAAGAAAAACATCTTAACACAGCAGAGGAGCAGGCTCAAGCTCACAAAATCAGATTTCTTCACCAGACAACTCCTTGAATCTCTGTGTTCAAGGGTCAGTGGGGCGCTCTGCTAATGTAGAGGAGCCATCGGCCAGATTTCTCTTAATCAGCTGCTTTCAGTCTCTGTAGGCCTGCTGTTTTTCAGGTTTAGCATCTCTGTTTATTTCCAGTCTTTATAAACTGTACACATGACTCCACACATGCTTAGTGTTAGGCCTGTCACAAGTATTACATAATCGCCTGATCACAATTATTTGAGCTGACTGCACTTATTTTCCACAGCTGTTAGCAAAGATCGTAGACATTTCACAGTTACAACATACACAGCGAGAAATGGGTGTGTGTCTCCATTCATTTGGCTGAAGCAAATACATGCAAATAAAAGAAAGCAGAAAATACACTGAATTGAGACGTGATGGTCAACGAAAGTTCTAAATTCTGACTTAGAATTAAAATTGAAGGGCAGATATGAGTAATATTTGTTTATTTGATGTTTGTTAATAACACCTTTAGAGGGCGGCAGCGACTGACATTTGTTTATTTGATGTTTGTTAATGACGCCTTTAGATGGCAGCGGTGAGTGACGTTTGTTTATTTGAACGCACAGTTACAGTTGCACACAATAAACAAAAAAAGACAAATTGCTAATCACAATTATTTATATGGCAATTAATCATCAAATAAAATGTATGACCCTACTTGGTGTAACTAGTCTTTACACCTCGACACTGGCTTACAAAAATGGCTACTGAGCTTGCAGTCACATAGCAGTACATTAACAGGTAATGGTAGCTTATACCACACCAATTAGCATTGTGATAGCTGCCTTGCTAAAATCACACTCACTTCAAACCGTGTGGGTTGTTTAGTAACCTCTAACAGACTTGTTTATGTGGTTTCTGACACTGTTAACTATAAACATGAGCTAAAGTACATGGCTAAAAAAAGTACCATCTTGAAGCCTGAATTACTTCTTTACTTTTGTCCATTTTGGCACATCAGTGTCCACTAATTGTTAACTACATTACGTTCCAGTGCACCAAAAAGCAGATACCAAACCAAACATGGCATCTTGGCTGATGGACTACCTTTGGGATGAGGGCTAAAAATCAAATCACATTTATTGTCACATCAAATTAACACACACACACACACACACACACACACACACACACACATTTTCCAAGCTGCTTATCCTTCTGGGTCGCGGGGGGGAGCTGGAGCCTATCCCAGTGGTTCACATATTTTTGTGTGTGTATGTATGCATATATATATATATATATATATATATATATATATATATATATGTTGCATATTTAAGTATTACTAAGGAGGCTATGCACCTAGTATTTTTACCACCATATATTGTATATTAAGTACTCACTGCTGTCAGAACTCACTGCTGTCAGAACAAACCCTGTCTGTTCATCATGAAATATACCTAGTAAAGGCCAACAGGCTTCTTAAAATTATGGGAAAAACTGAAAAACAGCAAAAATGGAGATATACACACATTAGACTCTACATATATACACATATGCACAATATACACGTAAGTATGCACACACTATTGCTATATATCTACACCTGCTTTATATATATATATATATATATATATATATATATATATATATATATATATATATATATATATATATACATACATATATATATATACACACACACACACACAGACATATATATATATATATATGTGTGTGTGCAGGTACAGATTTGCTAGACAGAAGTTATAGTAAGATCAGAGTGCGTGTGTGCGTTTTTCTTCATGCAATTTTTTAAGACTGTTTTGCTTCCTGATACCTCTTTCTTTTTCTTTCTTTCTCTCTCTCGTTTTCTGATTTCAACTCTCCATAACAAGTGCAGGCTGAGGTTACACTGACGCCCACACATAATGCATTAAACACCCACAACTTGTGCTACTAATTTCAAGCATGTGAGGAGTGTGATGGGTTTTTAAAACACACTGCCATTAAAATTAAAGAGTCTGCTTATTTGGTGACCTCAACATGACTCAATGTTTAAAATGAACCTACATTAAGCCTACTGCCTTACGTAACAGACGCTTCCCCTCATACTGAGGCATGTAGATTCTAGTTTAAAATGAATCTCCATGTATCAGTGATGTTGACGAGGATTTATTCGTCATTTCTGGTCCGTGGGAACGAAATGCAAGAGCAATAAAGGAAGCAGCAGTTAAACAGGAGAAGGAAATGAGACCACAATGAATCTACCAGTGGTGGCTCATTGAACTGCGACGGATTTGAGGAGTGTTAACCACGTCCAGTTCTGTGTCGTTTTCCAAAGATATACATTATATGCCCAGACAGCCCTTGTAATAGGTGAATTCAGCTACTTTAAAGGTGCATAGCTTGTATAATCTCCATAGAAAAGCACTGACCAACTGAATGCGATGCACTGGAGCAGCTGCATGAGCCAACATGCCCAACGACAAGGGTGGGCAAGAGGGGTATAAATTGAGCAATGGGCTGCGGAGCAGTGGAACTGTGTTCTCTGGAGTGATGGAGCTCCATCCAGTACCTTTGGGATGAGCTGAATATATCAAAATCACAGTTTAAGACAATTTTCAAATCGCAAGAGCTGCAATTTTTTTTAAATTATAGCCTACACTCTTAAAAACGTTCTTCAAGGTTCTTGAAAAATATTGTCTTTACTAAAGAACCATCATTCTATATAGAATCATGCACAATTAATGACCCGTTTGCATGCTTAAAAGTTCTTTCCATGGTGAAATGGTTCTTTAGATTGATGGAGAACGCTGTATATGGTTCGATATAGCACCAACAAGCATTCTGCTATTGTTACGATGTCAAGCTTGTAACAATATAAGAACATTTTGGTGCTATCTACAACAACATTCTCCATCAATCTAAAGAACCATTTCACCATGCAAAGAACTTTCAAATGCAAATGGGTCATTGAGTGTTCATAGTTCTACATAGAACCATTGTCTTTACTAAAGAACCCTTGAAATACCTTCTTTTTTAAGTGTGTGCATTAGCAAAACTGTTGTGTTGAGTTTTAAGAGGGGAAATTGAACCTAATACGCTTATGAAATGCCTGTAGATGAGTTAGACCAATCAGAGGCAACCAAACCTCCATGTGTTGTGACATCACAACCACAACTGACTGGGTTTGGCACACTACGTTCAGGGCTCAAGCCTCAAGCCAAAAGAGGTGGATATTCTGGTCTTCTTGGCCAAAATAAATCAGGCCTGAATCTCAATTTATAAAAAACAGCAATTTAATTTGCAGTCACAATATTAGTTGAAAAAATCAGACTTTCCGCCAAATCGTTTAACCCTACCTTTGGGATGAGTTGAAGTGATCGAGAACTGACCATTCAACAGAAGTACCTTACCTCACTAATGTTCAATCAAATCCTCACAGCAATGTTCCAACATCTAGGCCCAATCCCATTTCTTCTTTTTACCCCTACCTCTTGCTTTCGAGTGTCTCATTGCCCCTTGGAACTGAGTTTCAAGGGGTAGTGGTTGAAATCTTCCCTATAAAATGGGACCCTCAAATAAAAAGAACATTACTTCATTAACAGTCTACTAGTGGTGCTCTATAGGCGAGCCTCCCAGTCTGCAGTGACAGAAAAGGAGGGTAAAGTTCAGCAACCTCACTGCTGGGCTTTAGTTATGTTTAGGGCATCATATGCCTTCAAGGAGGGGGGACAATTATTTATTATCCCCCACCCTTAATTCTTTATTGATATGAAGCTGAAGTCAGCTATTCACCAGCTTCTTGTTCGACTTTTCTTGTTCCACCTTAAATGGAGCAGCAGTTACAATCTGGCGCTTTAGATGTCAATACTGCTGGACTATTTAGGGTGGAACAGGAAATTTAGCTAGCTACTGAGACATCAGCAGACTACTAGCAATTTTTAATGATTTTTATGAAAAAAAGACCATAATACACTGAAACGACATTAAACTAAGATAATACAGTGGTTATTGTAAATTTTAACAGAGAAAATTCTCACATTTATGAGTTTCTTTGGTCGCTTGTGCAGTCATTTTGCCGTTTTTTCTTTTTTTTCCCTCATTACCCTCAGCCCCAACACTTCGCCCTACCCCTCCAACTCAACAAAAATTGGGACACCCTACTCCTAGACATGAACACGCATAACAGAGGGCTAAGGGCTAAGTGGTAGGGGCGAGGGGTGAAAGATGGGATTGGGCCGTAGTGTAAAGCCTTCCCAGAAAAGTGGAGGCTGTTACTGCAGCAAAGGGGGACAAACTCACTATTAAAACCCTTAATTTCAGAAGAAACTCTACAAACAGACAGATCATATAGAAAGAACCACTCATGGCAAGCACTGATGAGACTAAAACATCTGCTTTATAAACTCTCTTAAACTGAGCTTGTTTGGGAAGTGACATCTCACCCAAACAAAGTGCAAAAATTAACACGCTCAATTAGCAGCGCGCATGGAGCCACCGTGTGAAACGGAGGCTAAGAATAAACCAAGTGCTGAAGCATCTAACAAAGTAACACTGCGCTGCCTCGATCTGACAACCAGCATCTACAAAGCAGAGACGTCACTCTGCACAGACGTCACTCTTTAGGCTATCACCTCAGAAAATAGACAGGCCACATGACCCGAAAGAAGAATCTAGAACTCTTTTAGAGTCAGTGGCAGCAGCAGGATGAGGCTCAGAGAAGAACAGAATAGAACCAAATAGAACAGAAAAGAGTTAAGCAGGACGGAACAGAACAAAATACAAACAAAAAGAACAGGGAACAGAATAGTACACTTAAAAAAGATGATTCTTCAAGGGTTCTTTAGTAAAGAAATTAGTTCTGTAAAAACTATGAACACTCAAAGAAGCCTTTGCATGATTAAAAGTTTCTTTGCATCATGAAAGCGTTTTCAGATTGATAAAGAATGTGCTGTATATGGTTCTATATAGAACCTTTTTGAAAAAGGTTCTATATAGCACCCAAAAGTGTTCTTCTATTGTTACAATGTTAAGCTTGTAATAATAGAAATAGCCTTTTGGGTGCTATATAGAACTCTTGCATGATTAAAAGGTTCTTTGCATCATGAAAGTGTTCTTCAAAATGCGCTGTAGATGTTCTTCTATTGTTACAAGCACACTCTAAGAAATAAAGTACGAAACTGTCACTGGGGTGGGACCCCTCTTGTCACTGGGGTTGTACCCTCAACGGCACATCTCAGCACCTTTAGTCAGGAAACATAACTGTACCATAATCTACTGAAATTATATTTTCTAAGTTGTATTGACTCCACACACCCCGTCTCGTCTCCAGGCTTTTTATTTTATTGCTCTATTTTAAAACATTAGGTTATGAAAAGGTACAAATATGTACTTTTCACCTGGAGAAACTTAGTTAAGGTACACAGTTGGACCTTTGTACACTGTTGTACCTTTGAGGGAACATTTACATTGTTTGTCCCCTGAGTTATGAAAAATGCACCTGGACAGAACCTTTATTTCTAACAGTGCATGATGTTCAATGCTAATGATTCTGTCCTAACATGACAGAAACACAATAATGTTGGGATGCTTGTGATGTTTCTAATCAATCTGTCAGCACAAACCTGAACATGCATGACAGAAAAGCTCTAGTCGGAATTCTTCTTACAGCCTACATGAATAACTTACACTAATCATTTCAGTGTTTTCAGTGTTTATTGGGCTCAGATTCCAACAATAACAACTGGGCTTTTTCATGCAGTGATCCGTCACTCGAGAAACTGCGCTTTCTTGAGAGATTTACGCTCGTAACATTCCAGCTCTCGCCATACTTTCAGTTTCACTCAGCTGTAGTTACAGCAGTTACTGCACTTTGTCCCAGAAGCACCTCAGAGACATTTAATGGGGCATATCAAGCATGTTCTGTGACTCAGATAAAACAGTAATAAAAGACACCTGCAACTGGACATTTCAGCCGTACTCTCAAATACAGCGGTCATGCGAAAAACAAGGTAGAAAAGAATAGAAAATGAATAGAAAATGAGCACAAAACAGACAGAAATAAGCAGAACTAAGAAAGGAAAGAATGCAAACTTTATCTTTTGTCTCACATCATAAACAATACATAAAATATCCAAAATCAGTGCATAATACATAATTTATACACCAAGCTGCCAGTTTATTTGAAACTCCTACTTTATACTTCCACTTATTGTACACTGTACTGTACCCAAACCTTTATGCAACAGCACATCTGTCCTCAAGCACACAGTTAGCATGCTAGCACTAGCATCACCACGCACTATTTGTAAAATTCCTGAGAACCTTCAGCCCCACGTTTGTACACTAGCTGGCTCCAGTCCAGCAGTAAACTGAAACACACACTCTCTCTCGCACACACACACCCACACCTCCATCTTGAACATCTGCAAGTTTACACTTGCACATTCGGCGCCAGCCAAACGTCTGACAAAACTGACAGAATGTATGTTTTTCATTAACCTCTGAGGTCCATGAACTCGCCCCGGCAACAAATTCAATGTTTCTATATCTGTTTCTGTCTCGTTGTGATAATCCAGATCGTACATGACTCACACCCGAAGTTACGAGGCTACAAAGAGAGGCAGAGATACACGTCGTCTGCCTCTTACCACGTGTAACTGGTGGATTCGTGTCTGTCTACATTCTGTGTCAAACTGACCAATGGACACTCAGGAAATCACTGAGGACTGACCTGTCACGGTGGAAACCGTTCATTCTTCATTCAGTCCACATCCGACACACGTGAAATGGCGTGCAGAGAGTTTACAGCTGCTGAAGTTGCTGCAGTGGTTTTGGAAAGTTGTGATGAAGATAACAGAGCATTAAAGGCAAATTTAAGAAGATGCAAAAATCGAGAAAATGACCTCAGATCCCAGAGGGTTAACGTCACAAGCTGGGCCTACACTACACAATTTTCCCCCTGATTTGCCCCTTTTGACAAATTTTGGCAGCTACAGCTATACAGCATCTCAGGCTATGTTTACACAGCAGGTAAAAGTGGCCCAAATACGATCTTTTTCCTCATATATGACACAGATGTGTCATCTGTGTGGCAGTGTGGACAGCAAAAAACGCACTGAATCGGACATTTTCAGTTCCGATTTGAGACGCTTTTATATGTGGTACTGAAATCCAATACGTATCTGAACTGCGGCAATGCGACTCAGTCTGAACAGCCAGATCGGAATTCATGCGACTTTTACGTCAGTATAACTCGACATTCGTCATAATTTCGCACTGCTGAGACTCATAAACATTTAGGCTGATGTTTCTGTACCAAAACATTAGAAGAGACTCATCAAACGGCTCCGTGTTGCTCCCGAGTGGCGCAACCGTCTAAGCGATGGCCCTATCAGTAGGAGATCGCGAGATCGATCCCTGGTGATGCTACAGCCACCCGTAGCCGGGAGTCCAAGAGAGCACAATTGGCCTCGCTCTCTCTGGGTGGGAAGGATGGCCCTCCCTCTCCCCCCATCACTCAACGCGATGCTAGTCAGTGCAGGCGTCTGTTAGCTGACGTAACAGATCTGGCGGTTGGCGCTTTCCTCCGAGCGTGTTCGGCCGTCCAGTGACGTTGCGTGAGCGGCAGTTCGAAAAAAAGCGGTGGCTGGTTTCACAGGTCTCAGAGGAAGCCTGTGTGTTAGCCTTCACCCTCCTAGTGTTGATAGCATCGTGTGATTGGGGGAGTCCTAACTGGCGGGTGGAATTGGAAACGACTAAATCGGGGAGAAAATTGGGTAAAAAAAAAAAAAAAATTGTCTCCATGTTCGAAGAGGTTTCGAACGAAACGGCCAAACGCGGCCAGAGGAGACAGAGGCTGCAGCGTCAAAGAACAGAAAGAAAGTTTAAAGAATCTGAGGACACGAAAGAGCAGAAAGAAAGTTTAAAGAATCCGAGGACACGAACCAAAGAAGTGGCCGTGGCAGAATAACGAACCCTTTTTAACGGCGAACTCGAACACATTCTGGGTAATGAGCCCAGCTGTCAACCACTGGAACTTTATACTCGCTCCTGTGATGCTGGCGAAGACAAAACTGAAAGCTGCGGGAGCAACTGGCGTTCGCTGGCCGTCATGACTGTTTACCTGTTATGGACGAGCCGCCATGTGAAGCACTGTTCTTTTGCGCATGCGGGTCAGTTTAGGAGCGTGATCTGTTCAGAATAATGTCGCATACAGGTCACATTTAAAAGATAAAGTGAACAGCCAAACAAAAAAATCTGATTTGGACCACTTTTACCTGCTGTGTAAACGTAGCCTTATATTCACACACAACTACATAATTTTTATCAATTATTACTAACTGCACTGTTCTGCACCCATATAGTGCTTGGACCCTAATGATTGCCACTTGCATTTAAAGCCACTTTTCCACTACATGGAACCGGCTCGACTTGGCCCAACTCAACTCTGCTTGCCTTTTTTGGTTTTCCACTAGGCAAATCTGGTCCCTGATACCTGGTACTGGGTACTATTTTTGGTACCACCTCCGTTGACGTTCCAAGCGAGCTGATTCGGTATCAAAAGGTGATGTAAAAACGCTACAGACTTCTGACTGGCTGGACAGAATAGCTAAACACATATACTAACATTAGCTACCAGGTTGGCATAGCCACTTGCGTCGCCTCTTTTGAGTAACCAGAATCGTCTCGTCATCTGAACTCTGACGTAGTTTTTTCAGCAGTCTTTTGTCTTACTGATATCAGCCTTTTCTGAACAATATTTGTCTCCTTCACGTCTCGGCAGTTTTATTTGGTGTCGCTATGGCAACCAGTAACATTAAGGGGGCGCTATATCAGCAGTAGAAAATGAAGTAGCTGGTACCAAAAGCAAGTCGAGTCGAGTTGGTACCATGCAGTGGAAAAGCTGCTATAGATGGTTGTTTAGCTCTCATAGCAGTTACAGGCCACAGAACATGTTCTACGGCAATTTCAGACGCTACCTAAATGGAAGATGTTTGTCTTGCCGAAAATTACATCTTATTTACATCAGCTCATGAACCATGGTTCTCTCTCACTTCTTCCATAAAGATGTCTTAGTTCAATAAAAATTCAACACTATATCATCAAATACCATAATAAATCCAGAAAATGCCATGATACTGAATTTCATCAATACTGCCCAGTACTATTAGCTACCTTAGTAAATTATATTGTAAATACAGTAAGAAATAAAGGTTCTGTGCAGGTACCTTTTTTGTTCATCAAGGTACAAACAATGTAAATGTTTCCTCAAAGGTACAACAGTGATCCAATTGTACACATTATTATTATACGGTTCACATTGTAAACATTATTGTTATATATAAAATAAGCATTGTTAATATGGCAAGTAATTCCAATCATTCCACAGTCCAATTGTGTACCTTAAATATGTTTTTCCAGGTGAAAAGTATCTATTTGTACCTTTTCATAACCTAATGTTTTAAAGTAGAACAATAAAATAAAAAGCCTGGAGATGAGATGGGGTGTGTGGAGTCCGTACAACTTAGAAAATATAATTTAAATGTATTATGATACAATTATGTTCCCTGACTAAAGGTATTGAGATGTACCCTTGAGGGAACCACCCCAGTGACAAGAGTGGGTACTGCCCCAGTGACAGTTTAGTACCTTTATTTCTTAGAGTGTATATAGTACGACAGTAGGCCTTGTGTTATGCAGGTTTCAAAATACTACAACTGAAAACTGAGCACTACACACAGGTCATAATAATTATTGATAACTATCAATAGGGAATTACATGAAAAAATATTTCGGCATATCTCCCAGCCTTAACCTGAGGAACATCAAATCCCTCAGCATCCTACTTTTATGCTAAGATATCTCAGTGTTGCAATGGAGAAAAGCATTCTAACTGTTCACTCTAACGTGAACACTAAAGCAGATTTGACCCCCAGGTCAAACACAAACCACCGATGTGGACATTAGAGGGACAGCAGCGGGAAACATGACTAATGTATCCTTTGTGTTGAGGCCATGAAACACAGCTCCACAAAGCATCAAAGCGGGGACGGAGCAAACCTGCAGGCAGAAAACATCAAACACACAACAGAGGAAGAGAGAACAGTGTCCTGGAGATGTGTTTACATTAGAGTGGAGGAGGGTCTTCTTGAAACCGAGGCAACAGGAGCTCAGCGAGAGGGATTCTGGAGTATCTTATTTGTATAGCTTATCAAACCTATCTAGCCTTTGCCTCCTTTAAAATCTGCATCGTGCATGACCATGTTGGTCAGTAAAATGGATCAGCATGTGGAATTGGAGATTTCTGTGTGCTACTATGTTTTCTATCACTGTATAAAAGAAGCTGCTGCTGGATGTATTGCTGGCCGTTAATGCATACACATTGAGAATGCAATTCACTTCGCCATACAGGCAGGTGTATGCCAATTTCTACAATTAATAACTTCGTATGTGTCAGTATCAGCAGATATGTACAACCCCATTTCCAAAAAGTTGGGACGCTGTGCAAAACGTAAATAAAAACAAAATGCAATGATGTGCAAATCATTTAAACCCCATATTTTATTGAAAATGCTTCATAGACAACATAGCAAATGTTGAAACTGAGAAATTTTACTGTTTATTGAAAAATATATGCCCATTTTGAATTTGATTCCAACTACACGTTCCAAAAAAGTTCCAAAAAAGGCAACAAAAGGCTGGTAAAGTTGTATGATGCTAAAAACCCCCTGGTGGATGATTGGCAACAGGTCAGTAACATGATTGGATATAAAATGAGCATCCCAGAAAGGCTGAGTCTTTCAGACGTTAAGATGGGGAGGGGTTCACCACTCACGTTCAAGAATAACGTTTCTCAATGTAAAATAACAAAGAACTTTGCTTTTCATCATCTATAGTACATAATAACATTAAAAGATTCAGAGAATCTGGAGAAATCTCTGTATGCAAGAAACAAGGCCAAAAACCTGTATTTGCTGGCCATGATCTTTGGGCTCTCAGGCAGCACTGCATTAAAAACAGACATGATTCTGTAGTGGAAATCACTGCCTAGATTCAGGAACACTTCTGAAAACCACTGTCTGTGAAAACAGTTCATTGCTGCATCCACAAATACAAGTTATAACTCTAAAATGTGAAGAAGAAACTATACATACACAGGATTCAGAAATGCTGCCGCCTTCTCTGGGCCCAAGCTCATTTAAAATGGACTGAGGGGAAGTGAAAAAGTGTCCTGTGGTCCGACAAATCAACATTTGAAATTCTTTTTGGAAATCATGGACACTGTGTCCCGCAGGCTAAAGATCACTCAGCTTGTTATCAGCATACAGTTCAAAAGCCAGTATTCATGATGGTATAGGTGTGCATTAGTGCACATGGCATGGGTGACATGCACATCTGTGAAGGCACCATTAATGCTGAATGATATACACGTTTTGGCAACATGTGCTGCCATCCAGATAACGTCCTTTCCAGGGAAGGCCTTGCTTATTTCAGCAAGACAATGTCAAACCACATTCTGCATGTATTACAACAGCAGTGCTCCGTATTAAAATAATCCGGTGCTGAACTGACCTGCCTGCAGTCCAGACCCGTCACCACTGAAAACATTTAGCACATTATTAAATGAAAAATATGACAAAGGAGACTCTGAACTGTTGAGCAGCTGAAATCCTATATCAACAAGAATGTGAAACATTTCACTTTCAAAACTACAGTAGTTGGTTCATCTGCAGTGTTGTTAAAATAAGAGGTAATGAAACACAGTGGTAAACATGCCTCTGTCCCTTTTTTGGAACCTGTTGTTGGCATTAAATTCAAAATCAGCATATATTTTTCAAAAAACAATAAAATTTCTCAGTTTCAACATTTGATTTGTTGTCTTTGTAGTATTTTTCTTTAAAAATATGGTTTACATGATTTGCATATCATTGCATTTTATTTTTATTTACATTCTGCACAGCGTCCCAACTTTTTTGGAAATGGGGTTGTAAATTAAAATATTGGATGTTGGAATCAGCCCACAATTAACAAATCGAATTGAATTTTGACCTCAGAACTGAAAACTGTATCGAAAGTGGAAGTATGCATATCAACTCTCCTATTAGAAAATCTGTCAGAATTTTGAAATACAACAGTCATAGCCTCATTACACAGCCCAACCCTACAATTCACACCAACTTGATTGTCCACATGTAAACCTCTGCAGGCAAGAAACAAAATAAATATATTTCACACTATTGAGCTCAGTGGACTCTCTGTAGAGGTTCAGGTAGCTAAGCTGGCTGACAGAAATCTGGGTCTTCTTCCCTTCACACTGACTGAGGCTTCCGACAACCGCACACCAAAGCGACCAACTGGGTCAGAGTAAAATTAGCCATCGGCCTATCACAGAGACGAAATAACCCAATATGGTAATACAGCCCCGCACTGACGTTACTCTCTCACATTCTTCCCACGAACCCAATTAGAGAACAAATTCAAAAGCCATCACTGCGTAACGCAAGTTTAAAGTGTGAGTTATTTTAGTTTATATACAATAATACCTCATACTGCGTGTTCTTAAATATTATCTGCACAAAAAATGATATATAAATGATAATGTTTATTCTGGATAATGTTTTTGAGCTTCATTCTGGATATTAATTTTATTAGAATGTCATTCTAGATCTTAATTTTATTAGAACATCATTCTGGATATACATTTTATTAGAACATCATTCTACATATTCATTTTATTAGAACGTCATTCTGGATATGAATTCTATTTAAATTTCATTGTTGTTTCATATCAATGTTCATAATTCTGGACACATCTACACATCTATCACATTTACAGCTTCACACTTATTATTTGTGATCTATAAAGTTGTGAAGGACCCACATATTAGAATCATCTTTTACACATATCTGCAACAAAAGTAGTTTTACATTATTTAAAATATCTGTTCTAAATATCTGACTGCTTGTGTAAACTGACATCACCATATTTTCCATAAAAATCTAAATACAGTATCAACCCACACTTCAATTCACCAGCTATTATTTGTCCTTTTATGCCTAAATGTCCTGATACAACAGATCAGTACGTCATGGCACAATTTCCAGGCAGCTGGCACAACAGCGAAACACGCGTGAGGGAGCTGATCACTCTCAGTGGGGGACACAGCTGTGCAGCGTGTGCTGAAGCTCAGGAAACAACGTCCAGCTGCATTTACAGTAATTCGCCGCTATCACCGCTCGTGATAACAGGGTGGAACAGCGGGGAAGCTGCCTGACGTCAGCTCTGCTGCAGAAGAGGCCGTTTCCCTTTGGTGCTCACAGAGAGGCCATCATGACCTCTTGCACAATCTCACCAGACCAATTCAAGGCAAAGTGAAGCCAAGATTAGACGCCAAGAAGGAAAAACAAAAGTCGAGGTTAGGCAGAGCAGCGCAGTTCAATTCAGTTACACTGAACAGTTCACTAATATCATATTACTCACCTAATCAGAGTCTGGGGACACTTTGCTTCTTTGGAAACTAGAGTGATCTCAGTTACTTTTCTTAAACAAGACAAAATGCCTAAAAAATTGTTTTTCTTAAATCCATTAATGGTGGAGGGATACATGCAGGGCATTGTAAGGCAAGATAGTACAATACCTAATGTCTGAGACATTGTTTTAGGATAGTTTTGAGAAGATTTTGGCCTAAAATGTATTTTTTAAAAGACATTTATGGTGGAGGAATACATGCAGGGTGAGATAAAACAGTCCCCAAAGAAAACTTATTTTTTCAGATTTTCCACTATTTTCCCATCATCAACATTCCATATAAACTCAGAAGACTTGTGTAGGTTCACTGGTGGTTTTGGATAGTAAATAAAATGTCTATATTTGAGTTGTAGTCATGGTGATCCCTGGTTCCTATCACCCCCACTGTAAAGAAATCTGAACCATTTCACATCAAACCACTCTGAATGACTGTGTTTACATCTCAAACACTCATTTACGCATACATTTAGAAAAATTCCCCTTTGAAATAAAACTAACTGCACAAAAGTTCATGTTGATCTATAATATACTGTAAATAATACTGCATTACATGTCTTCTCTTTCTGTACTATGGCTTTTTTATATTTATTTTCTATCTTGTATTTAATTCATTTGTTTTTAATTTGTCATTTATATAACACATCTGAATGTCTCTTCAATATCTGTTAATAGTCTTGTCTACTTGTCTGCTGCGCTTTGTGCACTACATGTCATACATGTGTAACATACCTGGAAAGACAACAGAAAAAAGAAATCTTTAGTTATATTTCTTTAAATATATTTATTTCTTGATAAAAGTGTCTTCCTTGGTATGAAGAGCAGATTTTGTTTAAATTATTATTTGACAGTTTTCTTCTCCAAACTACTGTTAAAAGCACACACTGAAGTTCTTTGGGTCCACAGGTGCTTTAAACATCTGAAAGGTTTGAGTGCTGATGAGTTTTGACATCACAACAAGGGGAGAAGATAAGAGGCCTTTAGCTTCATTCCCAAACTAGCCCTGTCACCATTTACACACGTGTGAAATTTGTTCCTCTAAACAAACCTGTCTGGGCTTTAAAGGGCAAATATCCTACCTTTTCCTTTGTTTTATTGTTTTCAATCCATGTGGTTTTATGTATCAAAAACAGCCATAATTCAACTTTACACAACCACACAACCTCTCTTTATCCCTTAGAATTATACAGGCGTTATGATACTATGCCTTTAAGACTGACAAGCTAAATAGGTGGGCATATTTAAATGTCTTGAATTTTGTGACATCACAAAAACAATTAACTGAACTTGGTCTGTTTCGCAGCTTAATTTACACATACGGACTACTGTACGCTTTGAAACGAACAATGTTTACAAACAACTCTTTTACTAAAAAAATGAAAGCAATTCAGTCTTCCATGATATGAGGCCTTTAAAATGTTAAGTTATAGCTAATTGACAAAGATAACAATGCTTGTTTGTATTGCTCCCACATCTGTATGATATACAAGAGTGAATGTAATGTAACGTAAGCTCTATTTCTCTTGAGGCAGACAGCTGGTAAACCTACAGGAAGAACAGGGGGCTCCATAGGGGGCACGAGCGAAGGAAGACAATAAAGACTGCATGTTCTTTCTCTTACAATGTAATTTCCTGCATCCAGGGCGCAGAAGAGTAGAAACAGTATAGACGGATGATTATAAATGTTTTTTCACGAGAGCAGGCGCTCTAACCTTTTTCCTCTCCAAAGAATGGAGACAATGCAGCTCTGTAATAATAACAGAAACAACAGCGCCTTTCCTGTATTGTGTAAAATAAACAGTTACAAAGTGACAGCCATGTTCTTCACTCAGCTCGCCTGTATTCACTGTAATGCGGAGGTGAGTGTCAATTAAAGCGTAAGCGTAATATGTGTCCTGACGCATGACTAATTAGGCTGTTTACCACAGCTAGAAATGACGGGGCTCCCAGGACACAGGGTTCAATTTCATTAAAGGGCCCATATCCTCCATTAGTCTACATTTTATTTTCTTCCCCTTCCCCTTCCCCTTGAGGTCCACTTATAACATTTTTCATGTTCACGTGACCATTTTCCAGCCTCTTTTTATTCTTTAGAATAAAACAGATTTTGTTATGGTCCCTGGACTGATATATGTAAATGAGCTCTGTTCTGATTGGCTGCCCTGTGTCGTGCCTCATTGGTTGCCCTGTCCTGAAAACACTCCTTATAACTTCAGCATGAACGGGCGGAGATAAACTGCTATAGGCAAAGTAGGTGGATATATGTAAGTGTTAGTTTCTGTGACATTACAAAAACAAAGAACTGTAAAAACAGGCTGTGTTTGCAGCTCAGAGTGGAGAGCGAACAGCATGTTTTAAAACTGGGCCTTTAAAGCAATACAACACAGTGCAGCACAAATTAATGCACATGCACATATTTTTGATATACTTACCCAGTATACCAGATCAGTGATGCACTGATCTGGTATACTGGGTAAGTATCAGCAATGACACTGACCTTAGAAACTGATTAAGTATCGGTCAGATGTGAGCAATCTACTATTGATATGGTTATAGGCCCAATCCCATTTCTTCTTTTTACCCTTACCCCTTGTTTTCGAGTGTCACCTTGCCTCTCGGAACTGAGATACAAGACGTAGTGGTTGAAATCTTCCTCTATGAAATGGGACCCTCTAATAAAGAAGAACATTACTTCATTAACAGGCTACTAGAGGTGCTCTGTATGCGACCCTGCCAGCCTGCAGTGATAGCAGAGGAGGGTAAAGTTCAGAAACATCGCTGCTGGGCTTTAGTTACGTTTAGTTACGTTTAGGGAATCATATGCCTTCAAAGAGGGGAAAGACAATTATTTATTATCACCCACCCCTAATTATTCAGTGATATGAAGCTGAAGTTAGATAACTAACACTTTCCCTACCCCTAACACTTCACCCTACCCCTCTATCTCAACAAAAATTGGGACACCCTACCTCCAGACATTAACACGCAAAACTGAAGGCTAAGGGCTAAGTGGTAGGGGTGAGGGATGAAATGAGACTGGACCTAAAATTCTCACTCTGTTGTTATTAATGCAACTGAATGGAACTGAATGCTCTACATGCAGCTAATGATTATGAATAATCACATTACAGACAAACCTGTTTGTTTAAGGAGATGAAACAACTATTCCTCTACAAAGGGCTGCAGCATGTCAAAATAAAAGCCCCTATTAACAAAGCATCTAATTTGCCTCACAACACCCTGCATATATCCCTCCACGATGAATGGATTTTACAGGTATATTTCAGGCCAAAATCTTCTCTAAACTATCATAAAACAGTGCCTCAGACATCAGGCAGTGAATTCATAACCATTTCAAGTAATACCTTTCTGTGAGGGAGCTTTTAGGGGTGGACACGGTCTTTACCAAATTCAGATTTTCCATCTCAAGCCTCCCTGTTTCTATCAGGATTAAGTTGACAGGTGTGTGAGTGCAGGTTGCTAACATGATTCTGTTCCAACAAGCACTTGTAAAAATAAGCCCTGCATTTTAAATGTAGCTGCCATATATTTTACAGTACGCCAACGCTCACTGTTAGTCTCTCTGTCCTAGATGAAGGGATCTAACACCTTCTTTGGAAATTTCCTCAGGAAAGCTGACTTCGCTGGCTCCTGCAGCTAAAAGTCTCCTGCCAGCAGCGCCGCTTTCTCCAGGCCTGTGAGACGTAGAGCCAAAGATATGAATCAAACGACACCATGAATCAGGCGAGGTGAAGAGTGTGTTTCTGAAAGAGTCGCTTAAAGGCCTCCAACTGAGAATAATGGCACCTCTTCTGCCTTAGAGTTCAGAGCTAATCTCTGTAACGGTCACCGCACAGACAGCAGCAGCAATGGCAGGCCATAAGAGTCTGACAGAAACCATCAGTATCCTCGACCAGCCTGAGCTCTTATTCAGGCTGAAGTGTTAGCTGACTGGCTGTCTCACAACTCTTAAGTCTATGCTTATTAGATTACTAATATGGTCAATAAGTAAATAATTAAATTAATTAGTGATTCAAGTTTTTTAAGGGCCCATATCCACTTTAATCGAACATTTGTATGGTTTTATGTATAAATACATTCATAGTTCATAGCTCAAAGGGCCTCACCCTACACTTCCCTTGCTTTTTACTCTGACGTCCACTTTTGTATGACCAAATCAGTCATAATTCATTTTACATGACCATTTAATACATCTTTTTATCCCTTAGGATTAAACAGGTTGTTTTGCTACTGTGTAATCTATATGATCTATGTAAATGAACTCTCTTCTGATTGGCTGCTTTGCTTTGTGCCTCATGCAAAAAGCAGTCTAAGCTGAAACACTCCTTACATGAATGGGCAGAGCTAAAGTGCTGTAGGTTTCAGTGACATTACAAAATAATTGTTTTAAAACTTACTAATACTGACATACGACATCAAAACCTTTTATTTCAAAAAAAGTGAGGGAAATGTACGCTTTCATTGGCTGCCCAGTATTGCAGTTTAGCTACAGCAGTTTAGCTCCACCCATTCACACTGAAGTTAGGATGAAGAGAGTTATGTAAAGATAAATCAAGGTACATAAAGGCACATAAATATCATAAATGGATAGGAAAAATGTAGAATATGGGTGGTTTAAAAAAAGCCAACAATAACTGATCGATAATTGATCAATAGCAAGCCATGCACAACCTTCCATAGGGTTTTCTACATGCACTTAATAATCTGATAACTGCAGAAAATCTGATTGTGTCAGTAACTGGTTCAGTGTGTTTTCATGCTTTTGGGTAATCAGATATTGGGGAAACTCCAGGTCTACATGAGTCAGGCAGTAATTAGATTTCTGCTTTACAACCAGCCAATAAACTCACAGAAGAAGACGTGACGTAAACGTGATGTAAAAGTCAAACTTCATGCAGTGGCTTTCTTTTTAAAACATTGAGTCACTTCAGCAGAAAATATGAACATGCATCATCTAGAAGATGAAGAACATTTAAATCCTTAATTTGTCGAGCATGTATTCGGTTTCAGCGTTGCTCTAAAAGGGTTGTGTTGCGTCTCATGGGTGCTGTGTTAAACACTGCTTGCTGTTTCACATACACGCACAGACTGAGAGAAACGAAAGAAATCAGAGTAAGGGTTTACATGCACTGAAAAACCCCGTTACTGAGCTCAAATCCAGTCTCTTCATCAGATGTCTTGGCCTTAATCCAATCTAAGAAACCGGACCCTACTGATTACATGACCACCTGAACAATCAGATAACTGCCAAAATCAGATAATAATCATATTGTTGTACAGGGTGACCCAAAAAAAGTGACATCATTCGAGATGTGAATATCTGAGTAACTATCCTAGGCAAATGAAATTAAATAGGCTTCATGCTGAACAATACAAGATTTATTTATCAAAATTTGAACAAGAAATTCAGAGGGATGTAGATTTTATAAACGATTTCACAAAGCTTCACAAATGTAATATCTTCAGATACTGGTGGTCGTCCAGAACCCTTTGCCCTGCACAGACAGCCTTCCTCTTTTAATTTTTTGTGCTGTGTCCAAATCTGCTTTCCAGTTAGTGCATTTTTATTGAATTTTCTCGAAAATGCACGCTGCACACTCTTGTTTGACTGTGTTCGAGCATATTCTAACACACAAAATGCCTTTTCATTTCTAGTGAACGCTATTCTTCAACCTCAAAAAAAAAAACATTAAAAATTAAACTTGGTTAGTTTTTACACATTTTGTTAAAATTTGAGATCATTTGAGGGAGAATGCTATTACACTACGAAATGATGTACATTTTTTGGGACACCCTGTATTATTGGTCGTATTATTCATATTATTGGTGCATGTAAACACACTCACAGATTCCAAAATACTTTATTTCTATACTATAACAAGATGTTTTTGGACCGTTTAACACAATATGAACATAATGATTGAAGAAAAAAACTGACATTTTTAATTGTGGTGTACAGGGTGAGTCAAAGGTTTAGACCTACACTCTTAAAAAAGATGGTTCTTCAAGGGTTCTTTGGTACAAGGAGTGGTTATACATAGAACCATTAACACTCAGAGGACCATCTACATGATTAAATAGTTCTCTGCATGGTGAAATGATTCTTCAGATTGATGGAGAATGTGCTGTATATGGTTCTATATAACACCAAAAAGGGTTCTGCTACTGTTATAAGCTTCACATCATAACAAAAGCAGAACCATGTTTCTGCTATACAGAACCACATACAACAAATTCTCAATCAATCTGGAGAACCATTTCACCACGCAAAGCCATTTAAGCATGCAAATGGTTCTCTGAGTGTATATGATTCTATAAAGAACCACTCCCTTTACTAAAGAACCTTTGAAGAATCATCTTTTTTTAAGAGTATGCCTGATTGTATGTATGCTAAGGCTTAAATGCTTGAAATTGGCATATAAATAGTGAAGCTGATGACCATGTAGGCCTGTGTCAGTGACAAAATCCTCTGTAACTGTAACTAGTTGTGGGCAATATAGCAAAAATATCATATTTTTGATACTCAAAAATGTTTTCATTAGTCATCACAATACTTTAAATATCATAATAATTTTAAAATTGCCATCAAAAACTTTTATCTTTTATTTGTGTTGATTCTACAAAGCACTTTTTCTTCTAGTAATTTTGTGACGGTTTCTAACACTGTATTAGATTGCGTGAACAAGCACAGTGATAGCGTCCAATTTCTGCATCCTTCTGTGACTGTGATATAAACAGAGTGATTCAGAATGGTTTGGCGTGAAATAGTTCAGATTTCTTTACAGTGGTGGTGATAGGAACCAGGGGTCGCCATGACTACAACAAACATATAACCATTTTATTTACTATCCAAAACCACCAGTAAACCTACACGTGTCTTATATGAAATGCTGATGATGGGAAAATAGTGGAAAATCTGAAATAATAAGTTTTCTATTTTGTTTATTGCTATTTTATATTCTATTTTGCTTCACCACGCCCTGCATGTATCCCTTCACCATGAGTGGATTAAAAATATGTAAAACAATGTCTGAGACATTAGTCAGTGTATTCATAATCATTTCATGCAGTAATTTTCTGTGAGGGAGCTTTTAGAGGTGGACGTCTGGTTCCTATCACCACCACTGTGAACAATTCTGACTTGGTAAGTTTCTCTAGAACAGAGCATTTCACACCAAACCACTCTGAATGACTCTGTTTAACTGTTTCTACAACAATGTCATCTATGCTAGGTGTGATAAATGCAGTGTTTTCTGGATATCACATCATCCAACATGTAAAAGTTCAGTTATCTTAGTGTGTTTGAACACCAGGGTCCTGAACTCTGTTTTCCGTCACCAGACACAGGGCTATGCCTTGCAGAATTTATTTCCAACAATAACTAAAAGAATCTAAACTAGAAGATGGATATTTGTGGTCACTTTTTGGTCTCTGGCCTATAATTCCTTATATGTTATTTCCATATGTGTTATGGTATCGTCTAAGATCTTCACTGTCACTCTGAAATGTGGAAATAGACAGTTCTGTGCTCGTCGCCACAACAAAATGGATGACCTGAGTCTCTGAAGAGCAGTTTACATTCCTCTCATTTCTCAGTTTAATAAACAGCAAGGTCTGGTCTCACTCTCAGAAGCAGAGAGACTGTTACAGCAAGGCCCAATCCCATTTCTTATTTTTACCCCTACACCCCTTGTTTTCGAGTGTCACCTTGCTCAGTTCCAAGGGGTAGTGGTTAAAATCTTCCCTATGAAATGGCACATTACTTCATTAACAGGTTATTAGTGGTGCTCTGGAGGTGACCCTGCCAGTTTGCAGTGATAGCAGAGGAGGGTAAAGTTCAGCAATCTTTGAAGGTATGATTCCCTAAATGTAACTAAAGCCCAGCAGCGGGCTTTAGTTACATTTAGGGAATCATACCTTCAAAGAGGGGCAATTATTTATTATTGCCCACCCTTAATTCTTCAGTGATATGAAGCTAAAGTAAGCTATTTGCCAGATTCTTGTTCGAATTTTCTCGTTCCACCTTAAATAGTGCAGCAGTTCTGATGCCTAATGTGCCAGAATGTAACTGCTGCACCATTTAAGGTGGAACAGGAAATTTAGCTAGCTAGCCACTGAGAAATCAGCAGACTACTAGTGATTTTTTATGCTTATTATGAAGAAAAGGACCATAATACACTAAAACAACATTAAACTATGATAATACAATGGTTATTGTAATTTTTAACAGAGAAAATTCTTACATTTGTTGGTTTCTTTGGTCACTCGCACAGCCATCTTGCCAGTTTTTCTTTTTTTCTCATAACACTTTGCTTGGAGTGTGCCTTTAAAAACCTCCGTTTGTAGTGTCATGTAGCCCAAACACTTCACCCTACCCCTTTATCTCAACAAAAATCGGGACACCCTAACACGGCAAAAATAGAAAATCACATTTACTCAACCCATTTTCAGCATTCACGATGTGCCTCATCAAATTTAGCTTTTTTTTGAGGTGAAAACAGACAAAATGCACCAGAAAAACAGCAAAGCCATATTTAAAAGGGCTGGAAAACTAAGAGTAATGAATGGAATAGTTGGACGGTTACAAAACTTAATACAGAAAAAGGAACAACTACAGGAAAGATCAATCAGTTGGTAAAAATAAATTAATAAATTAAATTAACTTAATCGGCTGCCATCCAACAAGCTTCTTTTAAGTAAGCAGATAATGCAGTTACTATGCACTGCTTGTTATTGTTGTTTACAGGCTGGACTGGGCAATATAATGATATTTTATTGTTATCATGATAAATTACATCACAATGTGCTTTTCTGAGCATATCATGGATATTATCAGTACTCACATAACTCAAACTAAATGTTTCATTACAAAGTGAGCACAATTAGGCCTGTTCAATTGGATTTAGTGCAGCGCAATTTGTAAAGCATTGAATAAAAATCATCATAGTGGCATGTTTATTATTATAGTTTCATTATAGGTTCTATTTTGTCTGTTCCAACCTCTCGGAAAAAAAAAAACAAAAGATCATGATGCATATTGTGTGTAGTGCTCAGTAATGTGGGTAATAAACATCTGCGTCTGGCATGAATAGAGCTCTTCTGAAGGAGTGGCTGTTTTGAATCGATCAGCTGCAATCAATATTGAATGAGGCCAGAACCATCCTGGAGCGCAGGATAAACACAGTCTCTGGCGAGAGTCACTGTGACCGGGGAAGAACCACAGCTTTTGCATAAATCAATGCTGTGCATACAGCTGGAAAAAGCATGCTTTCCCTCTTCTGACTTCAGCAGGGATGGAAGGCCATCCAGGCGTTTGGAAATCAAGAGTCGACTGTGTGCCAACACTGTAATTGCTTTGAGATTCATAATTATACAATATCTATTTTCTACAATGCACATCCTTCCACAACGCAGGACATCGGTAGGCAAAGCAATGAAAAACATTAGTAACAAAAAGTGAGTCACAATTTAGGTGTATATCAAGGGTAAAAATAAAAGCCTCACAGAAACATTGCAGTTTGTTAGACACTAAAAACAAAGGCTTGTTGCAGAAACATTTAGCAAAAGATGTTGTTTTCCTGCTAGTGCACGGGTGTCAAACTCAACCTCAAAAAGGGCCATTAAAAATGTCAACAAATTTGAGGGCCAGAGAGCGTTTATATCTACATACGCTAAAACATCAACAGCAAAATATAGCTACTTGTAGTGAACCTTTAAATATTACATGTGATTACTGAATATATTTAGGCTACATTAGCATCAGATAACTGTTAAGTCTCTTATAGTGTCCCCAGGATGTAGGTCTTTCAAACCTACCTGTGTGCTCGGTCTCAACACCTGACAAGTTCATTAATTCTTAATCAATTTTTGAGCTGCTGAGTGTTTATAGTGTTTATGTTGGTTGAACTGCAGCTGAAACACAGCTGGTTCGTTTGGTGATATGACGTGTGCAATTAGGTAGAAAACCGCTGTCCCATAGACTGTTGCTAAAAGCGGGATGTCAGCGCAAATTACATTGCAGTGCATGCTGGGGACTGTAGTGCTGCTGATTGTGAAATGGGCTAATATTAATAGGAAATCAAAATAATTTCGAGGACCAGATTGGATTGTGCCACGGGCCTGATCTGGCCCGCGGGTCTTATGTTTGACACATGGGTACTGAAGTATCTCACACAAGCCCTCCTTGTAATTCTGTGGGAACTGTCCCAGTGGTCGAGTAGGTAGACCGTTAATTAGGGCTGAACTATTTTGGCAAAATATCTAATTGCAATTTTTTTGATTAATATTGCAACTACGATTTAAACTGCAATTGTTTAAAATTGAGGTTTCAATTGATGTATGGGCTTTTTTTGGGTAAGAAGACAAGCATATATTTTGTCTGACTTGAGACTTGAACTGCTAACACAGTGCTCCAGCCCGCCAGTTATTTGTGGTTGTGATGTCACAGCAGTTCACAAGCTCTATATTATTAGGTAAAATTTTCCTATTTAAAACTAGCATCATATAAACATTGTTGATAATACACTGTAAGACTATAATAAAAATTGCAGCTCTTGCAATTTGAAAATTGCACTCAAATTCAAATTGCGATTTTGGTATAAAAACAATTAATCTTTCAGCCCTACTGTTAATGTTTCAGCATTTCTTCCCGGTTTAGTTAACGTTAAATTAGAGCGGATCTCGTGTCACGACTCCAACGGTTCCTATTATTTGGAACAAAAATCGGAGTCGACTCTTTAGTCTTTCTCCAGATTCAAAGAGGAACCTGAAAACCAGAAAACTGCAGTAACACCAGTTTTAAGCTGAGTAATACCAATACAAGTGTCACATCATACTGTACAATGCCAGATAAGGAACAGAAACAGCAGTGATCTAATCTCAGATTCACATGTACGACAATCTCTTACAAAAGCCTCATTTCCACTAGTGCAATAGAGCTTATGTATATTAATAATGATGACTCACCAGCTCTAGAGTACGCTCAACTTTAACCCTTAGAAGAGGACGTGACACTTTCCTTTCACTACACTATATAATGTAATTACTAAGGATGTGATTAAATATTTAGACCGTTTCACAACATATTTTATGTTTTGTGTAGTTGTGAATGGTCGTATTTGTCTTATTTGCTGAAATTTAACCTTAAAGATTTTTTCATTGAAAAGCAATGTGTTTAGTAACCCTAAAGAAAGAGATCAGTTTTATAGTTATAGTTAATTAGATTCATATTCCACTGACAGTGACACTGTTTTTACTTTCCTCTTCTATTTACAAACATCAATGTGGTTTGAAAGTTTAGACCCTGCACTTTCCACAGAACTGTTATTGAGGCACAAGTGATGAAATGATTACCATAAAATGACATCATGCTTTTATTATGCCTGGCCACTTCTACATATTAACTGAATTCTGACTTGAGTTTGTACCGAAGCAGCGCAGCCAAGCTGCCTCTCCCAGCGCTGTATTGACTCAGAGTTACTAAGTTACTGAGCCAAGCCTCATCTCCACCTCATATCTATCCAAGCTCTGAAGCCACGCTACACAGTTTTTAGTCTGATTTTTAATACAATTTGCCCCTTTCAACAGACCTTCACTATCAAAAGTTTAGAAGGTTAAAAGGTTTAGAAGTGACTGATCGAGAGGCCTCTCGATATTTTCAAATGTTTGATTTTTACAACTGAAACCATTCTGCAGTGAGAGATGGTCAGCAATAAACCAAACAAGTGATTGAGGGAACAGCCAATCAGAGAGCTCAGAGAGAAAAAAGCAAGTGTTGGGGGATGAAGGAGCTGATTGTTGAATGCTGGAGTGTCTTTATAGCTTCAGTGACTTTATAATAACTAGGTGCTTCATGAAAATGTCTTCTTAAAAAATAAAATCTTCCTGAATGTTCCTTTTTTCATTAATACAGTTAGTTACATTCATGAATACAGTTAATTAATACATACAAGTTAAATTATTATTCTTCAAAAAGCTTCTTAAGAATGAAGAAGAGAACCAAAGAAACCCACAAATGTGAGACTTTTCTCCATCAAAAAATTAGGATAACCACTGTATTATTTTAGTTTAATGGCGTTTCAATGTATTATGGTCCTTTTTCTTATAACAAGCATAAAAAATCACTAGTAGTTTACTGATGTCTCAGTAGCTAGCTAGCTAAATTTCCCGTTCCACTTTAAATGGTGCAACAGTTACCATTTAAGGTGGAAAGGGAAAATTTGAACGAGAATCTGGCAAATAGCTGACTTCAGCTTCATATCACTGAAGAATAAGGGGTGGGCAATAATAAATAATTGTCCCCCCAAAGGCATATGATGTCCTAAATGTAACTAAAGCCCAGCAGTGAGGTTGCTGAACTTTACCCTCCTCTGCTATCACTGCAGACTGGCAGGGTCGCCTACAGAGCACCGCTAGTAGCTGTTAATGAAGTAATGCTCTTTTTATTTGAGGGTCCCATTTCATAGGAAAGATTTCAACCACTACAACTTATAACTCAGTTCCAAGTGACAAGGTGGCACTTGAAAACAAGGGGTAGGGGTAAAAATAAGAAATGGGACTGTTCTTAAGACTTTAAGAATTGACAGTGTAAACCTTTTAAACAGTGACTTCTAATGAATTTCACAAAGTATTATTGTTAAAATAAACCAAGGACGATTGTCCTGTTGCCTGTTTCCTCCACTATCACCTCCAGTTCTTGTTTGCTAATTTTTAGTTGAATGTTTGGTTTGATTTTGTTTGCCACTTTGCCGTCCTCCTGCGCTGATGTGTTTAAACTGGAAAAACAGTTACTGGAAATAAGAAAGAATTTCTGGTAATCTGTAAAATGTAGCATGATATTGTCTACATGACAAATAACCTGCAGCATACTTACAAATGATTAATGAAAGAAGAACTTAATTTTTTAAAAGAATTTCATTTAAGAACAATGGGTCCCAATCATCAACCATTCTTAAGAAGAAATTTCTTCTTAAAACCCACTTACACATTTTTAATGAAGATTCTGACAGTCACCAGTGTTTTCTTATTTGGGGTTTGATCTTAGGTAAGAAAAGAATTTACACACACTCAAGAGCAAAAAGGCAAGAACAGTTCTGCGCTTTAAGAACACATCATGAATCTGATGCAGACATTTTTAGGACCTTTCTCAAGAACATATTTAAGAACAAACTTAGGAAAATGTTGGTGAAGTGGCCCAAAGTTTTGAAGCTCCTAATGTTTGTAATGTATGTAGAACCATATTTAACAAATGAATGTAAAATATTTTTATTGTGCAAATAAAAAACAGAACTGAACTATACCTAGATAACTCTGAGGTTAGCGCATGTAAGCATGCAGCAGCTTCCCTGGCTCAGCAAAAATGGTGCCAAATGTTGTTAAAACCCAAATTTCTAAAGTGATTTGTTTCGTACGTGTCTCATAGGTTCACTCATGCTCACATCTCCAAGTGTTAGACTCTGCCAGAGTTCAGAAAATACTGAACAGTCTTATATTGAGCTTGAGCCCAGAGAAATCAGCAGTGTTTCTGGACGTTGTTCACATATGACCACCACTGTGCATAGCACTTAACTTGCAGTCTTAATGGTAAGTATTCCCGAGCCCCCAAGTCACGGGCTTCGTCCTATTATTGCTCATAAGGGACTCGGCCTTTCCTGGATGCTCCTTGTATATCCAAACATGACCACATCACTTGTTTAAGATTTTTTGAACATTTCAAAATGTTCTTAGTCTTTTAACTGCTCCAGTTTTATGGAACATGTTCCAGACAACAATTTCAGAATGAGCGTATACTTATAAAAAAAACAATGAAGTTGATAAGATAAAACAGTAAATACCTTGTCTTAGTATTGTTTCCATACAAACACAGATCGAAGTAGAGTTATAAATCACTGCTTCTGTTTTGATTTGCATTTTACCCACTGTCCCAAATTTTTGGAATTTGGTTTGGAAATACATTCATTCCATATAAAACTGAGAAGACACATGTAGGTTCACTGGTGGTTTTGGATAGCAAATAAAATGGCTTTATTTGTGTTGTACTCATGGTGACCCCTGGTTCCTATCACCACCACTGTAAAGAAATCTAAAGCATTTCACACCAAACCACTCTGAATCACTCTGTTTACATCTCAAACACTGAGTTATGCAGAAATTTTGAAAAATTAGTGGAATTCCCCTTGAAATGAAATTCGCTGCTTGACAAATCACTCAGGATTCATGCACTGCGTTCTGGCTGCTTATTTTTCCACACTGCAGCATAATTAATTACTTCTTTCCTGCATGTATTTTCAAGCCAAATCTGTTGCTTGGTTTCAAAATAAACACATCCATGAAGACGATACAGGAGTGTGAAATCAAGCACCACCAGATTACAGAACAGTTTCTACATGCAGGCCATCAGGACTCTGAACATCTCACACATCAGCCCTCCCTCCAGCCACCATGACACCTGAGACTCCATGAACACAAGCATCTGACCATTGATGGTTCTTTGCATGGTGAAATGGTTCTTCAGATTGATGGAGAATGTGTTTTAAACAGAGCACATTGTTATGATGCCAATGTCAAGCTTGTATGCAACAGCATATAGAACCTTTTCAAAAAGGTTCTATATAGATCCACATACAACACATACTCCATCAATCTAAAGAACCGTTTTACCATGCAAAGAACGCTTTAAGCATGCAGATGGTTCTTTATAGATGCACTCTCTTTACTAAAGATACCTTGAAGAGCTAGCTTTTTAAGTGGACGTCTAAATGATAGGACTGTATATTTTTATACTGCATATGAAAAGTTCATTTGCAAAAATGATAAACACCTTTAAAACAATGAGCTGACTGTCGTGAGTTATTCTTAACACGCAGTGCATTCTGAAATAAGTTGTGTCACTAAAGCTGTTATTGTTTGTTGTCAAGGCCTTGCAAGTTCACATTTTACAGCAGAAACGGTCAAACATCAGCACTGTTCTCAAGCAGAACCTGATAAATCCGTTCAGCCAATCAGCACACAGTATCCTGGTCAGGTGAAATTGAAACAGACAAAAAAGAACCACAAATGTTGTGTTTAAAAAATAAAATAAAATAAAAACTATGAATGCAATGATTTTTGTTCAATACTTCACACATTGCATCGCACCAAATCCCACCATACAGGCGTAAGTATGTAATTAGAACTGTTATAACACTCTTACACTATTATTTTTTTCTCTGTTAAACAGCAGTTCAACCAATTTATCAAAATGTGCACATAATTCAGTGGTTGAGATGTAAACAGAGTCTCTTTGTAATCAAACATGCTCTTTAAGTACTGGTGACTTCCACAATGTTTGTCATATTGTGAGGTAATTTATCACATTAATGATAAAGTATTATCATATTGCCCATCCCTAGTTCCAGTTAAAAAAAAAACATGGTTCCAAGGTCTAGCTGCTTTTATATCATCAGTATTTGTTATTCATAGAACTTTACAAGACCTTGAAGCACCTAAAAGGAGTAACTCAATGAAAACAGGAAAGGTCAGAATAAAAAGGAAAGGCTTTACAAAGATGAATGGCACGCATCAGGAAGAAGTACGCTTCGACAAGTTAAGCCTTCGTAATATGACTAATCCAGTATGACTAATAGCATCTAAACATGAGTATCTATCAAAACCTTTTAAGATGCTTAAATTGCCATATCTAATAGATGCGTAATTATAAAAAGGGTGGAATATAATTTTCATGGCAACATAGTGTTTTGTCGCTTATGTAAATATGCACATAACTCAGTTACCAATTAGTGAACAATAGCAACCAGCTGTGCCAAACAGTGGAACATGTTCCACTTAAACATAATAACAGGAAAGTTAATTCGGTGTTTATGTTTTGTTTTTTGCCTTCAAATCCATAAAACCAGCAAAATGAAAGCAGCGAGTAGACACAGCAGGGGTTGAAAACAAAGCTGGGAAAAAACAGCACTGCATCAAAAGATAAGTGGCAGAGTGAACAGGTCAAAACCCACACAGGAAAATATACTCACACAGTTCAGGTAAAGCCTACTACAGTTGCAATTACTACAGATAGGAAACTACAGAATGACTCATGTGCTAATCACACAGGCAGTGTACATGTCAGTAAACAGCAAAGGAATAAGGAATAATTATACATACATTCCACAGTACAATACGTATTGTGGTTTTTGCACCATTATACAATAGATTTACAGTACAGAGGAGAAAAGGAAAAGCTTATTTTGAAAAGTGGAAATCAAAGAGGAGTTGTACCGATTTAAAAAGATGAAGATGTAAACAGAGTCATTCAGAGTGGTTTGGTGTGAAATGCTCCATTCCAGAGAAACTTACCGAGTCAGAATTGTTCATAGTGGTGGTGAGAGGAACCAGACGTCCACCTCTAAGAGTCCCCTTCCAGAAAGTTATTATGTGAAATGGTTATGAATTCACTGCCTAATGTCTGAGACGTTGTTGTTGCAATAGGATTTTGGCCTATCTAAGACATATCTGTTCATGATGGAGGGATACATGCATTTTGTGAGGCAAAACAGTCCCCAAAGAAAACTTATTTTTTTATATTTATTGTATTTCACCCTGTGTTAGTTTGTGCCGCCACATGACATTGATCATGACATTGGTTTGAATCAAAGATTACTCAAAGACATTGTGGCCTAAAAGGTATATATTTTTTAAATAAATTAATGGCATGAAGATACCAGCAGGGTGTTGAGTGGCAAAATAGTTTTTTTCAGATGTGTCAAAATTTGACCATCATCAACATTCCATATAAAACTCAAAATACGTGTAGTTTCACTGGTGGTTTTGGATAGTAAATAAACTGTCTATATCTGTGTTGTAGTCATGGTGACCCCTGGTTCCTATCACCACCACTGTAAAGAAATCTGGACCATTTCACACCAAACCACTCTGAATGACTCTGTTTACATCAAGTCAAGTCAAAGTTTATTTATATAGCACTTTTTAAAACAGGTGTTGTTACAAAGCAGCTTTACAGAAAAATCCGGGTCTAAGCACCCATGAGCAAGGCGACTTTTATATTTATTAATACCTCAACTATTGAATTATGTGCACATTTTGATAAATTGGTTGAACTGCTGTTTAACAAAGAAAAAATTTATAGTGCTATGAGTGTCATAACAACATGATATAATTTTTTCTAAAGCAAATTGCTATTTTTAAGAGAATAGCCCATGTTAGCTTACAAAGCAAAAAAAAAGAAAGAAAAAAAAAAAGAAAAAGCTGATAATCTATAGTGACTTTGCTAACATAGCTGTGGTCAGAGAAGCAAATGAAGCCTAGCATGTTCCTTTAAAGCTAACGGTTTCATGTTTCTGTAGAAAGTCACGTATTACCTGGTCTTTGCTGATCACATGGCTCATAAAAACAACACAAGGAAGTCTCGCCTGTACCCTTCTAATCAGAGTAGAAAATACAGGCTCAAGTGTAAGACTGCTCATAGCTTTCATTTTCATCACGAAAACAGTACTGTGCAGAAGTCAGAGACCACCCTTCATTGATTTCATTTTCAAAATGACCATCAAGTACAAGTTATTCATTTTCCAGGAGATAATTCTGAGGAGATTAGATATAAGAAAGGTCACTTGCACCAAGAAAGATAAAGTCAAGGAAAATAAGTGAAAAAACAAGAGTGTCCAAAAAACTTTAAAAAGCTACAGAATAAACGGGACTCTTCAAAACCACCACAAGACCTGGTTGACACCAAAACTGCCCCCATCAGATAAACAGCACTTAAAGCTTTCATCTTTGAGAGAGAGGACAAAATCAAGCTGCTTCAGATCTGAAAACATCCACAGGTTTTTCTGTCCATCCTTCCACTTTGAGAAGACAACTCAGCGCTATGGGTCTGAAAGGATGTGTAGCTGTCAAGAAGCCTCACTGAGAAAAGGAGATGGACACATCAAACAAAGAAGCTGAACAATGGACTGACCACCCCAGAGTCCAGACCTCAGTATCACTGAATGTGTCTGAATTACTTCAGAAAATAATCAACCAACTTCTAAGACTGAATTTTGGAGGTGTGTCTGCAGATTTCTTTGAGAAACTGCAAGTGAGTCTCCTGAAAAGAATGGAAGCTGGAATAAAGGTAGAGTTTCACACTAAATACTGAAAAATGTGAAGTTCTTCTTAGTTTTAGAGGCTTCTGTGTATTTAATAAGTCTGTATGTAACATTTCATGCTTGCTAACATTATGTAATATTCAGTTACATCTTACTGTGTCTAGGGCTGCAGCTATTTCTCAGTATAGCTGACATCTCTTTCTTACTCTGTGCACCACCTACAAATCCCTATTGCTGAGTTAACACCTACGGTGTTCATTTAAATAGAGCTGATCCACTCAACTTACATAATTTCCATATACAAGTACAATATACATCCACACAATTCTGTCTTTTAGCTTACTCAAGTCTGACAGCAATATGCCAATATAACATTTATTATTTATGGAGAAGCGACGTACACATTTGAATCGAGTAAATTCAATGCAATTCACTTTGGTCTTCAGTGAACTAATTCAGCTGGAGATTATACTGTGTTCCACCAATCTGGGCATGCCAAAGGCCTCCTACCTCCCTTTCTGAACATTCTCCCACACAAGATTATACACCTTTATACCCTCACTGGAGGAAACGAACACTGCCAAACAACATCCACACACCTGCTCAGGTTCTCCGCCACTTGTAAGCCATCATTACCTTCTTACAAGTAAAGGTCCAGATGGTCCCTAGAGCCTGAACGCCAGCTGAGCCTTTCCTTTCAGCGTGAGCCACAGGTTCCCTGAAAATACTCCTTTACAGAAATGTATTATTAGTCAGTAGCAGCTTAATTACCTCATATAACTGGGTTTTTCAGTCTCTGAAAGCCAAAGCAAGTCGTGAGGAGCAGCTAGGCCCCATAATTCATATCTTTAGGCCTCTGTGTTTGTAATACCAGAACATTTAATAATGTTCCTTGCATTTGTAGGCAGAAAACAAGCTTATTGTATCTGTATCATCCCCAAAATCCCTCCTGTTGATGACCCAGGCCAGAAAAATGAACATCCAGCACTGGTAACACAATGCAAGTCTACTCTCATTGTGTAGCTTGGAGCTAACTTGCTATCTTAATAATAACAAAAGAGTGAGAGCAGAGCCAAGAAGAACAAATAACAATATGGTTGTACTGGAAATAGATTTAAACAGACCTACTTTTCTTAATGAGGGAAGGAAATTATGGATTTAAAACAGGTTTTAGATCAATTGCATGGCGCATCTTTGCTGCTGCAGTCCGAAGAAAACAACTGGGGCAGCAGCAGACAAGACTGGAGGAGCAGCACATCACAAGGATGCTTTTAAACACTCTCGGGTGGATTTAGGAGCGGAGTCTTGTGAAACGTGAAAGGAAATGAGAGAACATGAATGTAGAGAAGCTTGAAGCTGTGGCGAAACCAACAGAAACGGAACGAGGCTGAAGTCGGTTTCCTATTCGCCAGCTTCTTGCTCGAATTTTCCCGTTCCACCTTAATTGGGCGCCAGAACGTAACCGCTGCACCATTTAAGGTGGAACGGGAAAATTCGAACAAGATGCTGGTGAAGAAGAAAGCTGACTTCAGCTTCGTCAAAAACGGAACTCGGGCGTCTCCTTCTTACCTGACTGGCTTTATGAAACTGCTTCTTCAAGCCTGCTACCGACATCCTCAACACAAAAAGTGGAAGCAGAGAGCCAAAAGGAGAGTTCAAACAGTTCAAAAATGTAAAGTAATCCTTCACGGGTCGCCTAGGAATCACAGCAGACGAGCTCTTGCTTGAATGAGTGTTGCCTGTGGCTGCATGTCGCGGTGGGTTTTTGGACTGTTATCTTTTGCTCTCTTTTTTTTTTTAAGACCCACCCGTATTCCGACAAAAGCCCGCCTCCTGCTCTGGGATTGGCTAGTAGCGTGCCGCCTGCTGCTTCTGATTGGCTGTCGGTTTAAATTCACAAGCACGCCGCCGATTGGACGGTTCGCGTCACCATGGCAACGGCAGAAACAGAAACTAGCATTTAGCATTTACAAAAATTACATTTTATTATATTATATGCTTAAATGGTTCTTCAGATTGATGGAGAATGTGTTGTATATGAACTTTTTGAAAATGGTTCTGTATAGCACCAAAAAGGGTTCTTCTATTGTTAAAAGCTTGAAATCATACCCAATAGTAAACAAATAACACTTTTACCCACTATATAGAACCATTTTCAAGAAGGTTCTATATAGCATCATACACAACATACTCTCCATCAGTCTGAAAAAGACCTTCAACCGGGCAAAGATCTATTTAAGCATGCAAATGGTTCTTTGAGTGTTCATGGTTCATAGAACCATTGTCTTCACTAAACAACACTTAAAGAACCATCTTTTTAAAAGTGTAGGCTGGGATGGTTCTTCTGTGTAGGCTGTGAAATATTTCTTATTCCTTCTTTCTTATAAATGTCTTACTACTTACAAACAAAGAGTGAATAATAGAAAAATATTACTACTGATTGATTGAGTGGTCTTGTGAATGTGGTTTTACTGCCCATCACAAGGAAGAAGGTAGAATTATTGTATTTTGTTGGGTTTAGTAAAGTATATATGGAAAACTGATACAATAAGGATTTCAAATACATGACATATATTAGCATGTATGGATTTCACTTACATATCCAACTTATATTCGTCACATATGGGCATACATGCGACATATATGACAACTTATTTGAAATTGTCCATTTTCAAACATGAGACATACTGATATTTCAGCTGTATATTCCCATATACAAACATGTTTGTAACACATTTAACAATGTATAATAGCAAAAAAGTACATTTCATATACGGAAGGCAAATATAACTCATATATGCTAGCTTCAAGCCATATATTATAAGGATTTTATGCATCTCAAGTCATTAATTTCAGTGAAGTACCAATATTTTGGAGTATGATCGTAGACTACAACACCTACCACTAGCCAATCATAACGCAGGAGGCGTGGCTTTCCGGAAAACGGGTGGGAAAAATACACAGCGCTGCTGCTGATACAAATCACGTGGATCGGTGGGAATCCATAGACGTCAGTGGAGAAACCCCTCCATAAAAAGCATTTAAACTATGAACAATGTCACCGTGCAAATGCTGCTGAAAAGGCAGCAAGACAGCTTCTCATAGTGTTATACTGGAGATCTGATAAAGAGTTATATCTCAGATATGGAGTAATTAAGGTGCCGCTGTGGGGAAAAAGGGTCATCACGCTTAGCTTTGTAAAGTGGCTCTTTGCTGTCCTCCAGTGGCCCCAGTTAGACCAAAGGATGCTGATGAAGAATGAAGACTGTAAGTCCAACATAATCAGTCTGGAGTTGAAAATATATATTACAATTATATGGTATACCAAAAAACTACTGTTATTATTATCATTATTATTATTATTATTATTAGTAGTAGTAGTAGTAGAAGTAGTAGTAGTAGTAGTAGTATTGCTAGCTTCTTTATATTCACACATTCACTGTTTTTAAATTGTTTTCAAAAGGTAAGTGTATTTGGGTTTATCAAGTTAGCCACAATACAGTAAAATTTATATCATAGGACATTTTCTTTTTTGCTCCCTCACCACCTCTATAAGCCATAAGGCTGAGGAGATATACTATCATAATTGTGAAAAAAAATAAAAGAGAAGAAAAACGACCACTCAACCACCGAATTATGCAGAAATTGAAAAATTAGTGGAATTCCCCTTTCGCTTTTCTGCAATAATTTGCACCTCATTTCTGAATCACTGCAAGATTTCTCTTCAGTCCTCTGCACTTGTTTGTATTTTGTATTTTGTATTATGCATATCAAGCCGCCCTTAATTCATCTTTTTAAGGTCCACACCTATATTCATTCATTCATTCATTCATTCATTCATTTAACTAGAGAAAGCTATGGGCACCCTAATTATCTATCTATTTTGCCTCACAATGCCCTGCATGTATCCCTCCACCATGAATAGATTTGAAAAAAATATGTCTTATCAATGCCAGAATCTTATCTCAAAAACAATGTCTCGGACAAAAACAATGACTCTGACTCTGTAAGTTTCTCTAGAATGAAGCGTTTCACACCAAACCACTCTGAATGACTCTGTTTACATGTTAATCATTTAATTATGCAGAAAATTTGACACATCAGTGAAATTCCTCTTTAACATATTCGGTAAGCTGGAATGTTTGCATTTTCAGCTGAATAGTTTGTTAGGAGCTGGAGCTGGAAGCAAAGTTTACATTTCATTTGTAGCAGGGATGTTTAAGTTGATTAGGTAGATGTGCAAGTTTGTGCCCCACTCTTTGTTGTGCACCAACCAGCAGGTGGCAGTATTTACCATATTTGGCACAGCCAAAAGTATATAAACTGATGTTGATATAATGCGTGTCAGTCATGTGGAAATTATGTGCACACTTGAATTGAGCAAATTGAGAGTATTTCTTAAGTGTAGTTGTGTATCTTCCAAAAGTGTTGGCACCCCAAAAATACTGACAAATTGAAATGCTGACAATGCGCTTGGGTAATCAGATAATGGGGAATGTCTACATGAGTCAGCAATCAGTAATCAAGCATCATGCCAGAGCTTTTTTTTTTTAAAAACATTGAGCCCCTTTGTCTGAAAATATATACACACATCATCTAGAAGACTTAAATCCTTAATTTGGTCAAGCATGTAGTCAGTTTCAGCATCGCTCCAAAAGTGTTTTGCTGCCGTCACGTGGCAGTGCTGCTTGCTTATTTCTGGTACTGCCGTCTGTTTTCGCACATGTGCAGACTGAGAAATCCGAAAGAAATCAGAGTAAAAGTTTAAATCAGAGTTTACATGAACAGAAATCAGAGTGTGCTGTTTACATGACAATTCAGATAACTGCAGAAATCTGATTATGATCGGATTATTGAGTGCATGTAAACATACTTGTTGACATTGCTAAAGGTAAGTCCATATGAATTGGCTCTGCACTACTTGATCAAATGGAAATGAGTGAAGAGGATAATAATAATTATAATAATCATCATCATCAGAGAATAGTCAACTTCAGATGCTCCTAAAACCACAGTTTGATGAACATTGCTGTGAGAAACTCCACATTCCAGAGGGATTTGAGCAAGACTGCACTGAAAACCACAGCTAAACTCTAGAGGAAATGCTTAATCGCTGTGTTTAGGGGTGATTTCCTCTGAGACAGTGTGAGAGGAAGAACTGCGAATGGAAACTGAGATGATAAAAAAATAAAAAGGGACATTGTCTTTAAATACAATAGCAGGGCTCATTCATCATTTTTCATTTCCATCACTGTGTTTATGCTGCGGTAGTCAAACAAATTAAAGGGTTAACTCTGAGGCAGTCTATCATTATCAGATGGTTCTTTCTGTGCTGCATTTTCTCAGCCAGGCGTGAGATATTTCCTTGTTGGACAAGGTCCCATCAATGCTGGAGGAGCTGGGAGGGAGTAGAGATGGATCAGAACTGCCTGCATGGAGGCACCAGGCATGTAATGTTGCTAAGAGCAAAGCATCGTGGTCATATCAAAACTTCCTTATTCATTTTTTCTTTCTTTTTCTTTTTTTTTTACCTTGTTTTATAACAACAGCTGCCATTTACACTGCATGAGCATTGTATGATGAATAGACCAATACCATTGTTTAAAATGACCTGGAACAGAAGCTGGTGCTCCAAAACTCTCCTGTTCTTCTAGATTTTGATAAGTGGCTCAATCTGAATGAGTGTAATACCATAAAACTCTTCACAAAACATTCAGAAACACGCATCACCCTGTACAGCATCACGAGCATAAACACTGCTCAAAGAAAGCCATCTAAAATATTACATGTCAGTAATTATCACTAAGAATATATTATAATCATTGAGTCGCATGTTAATAATTTAAGCACATACAGTCGTACGCAAAGGTGAAAATCAGTTGCTTAAGTGACTAAATTTAACAGCATAATGGTGAAATAACATTAAAGGGGGTTAATTATATGTACTTACATGTGTAAATTCATAATGTGTAAAGTTAATAGAAAAAGCAACTATTTATATTGTGCAAAAGTCAGACACCACCCTTCATCTATCTTCGTCTAAATCTGCTGACACACCTCCAAAGTTCAGTCTTAGAAGCTGGTTAAACATTTTCTGAAGTATTCAAACACATTCAGTGATGTTGAGGTCTGGACTCTGGGGTGGTCAGTCCATTGTTCAGCTTCTTTGTTTGATGTGTCCGTCTACTTTTCTCAGTGAAGCTTCTTGACAGCTACACGTCCTTTCAGACCCATAGCGCTGAGTTGTCTTCTCACAGTGGAAGGATGGACAGAAACACCTGTGGATGTTTTCAGATCTGAAGCAGCTTGATTTTCTCCTCTCTCTCAAAGATGAAAGCTTTAAGTGTTGTTTATCTGATGGGGGCAGTTTTGGTGTCTACCAGCTCTTCCAGATGGGTGTTAGGAGCCACATTTTCTTTGTAGCTTTTAACTTTTGGAAACTTTTCATTTATTTTCCTTTGACCTCCCCCTTCCTTATCCAATTGGATTATCTTATATCTAATCTAATCAGAAATATTTCCTGGTTTACCATTGAAAAGCCTTTTTAGTGAACGATTAAGCTTAATATTAGTTCAGGAAAACAGCCCAGTGTATTAGATGTATGAATTAAGATTATATACTGTCAATTTAAATGTTTTTTCTATCCATTTTTTAATGGTTTTCACCAACTTCAACACAAAACTGAGCTGAATAGACACTAAATATAGCTAAACATAAATACGTATGGTTACTTGTAGATTTTAATGCTAAAATATACAACTATATAAAATACACAGCCATTTTTGTGGGTGATCTCAATAAAGCTGTATATGTGGTGAAACTGAAGGACTAGCTCTACATGTCTAGACATTCTTTATTGCTCTCACTGTGACTCCTATAGCTACTTCAGCATGACTAATGGCTGTAATAAAAGCTTTGGTGAGCATATGTGCGTTGTGAAACACTGTTGTGATGACCTTTGTTCAGAGGTGTGTCGTAACTAGTTCTACTTACTCGGTTCAGTAAATGTACAACTGTAAAAGTTTGATAGGTTTGTACTTTGCTGAGTATTTTTTAAGTGATACTTTTACTGCTACTCAAGTACATTAGTGAGTAAAGCAATCAGCTGTCCTCAGTTCCATTTTAGTCAGTGACGTTTAGTTCCTAAATCTCTTTGTAGGGTTTAATGTCATTGTGTTGAGTTGGTTCAGCTCCTCTTTTGCTTTACTGTTGGTCACTCTTCTCACTTTGGAGCTTTAGCTTTTTATTTAAAGGATCTAAAAAGAGAAGAATAGAGTCTGACAAGTTTTGTGCCTCTGCTAATAGATGCTGAATTGAAGCTACACTGTACTTCTCTGTAGTCGAGTCATTATTTCATTGGAGTTTGGGTTTCCTCTGACTTTGTTTAGGCTGAATCATGTCGGGAACAGACTGAGGAATGGAGTGGGTGGAGTTTAGGCCTTTGGCAGGTGTAATCTCAGCACTTTTTTCCGCACTGTATCACTTTCGTGGGAGCAAAGAAATTCAAGATGGACAAGATGTACCACTTTCTGAACAGTATGAACTTTGTAGCCCCTCAAATGCTGGCTGAGTCACTCTGGACGATTATATTACACAATAGCATATCCTAACTGCTGACATAAGTTCTGGTAATGGCTGGAATTCCATCACTTTCCTCACTACCATGATGCGTTTCTCCCTATGTGTTGTCACACTGGAGCTATGCTAAGCATTACGTTAGTGGTATTACACTGACCAGTGCACATGATTTGGGTCACATACACTCACTGACCACTTTACTAGAAACACCTACTCTGTGCTTCCACTGACTGAACACTTTATTAGAAACACCTACCTTGTACTTCCACTTACTGGCCACTTTATTAGGAGCACCTACCTTCTATCTCCACTAACTGGCCACTTTATTGGAAACACCTACTGTGTACTACCACTAACTGGCCATTTTATTAGAAACACCTACTTTACAGGTCCACTATGTAGGTGTACATTTACAGACTGTAGTCCAGTTTATCAGCCCCCCTCCACACCATCCATCAGTGGTCAGTTTCTGATCACAGGTTGTCCAGATATTATTTGGGTGGTGTTCCATTCTCAGTACAGCAGTGACACCGGTATGGTAGTGCCATGGTAGTGTGTGTGGTGCTGGTTCAATGGATCAACACCCAAAAATATCTAGACAAGAGAAGCTCTGTGGTCAGAAACTGACCATTGATGAAGGGCAAGAGGATGCCTAACCCAATGTGCACCTGCAGATGGGCTATTGCATAGTACACCAAGGGATGCATTTCTGATTAAGTGGCCTCTGAGTGAATGCACCCTGTAAACTCTTACAGTAGACAAATAGTTTCATGTGGTGATTTACTGCTGTGACTTTGTGGCATTGCGATTCTGAGCCCAGAGCGGTCATGTGGTCCTCAAGCATGGACTTGTGACACTAAGTGCTGACATATCTGCAGCAGCTGTTCTGTGTGGACACAACACACATTATATTGATTATGCCTCCACTCAAAATGACAGTATTTGTTACAATTACATTGTCGCAAATCTGTAGTATCTGTAGAAATACTAACCTTCTCTTATCAGGCTTGTTACAAAACAACACAGCTATTTCATTTTTGGATTTTTTTTTTACAATTTTTACACTGTTTATCAAAAATTTGCCACAATTTATTAATTTTTTTTGTAGCAAACTTCAATGCATTTCGCTATAAAATGACAGCATTTGCTACAAATAAAATGTAAAAAGTTTCATATAAAACAAGATAGCATTACCTACAAAATGACTTGACTTTCTCATATCAGGTTTGCCACAAAATGACAAAGCATATGTTACAATGACATTGTTACAATTTGTTACATTGTTTGATGCAAATTTCTTACACTTCGTTACAGTGTATGAGCAAATGCTATTCCTCTCATAATCAGTTTGCTAAAAAACAACACAGCTGTTTCATTTTTTAGAAGGTTTGTTACCGTTTATTATATTCCTGTGTTGCTTTGTAACAAACCTGATTTAAAAATGCTTCTCTTATCAGGTTTTCCACACAATGACAGCATTTGCTACAAGCATATAAGAAACTGTGACATTGCTATAAATGGAGATAGCAACATTGTTGCAAAAGGCCATAGAATTCTCATATCAGAGAACATACGTGCCGAATATGGTGCAAATTAGCCACAGCATGCTTAAATAACTCTGTAATGTAATTGGGCATGGAGCCAATGCGTCACTGAAGGAATATTATATATCCTACCTGGTTATTTCCTCCCTCCACACCTCTAATTATCAGTGATGTCTTTCAGGTTGGCCTTCTGCTGTTCAGTCTAGACGTTCCAACTGAAGCTACAATCAGGGATTTCAGAACAACAGTGCTGAAACCTGCCATTGAATGTTCTAAAGTGCTGAATGGTCACAAACAGAGCTCTCCATACAATAACTGACAGCGAATGACACGAAGATCGACGTGTCAGTGTTTTAAATGGTTTATTTATGTTTTTAGGGTCTGTAAGCGATGAAGTTCTTCGGTCCCATATTGGCTGTGATTTAAATGAGGGACAAAACAAAATCTCCAAAATAAAAATCAGAGCATATGGATGAGAGATGTTGATCAGAATGACTTCATAAGTGATTACGGCCTCAGTCTGCCAATACAATGATCCACTCGCTGTTGCTGCACTTGGTTGTTAATACATGTTCACATTTGTTTGGGTATTATTGTTTAAGCAATGACTATTTTCACCTTCCTCCAAGGCCTTGCATCCCACAGACCTTGACACTGTAAGCAAAGCATTTCAAAACAGCCTTTATTTAGTCAGATTACTGTTAACACTGCAAACACTTTAAATTCTTTATGAACAATTCTTGCCCTCTTACTGTATTTCAGAGCAGAGATTTCCAGCCCCAGTCTTGAGCTCTGATAAGTTGGAACAAACAAAAAAAGCCAGTAGTGCCACACACAAAAAAATCAAAAACTATTAGTACAATGATTTTTATTCAACATTTCACAAACTGCCCTGCACTAAATCCAGTTGAACAGAACTATTTATGCTCTGTTTTTATGCCGTTCATTGGTGTTCTGTAGTGGTAATTTCAATGATATATTCAGAAAAGTATATTGCAATAGAATTTATTATGATAACGATGAAATATATTGCCCACCCCTACAATTAACTGTACAGTTTGTTACAGAAAAGAGTTCTACTTCAGAGCTGAATGTAGTCCTTGTTCCTTGAAGTACACCCATAAAAAACATTGAGGGCTCTTTAGTAAAGGCAGTGGTTAAATATAGAACCATAGCAACTCAAAGAACCGTCTGAATGCTAAAATGGTTCTTCACCATGAAAATAAAATTTATTTTATATGATTGTGATTTTTGCAAAGTGTTCTGCTATTGTTATGATGTCAAGCTTGTAACAACAGAGAAGCCTTTTTAAAAAAGCCAAATGCAACAGTTCCTCCTTAATGCATTCAGAGTGTTATTTGAGTGTTCACAGTTCTATATAGAACCGCAAGCAAGCGTAGCAAAATGAAGAACCCCAATTAAATCATAGAGTGTTTGTTCATTTTTACAGTGAAGGCCGTATTTTCCAACCCCAGTTTAGGAGACGTCAGTGTTTTACTCATTTTTGTGTTTTCCCTGCTGAAAGATCTGTGCTTTCCAGTCCTGCTGTAGAAGTTCCCCTACACAGCACTTTTCATGGTTTTCCTTTTTTTAAACACCCATTATAACCGCCGAGGGGCTTGGTGAGACATCTGACTTTCAAGAAGAGCTTCATAATGAGCCGGAGGGCATAACCAGGTGTTTTGGAGCAGGAAAAAACTCATCTGACGTACTTCATTAAGAGCTGGACAAAGGGAGAATCCAATAACCCAAAAAATGCTGTATTGTACTTCATAGAAACTCTAAAAACAAAGATAAGCAACCCTCATGTTTAAGAGGAGTTACAGTGATTTATATTCCTGCATATTTGTATCATTGAGCTGTAAACAAAGTCATTTGGAGTGGTTTGGTGTGAAATGGTTCAGATTTCTTCACAGTGGTGGGGATAGGAACCAGCGGTCACCATGGCTACAACACATATATAGACATTTTATTTACTATCCAAAATCACCAGTGAACCTACACATGTTTGAGTTTTATATGGAATGTTGATGATGGTAAATTTGGAAAAAAATGAAATAATACATTTATGGGGAACTATTTTGCCTCACAACACTCTGCATGTATCCCTCCAACCATGAATAAATTAAAAAAAAAAAGAAGTTTTAGGCCAAAACCTTTTCAAAACTATCGTAAAATATGATTTAGTGATTAAATGCTATTCATAACTTTCTGTAATGTTGCTTTTACAGGTATTAAACTCTTCAGACGTTTGGTTCCTATAACCAACACTATGAACTGTGAATCACCACTGTGTTTGATGCATTTCACAATTTCACATCAAAACACTCTGAGTGAGGTTTCATAAATCTTACCTAATGAAAGGAAATTTTGATTTCATTGTAATTCCCCTTGAATCAGTATCCATACAAACAAATGCATAGTGGCAACAAAGTTTTGTTCAAGGTGCAGCTTGTTTCCACAAAGTACAATTAGGCCTTTTCAAGCTTTTGAATACAAGACTGCCTCGGATTCTTCATTTGTCATTTCATCTTTCCCTAGCAAAGAACGCTTTCATTGTCTTTTGGTGGATCTTCTGACTTCATTTTGCCAGGTACGCTCTTTTAAATCAGGAGCTTTAGAGCAGAAAAACCCCTAAAATGAGCATTCAGTCTTTTCATTCAGTATTTTTTATAGTAATTGGTGCCCACAATATAATATCTGGTGATCACCTAATAGTATCTCATGCTCTCACCATAATATCTAGTGATCAACACATAATATCTAGTCCTAACCTGACAGTATCTATTGCTCACCTAATAGTATCTGATGCTTACCACATAGAATTTGTTGCACACCTCATAGTCTTTTAAGAGGCTCCATATGATTGTGCTGGTCTGTGCTCCCTGCTGAAAAGGGACGATTAGAAACCCTCAAGATTAAAACCTAATGGTTTTGCTTTCTAATGGGAAATGGCTTAATGGCTTCTAATGTAGACCTCTAGTTTCCCATTAGGAAACCATCAAATGCATTTAGAATCAGCCACTGGTCACTTGTTAAACCATTAGGATTCTTTACATTGTGATATCAACCCGTCAAAAAACCAAAACACATTACAAACCCATTAGGAACCAACAGAAACACGTAATGGTTTCTATGTTTTTTTTTTCCAGCAGGGCTGTTTTTTTCTAGCAGGGCACCGACTTTAGCACTGACTACCAAACAGAAAATTGGGCCACCTTTTTATGTCTGCTCTAACACATTTGGTCCACCTCACAGATAAAACAGTAAAACTAAAACGTTAGATCCCCAGCACATAGCAAAAGTACGACGACGCCCTGGGTCATGTATATGCATGAGTTATGCGTTACCCTAGCTCATTTATATGCATTACGCAAGACACGCGTAGCGTGTACATATTAATGAGCCAGCGATATAAAGGCGGCTGCGCCACACGTTTCAATGTCACAGCGATTTTTGTTTTCTTCGGACAGAGTGAAGGTTACCTGCTTCAACAGTGCTTGAACGGCAACCGAGCTTCTGTCTCTTAACACTCTTTACTCAACCATCTCTATTAATTCTAAATATCTTACGGAGTTAGCTCTTTAGCTGAAAAAAACTGAGAGGTCAGCTCGCCACGTAGCTGTTTTTCTCTCGTAAAAAAACCCGCAGCTATATAAACCCTCCGCTTCGAAAATCTTCGTCTAATCTTAAGAAAACAATCAAGTAACCAAGGTAAGTGTGATCTAACATCATTTTGACTCGAATGAAACCGAAATTACTAGGTCGATAGCATCTGTGTGCTCGTGTCTTCTCTGAGGCCTGTGTGTTGCGTGGGCTGATGTTAGCCACCTGGCTAACAACGGTGTTTGCATAACGTTATATTTCGGTTGAAAATGTCGACGGTAAGATTATATTCGTCGACTTTGTTTTCGACGCCTTAATGGACATCTGTGAAACAGAAACTCAGGTCAGATTAGTCTAATATGAGCTGTGTGTGATGGCGGGCTGTTAACCAGGTCACTGTTTTCCAGGTTTAATGTTTTACTAATACCCCCATTTTAACTGCAGGGAGGTTGAAGGCGAACTTCACCCATATTTCAAAATTTCCAGCATAATTCAATGATTGAGTCATGCAGAGTGTTTTGTTGTGAAATGGCTGATTATAGACACTCGGTGTTCTACACAAATATAACAATTTTATTTACTGTGAAAAACCACTCTTGAACCTTTACATGTCTTCTGAGTTTTATATGTAGCTAATGATGGTAAAGTAGTGGAAAATCTAGACTGTTTTGTCTCTTAACGCCCTGCATGTTTCACACCAGACAACTCTTAATGAGTGTTTACATCTTGCATTTCATTATGTGTGTGTGTGTGTGTGTGTGTGTGTGTGTGTGTGTGTGTGTGTGTATAATTTTTAAATTGGTTCCCCTTTTAAAAGACTTGGAGCAGCTGTGCTAGAGCAGTAATAAAACCGTCTAGAAAAATGTGTAGTACGGTTGTAACAGGGTTGAGATACTTCAGATTGTGGGCAAAGGCCGCATTGCAGTAACGGACTCTATGCTTACTATCGACTCTGTTTTGAGTCCTGTTGCCTTTACTGGCTGTACTTTATTTGCTCCACCTTTAGCCTGTTTTATTTAGTAATGCTGATGTTATTGCTGATGTTTAACATTTACTTTTTTCGTAAATCCTCAGTAATGCTGGCATTACTGCCTGTATATAAGAGTGGTTTGGTGTGAAATGGTTTATTGTAGAGACTCAGATTTGTTTACAGTGGTGGTGATAGGAACCAGGGGTCACCATGACTACAACACAAATATAGCCATTTTATTTACTATCCAAAACCACCAGTGAACCTACAGTGTGAGTGTTTACATGGGATGTTGATAGGGAAACGTTTTAGATCTGAAAAAATAAGGGAGGTGGGCTTTGGCCATGAATCTATTTGTGTTTTAGGCATACAAAATTCATTAATATATTTATTAATATGCACTTATACATTAATTATATCTAAAGTTATTAATTTAATTTAGATTTATTTTAAATTTGGCTAGCTTTGTGCTGGCTTTCAACCCCCGAGCGCTTATATGTTAGCCGATAAGAGCAGTAAGTGAGAATACTAGCTCTTAATTTAAGCTTGGATCTGGGCTGGATCACTAAAATAAGCCTGAGTTCATCCATCTCAACAATGTGTTTATCATAGTTGTGCTCTAGTTTATTTGCACACCAGCCAGCTGGAGGAACCTGCCCATTGAAATATCGAGCGTGTGCCAAACTGGCGGTTCTACAGAGGCCTATCTGAAGGATCCAGGCCATGGTGTTGGCTTGTGGCTTTGTACAAACAAGTGATAAGAGCAGGAGAAAGGGTTAGGAGCTTTGTGCCTGCCCAGCTAGACGACCTTATGCTGCAAATCTTCAAAAATGGGGTTGAAAACCAGTGCCGTCTAGAAAAGTGCACAAGTTGAGCCTGTTTTGTGCTATTTACCATGCCAAAGCTCCTCTATTGGAGTTTTATAGCCTGAGACTTTAATCTGTGTCTAGAAAAAAGACTGGCCTGTGTCTACTTTTATGGCACCACGTGGCCAGTAATAACTGGGCTAAACTACCAGCATTTCCTGGTGTCTGGAATGGTAAACACTAATTAGTTTGACTTTCCTGAGCCTGTTTATGGTAATATGGCCACACAAATGCTAACAGGAAATTTTATAGAGCACAACAGATTTGGTTTGTTCATGCAGAAACCAGTAATGTCCGTTTCTGAAGTTTTACTGTATGTTCTCTGAGCTTGCTCAGAGCCACACAGCTTAAAAGTGAGTTTTTAATAACGTTGAATTTAGTCCTTTGGTCACAAGACTACTAAATACAGTAGAAAATCCAAATTCAAAGTTGTGAAAGTTTAAAACTTACTCAAATCACTATTGATTAGAGGACCATTAATGTATTAGTTTGACTGGACACTTTGGTTACACTTTTCCCATCATACAGATTTTAGGTGATAGACATGAGTTAAAGGGAATGCAAGTTAATTTATATAGCACCTTTCATACACTGTAATTCGTAGTGCTTTGTCTGACGATTTCCTCATTTGTAATAGTTGTTTTAAAAAGGAAACGAGAATAGAAATTAAAAACATGAAAAAACAATGAATTTAAGAATTGTTAAATTAAAATAAATTCGCCATGTGTATTACAGACATTCAGTACCATCAATATTTTCCCTCTAATCTGAAAAAGAACAGAACACACTTGTTTTTAAAAAACACTTGTAACATAAGCCAGGAGACAGGTGCTGAAATGGGGAAATGTCAGTTACTGTCCGTTTGTGATCAGCCGTCATCTACAGATTCAGGAGATAGAGGTCAGGTTATAATGTTTGAGGTATTCCCTTTATTATTGTAGCCTTGTACTCACTTCCTCTGCCACTCCTGATGACTAAGTCATGTATGATTACTGATTCAGTCAGAATAAAGAACTAAAAGTTGTGTAAGTGAAAACAAAGCATATGTTTAGGCTGAAAATGTGTGGACGTTTTGGGATGTTGTCGTGTTGGATTTGTTTGGTGAGCCGTTGCCATGTTATCAGTAGCTGTGTCAGTGTGTGAATAAGATCATGTTACCTAATGCCCTAATCCGCCTGTTTGTATCCACAGCATCATGAGCTCTCAAGTGAGACAGAATTTCCATCAGGACTGCGAGGCTGCCATCAACCGGCAGATCAACCTGGAGCTGTATGCCTCCTATGTCTACCTGTCTATGGTAAGAGTCCTGGAGTATGTCTGGAAGCACCACTACTGCCAAGGAGTTATATATTCCCAAAGCAGTTTGGGTTGAAACACTAACTGAAATGTTAATGTGGAGGGGGCAAAATAGAGAAGTGTTCTTTGTACACAAAATGAGTCCAGCTGTGCTGTTTTAGCTGCTTAGTTTTCATGTTTGGACATGAGTACATTGCAACAAGCAATATATACACACTACATTAATTACGACTTCAAAAAACAAATTTGTTAGTGATGTTAGCGTTTGGTAAACCAGCATCACAGACTGCAATATGCAAATGAGCCCTCTATCTTTTTAAAAATTGACTGTGCTCTGAGCATCTTAATCAAAGAGGAGTTTTGACTAATCAAAGTAGTAGTCTCATCCCAGATTAGCTGAAAATCATGCAGGCCAGTCTTTAACTGTCGCAATATAATCATAATACACACTGTACACATGTTGCAGCCCTTGTGTTTGGAAACGAGAACTATGTAGGAGGAAGAGGCAAAATAGCTCAAGTTCCTATTTAAGTATTAAATGTTTTGTAATCAAATGTTTAATAGTCTGTATTGCACAACCTTTGGTGAATAATGGGGACATGCACCAAGTTCAACAAGTGCATGAGCTTTGATCTGATGGCGAAGTTTTTAGCGCACAAAACGTGTTTAAAGTTCAGTTGACGGTTTATGACCCCATTTAACTAGATTGGCCTTTTACTGCTTTTGCCTTTTGGGATATGTGTTTTTAAACAAATATAAGTGGGTGATATGTCACTATGCACAGTATGTTCCGAGTTATTTTTGACGCCTGATAAGTTGGAACAGACTAAAAGGTACCAGTAGTGACAAATTATAAAAAAATAATACTATTGAACTATGAAGCCATTGGTTTGTATTCAGTGTCTCTCTGCACCGCACTAAATCCAATTAATCAGAGCTAATTTTGCTTTCTGTTATGAAACATGCAGTTTGTTAGTGTTTAACTCCTGGCAAAATCAGCAGTATGGTCAGTAAGTGTATTGTGGCAATATATAATGAATATAGTCATATGTTAAGTCCTACAAATAGGGTTTGAATATGAAATGTGAATAAAAAAAAAATTAAGATTTAACATGTCCATAAGAGCTGATCTTTACTCAATGGTTCAGTTGATTTTTTAGTGATTTGTGAGATCTAACCCACAACCAGCTGACCTACAAACATTTTATCCTTGTTTTAAATTTTCATATACAGCTTTGCTTAGATGTGGCTTCAGTTATGTCAGTCTGTTTAATAAAAAAATCTAAATATCTAACCATGTCTTTTAAATGTGAATTACAAGAATATGAATGTTGGGTATCTATTTTTGAATAATTGTGCCCATCCCTATAACGGTAACCTCTTTCTGTACTGCAGGCATACTACTTTGACCGGGACGACCAGGCTCTGCATAACTTTGCCAAGTTTTTCCGCAAGCAGTCTCATGAGGAGCGAGAGCATGCTGAGAAACTAATGAAACTTCAGAACCAGAGGGGAGGAAGGATCTTCCTGCAGGACATCAGGGTATGTTATGGGTGCTTATACCTAATCTAAACAAATATTCTAAATGGGGAAATGAATAATCCAGCATTTTCAGCCTAATCTCTATCTGCTCAGTCTGAAGCATATAGTCAGTTACCATTGAAAGTAAAACCTGTTTCAGTTCTTCTCAGGACAGAGAAGTCACTTATTCTGTGGTATTTAACTGCCTGATTCAGATGCCACAGATGCAGCCTGGGTTGAAAGACGTAGGACTGCTTCTGTTAGCACATGTAGTAAAAGCAGTATTACTGTTTAGGTTGTATAGTCTGCATTACTGATAACAGGCTGAATATAAAGTGAACGGTATATGTGCATGAGGGGACGTGATGGGGCCTCAGTTAGGGGGTGGAGTAAACTGAAGAAAAGATACTGAAGGATGGTTTGGGTGGAGTTCTTATCACTCTAAGCCATTTAAAGCTGAACCACAACAGCCTTAAAACAAGCAGTATGGAGATGGGTAGGTTTGGCTTTGCTGGAGAAGTTGACCAATTTTAAGTGTCTTTGTTCCAGTTGTGGAAAATTACTCTATTTAGCCTGCTTGTTTTCTTGGTAACATTATGTTAATGCAAAATGTGCACATTTGTAAAATTGTGAAGTGAAAGGTTGTGCCCTGTCTGATCTGCTGCAATAGGAAGAAAAAAAAAAACAACAACAAATACTGGTACTTCCAGAAGAGAGAGCAGAGGTGTTTCCTTTGTTTTACATGTGACTTCTTGTCTCATGGGACAGAAACCTGAGCGTGACGAGTGGGGCAGTGGAGTGGAGGCACTGGAGTGTGCCCTGCAGCTGGAGAAGAGTGTCAACCAGTCTCTGCTAGACCTTCACAAGGTCGCCTCAGAACGCAACGACCCTCATGTAAGCACAGACAACTCGGGGCTCATTTTTGGTGACCCTTGATTTTAAGTGGTTGGGTTTTTTTTTTTTTTAAAGAAACAAACACTCCACAGCCTCTCAGTAACAAATGTAATTTGTTAATATTAATAATACCTTCTTAATGTAAGTAATATATCAACAGAACATGTACAAGATATTTACTTCAGTGTATTCAGATGCTTCACTAATGTTGTTACTAATAATCTGTTAATAGATTAATCACCTCCAATGGACCGCTCCAGATGTTTACTTTTTTAAAACTAAAACTCGCTTCTCTGTGTCTAAATGAGCAGTTTTAGAAAATCAGCAAATGTTTGATCAGCCAGCAAGTATTTAAAATTTGCATTAGAACTTTTGCACTGGGGCTACAAGGCTAATGTAGCTGACCGTAATACAAGCTTATACCCCACCAAGTAGCTTTGTGCAGACTGTCAGTTTTCCCTCAAACTGTGTTAAGTAATCTCTAGACTTGCTTGAGTGGTTTCTGACTCTGTATGACTTACTTTAGCCCATAGTGTGACACTATATCCCATAACTTTAAACAGTATCAGCTGCCATCTTGAAGCACAAATTGTCCAGTATTCAGTGTTTTAGACAAGTCTGTCAGAAAAGACATCAGAAAACAAACATCGAGAGACATGAGTGGCATTAACCAGCTGAAATGAGGGAGTTTGCTAATAATGGCCAGTAAGGCAGCTGCATTAGATAGCCTTCAATATAAAGAGCCTGTCAGCTTCTTGGTAAAAGCTTAAGTGGTAAAAATCCCCTCTTGTGTGCATGTGCCATAACCAGAACTGAAACATTAAGGTGGCTTTCAGTTTTTAATGTATTGTTCTCTCCCTATTTGAACCAATGAGTCTGTAAATAACTACATGGGGAAGTTGAATTTGCTGCCCAGTGCTATCCAGACTTTTAAACATACAGTTCACACACTACTTATTAACATGCTCATGAGTTCAGACATGTCTTTATCATTGGCTATATTTGGGTTAAGCTGGGGAAACTGCAGCTATTCCATGAGTTATCTTATGCTTACTTCTATCTTCTTTCTTAGATGTGTGACTTCATTGAGACACACTACCTGGACGAACAGGTGAAGTCCATCAAGGAGCTGGCCGACTGGGTGTCCAACCTGCGCCGCATGGGTGCTCCTCAGAACGGCATGGCCGAGTACCTGTTCGATAAGCACACACTGGGCCACGACAGCAGCTAAAGCCCCCTTAACCCCCCACCTTCCCTTAGCCGCTTGCCTACTCTATCAGTCTCTATTCCGTCCTGCATCTTTTTTCTGTCTGGATGGTCCACTTATTCTCGTCAGACAGCTGTACTCGTTAAGCACTGTTGCTCATTCTTATATTCATGCTCTAATACTACACTTCCCATAAGCCATCGCTTGCTAGTCTTTTTGGCTCTTGCCTGCGTGTGTGGTGTATCTTTTATTACTGAAGTTATATTACAACCAAATAAAACGGAAACCTCTGGATTCTGAAAGGCCTCCTGTGTTTTGCTGGTCAAGACTGAAGTTCCTATTTTAATTTTTTATTTTAAGACATTGAAAATTGTTATAGCTGATACATAAAACATGAATGTTGTAAGTGGATGTACGGGGTGGGGGATAAAAGGTAGGATATGGTCCCTTTTAAGAGGAAAAAAAAAAAACTTTTAAAAGTAAATATTTAAATGAAGCATGAATGCCAGCTCAGTGGTTTTATTCCAGACTAAAACTGTGCCCTGGTGATTATGTGAAGAGCCAATGTGTGTACGTGACCTCACGTTATACAAGTGGAATTTCAGTTTACGTAAACGGTTCTGCTTAAATAATGAAGGCCAACAAAACCTCAAACTTTCAAATGAAGCTCAACCAAACATCCTCAAATCTGTTCACAGCTCAAGGGAACTGAAAAAATTTGCATTTTCATTGGCCTTTTATATAAAGTTCCTCTTTCTCAGAAGCGATACTGATTTGTTCTGCATCTGGTGGATGGTTGTGGTCTTTTAATAGTTTAATTTTTTTTTGTAGCCTTTTTTATTTTCATTTAGGAAGCTTTTTTTCCCCAGTATCTCTTCAACAGCAGCTGTGCTTACTAGTCCAACAATACTGCATAAATCACTTATGGTGGAGGAATGATTGCAGAAAAGTTTCTTAAAAAAACGACTTAAAGTACAAAAAGCAACTTAAAAACTTAAATATTTAATAGACCTGCTGTGGAACTACTTAGTCAATCCAGCATCGATTAGGTTTGGAAGTGAATTTGTTAAACTTCTGTTACTAAGCAAAAGACAAAACTGTCAATGTGAATAAATTTGTATGACACCATTTAAAGGAACACTAGCCAAAATGAAAAATGTAACCATTGCTAAACCTGTTGTAAACATGCTCTACAGTAATATTTTCTGCCTAAAAGTCAAGGAAACCCCTTTAAAGTATGTCAGAAAAGAATAAATTACTTCTGACCTTTTCTCACAGCTTAAAGATGCATCAAGGGGGGTTCCTAGAGTGTGGACTTGAGAGTAAATGGTACATTTAAAACTTAAAGGTTCATATAAAGGAAAATCAATTTTATTTTTAAAATAAAGAGTAAACATTGTTAGTTTCAAATGTACCATTCACTCAAGTCTATATATGAAAACTGAGCTGCAAGAACAGCCAGTTTTGAATTTATTTCTGTGATGTCACAAAAACCAACACGTTTGCATATGCATTGTCTAAAACTGAACAAAAGTAAATCATAACCAAAACCTCTGGATTCTAAAATGGCTCTTGTGTTTTGCTGGACAAGACTAAATTTCCGTTTTTGTTTTTAAAGACATTAAAATGAGGACATCTAGGGGGAACAATAAAATATAAGCAAAATGTAGGATATGGGCCCTTTAAAAGTGTTCATTTTTTATGCTATCTTTAAGTAAAGCATGAATTCCAGACTAAAACTTTGCATATATCTGCCTATTCAGCTCTGGGCAGCTGCTTTGAATTGGGCTCCTGTTTTAAATTGTTTTTCATTAGCTGGTGAGGCAGAAGGAAGGCATGTGGCTAAAATTACTAGGAAGCCGATTATCTTATTGCAGTGCGTAACTGTAGCATCTTATCTGTCGTAAAATCATCACTACAGTGGAGTTAATGGATTAACATCACTCAACAACGATTCCTCAGAGGAGGAGAACAAGCTAAAAGCTAAAGTTAGCAAGTTATCTAGCTATTTATATATCTTAGCTCTGTTTGTCTTTTTTTCTCAGACTCAAAGAGATAAAAATATCTTTGGAGCCAATTTAGTGCTGAATAAAGATAGAACCACTGTTTTGTATGATTTCATTCAACACCTGAGATGAGTTATGCTAGTGCTAGCCTGGTTGTATTTAGCCTATAGCTCAGTGTCTTGGCTAGCAGTCAGGATTGGTTGACAACAGAGATTTCCATTGACAGTATTATGTATTTGGGTAGTGCGTGCCAGATATTGAAAAGTACAGGTGAAGGAAAACATGAAAACTATATAAAGTTGTGAATCTTGTCAAACGAGGCTGGTGATGCAATGGTGCAGTACAAATAACATTCAAAATAACACATTAGCATATGTAACAGGTTAAACACTACTTTTAGGCCAGAAGGCAGCACTTATTTTTTCTCAGTGTACACAAGAACCAGCACAGTACAAATGCTAAATATGTAGGAAGACTGATAAACAGTGTACAGATAATGACGCTGAAAATCCGAAGCGAGATTATACAAACGGAATATCTTGTTTTTAATTAAGTCCAAAGGGAAAACATCAGGCTCTCCAGAGTAGATTTAGACACTAACAATATACTTTTAATTGGTTCTGTAAGGTCAGTAATTATAATTGGTTGGATTTAGGTACAGGTGTGTGTTTAGAATGAAACCAGCAGACTGACCTCTCACATCCCCCTTTCAGTTCTTAACCACTAGAGGTCAAATACACAACCAGTTTCAGTTAAGCACAACCCTTGTTTAATGTTTAAAATGATAAGATGTTAATGCTCTAAAATGTCTTTAAATAATTGGTAGGAATCTGAAAATGAATGAACCTGTAATCAGCATTCAGAATAAAATTATAGTAAAATTAATATCCATAACAAAGTATTAATAATACAGAGCCCCTAAGGCGGCATAGTGATTATTTTTTAATAAGGCGTGTCCACAAGTTACTATATTGAGGCTACAAATTAATGTATTGAGGTCACAGATTAACGTATTGAAGCCATGAATTACTATATTGAGTCCACAATTTCATATAATGAAGACATTAATTAATTTTACTGAGGCCACAATTTATTATATTCAGGCCACAATTTACTATACTGAGTCCATGAAAAAATATACTGAGGCCACAGTTTACTATACTGAGGCCACGATTTTCTATACTGAGGCTACGATTTACTGTATTGTGGTGACAAATTACTATATTGAGACCACAAATTACTGTATTGAGGGCACAAGTTACCATACTGAGGCTATGATTTACTATATTGTATTGGTAAAGTTGTGTAATGCTTAAAAAAACACCTGGTGGTTAATTGGCAACAAGTAACATCACTGGGTATAAAACAAGCATCTCAGAGAGTCTTTCAGAAGTAAAGATAAGGAGGGGTTCACCACTCTGTGAAAGACTGCATGATCAAATAGTGCAACAATTCAACAGTAACATTTCTCAACATAAAATAGCAAAGAACTTTTGCTTTTCATCATCTATGGTACATAATAACATTAAAAGATGCAGAGAAATTAGAGAAATCTCTGCATGCAAGGGACAAGGCTGAAAGGCAGTATTTGCTGGCCATGATCTTTGGGCCCTCAGGTGGCACTGCATTAAAAACAGACATGATTTTGTAGTGGAAATCACTGCATGGGCTCAGAAAAACACTGTCTATGAAAAAAGTGTGGCGCTGCATCCACAAATGCTAATTAAAACTCTTAAATGCAAAGAAGAAATCATATATAAACAGGACCCAGAAACACCACCGCCTTCTGGACTAAAGCAAAGTGGAAAAGTGTCCTGTGGTCCGATGAATCAACATTTGAAATTCTTTTTGGAAATCATGGACACTGTATCCTCCGGGCTAAAGACCACTCAGCTTTTTATCAGTGCACAGTTCAGAAGCCAGTATTCATGAAGGTATAGAGGTGCATTAGTGCACATGGCATGGATGACTGGCACATCTGTAAAGGCACAATTAATGCTGAATGATATATACATGTTTTGGCAACATATGCTGGCATCCAGATGACATCTTTTTCAGAGAAGGCCTTGATTATTTCAGCAGGACAATGTCAAACAACATTCTGCATATATTACAGTCCATTTTAATTTGCATTTTGCACAGCATCCCAACTTTTTTAGAACTGGGGTTGTACTATATTGAGGGTGCAGATTAATGTAAGGCCACAGATTAATATATTGAGGCCACAATTTAATGTATTGAGGCCACAAGTAATGAGAAACTTAACTCGTAGTCTCAATATAGTTATTTGTTGCCTCAACATATAAATTCATGGCCATATTAATTTGTGGCCTTAATTAATTCAGGCCATATTATCGCATTATTAAAAATAATCACTGTGTCACCTTCAGGGTTCTATATAGAAATGTTCCTTAAATTCTTGAAATATTAAAATATTTAACAGTATATTTTACTATCTAGTTTATAGTATTTTAATCTACATTGTATATTTTATTATTAATTAAAATAACAATGATTAATCCCCCCCTTCCAGCCCTACTTTATGTGAACTCCATGTTGTAGGATTACGTCATAAACATATCGCTAATCTCAGGCGTGTTGTTATTTTCCTTTGAGTCATTCAGAGCATGTGACAGTTCAGACCTGCTCTGCAGGACATCCAAGATCAAAAACATGCCGAGTCACTGTACATTACTCACCCAGTTACTCAGCAAAACCAGCTACAACAACCACTGACCTCCAGCTATCTGTATATGATGAAGAGTGGAGCTCTGTATACCTCATATCACACTCTACCATATCAGTGTCACTGCTGTGCTGAGAATGGACCACCACCCAAATATCTGGATTAGTGGTCCTGTGATAAATGGGGTAAAGGGGACTGATAAACAATCAGATCAGATACTGTCTGTAAATGTACACCTATATAGTGGATTAATAATGTAGGTGATTCTATTAAAGTGGCCGGTTAATAAAAGTACAAGGTAGGTGTTTCTAATAAAGTAGCCAGTGAGTGGAAGCACAAGGTAGGTGTTTCTAATAAAGTGGCCAGTTGGTGGAAGTACAAGGTAGGTGTTTTTATTAAAGTGGATGGTCAGTTTACATTGAACTCACCAAGAAAGAGCAAAAGCTGTGTTGGCTACTCTGAGTGATCTGCTGAGTATCAGTTCTCTCACAGTGCCCTCCTCAAGCTTCCTGAAGGTCGCACACAGATTTAGTTACAACCACTTACTGGATATGACCATGCAATGATCAATAAATTGAACTTAAGTTATTCTGTGCAGATCTGTATGAAAAGGCCTTGAGTTTTCATTTGTCTCTATATTGATTGGGTACAGTTACCACAGTCTGCTGGTTTCATTCTAAACACACAACTGTACCTAAATCCAACCAATTATTATTACTGACCTTACAGAACCAATTAAAAGTATATTGTTAGTTTCTAAATCTACTCTGGAGAGCCTGATGTTTTCCCTTTGGGCTTAATTAAAAACAAGATAATCCATGTGTATAATCTCGCCTCGGATTTTCAGTGTCATTATCTGTACACTGTGTGTATAATAAGTCTTCATACATATTTAGCATTTGTACTGTACTGGTTCTTGTGTACACTGAAAAAATAAGTGCTGCCTTCTGGCCTAAAAGTAGAGTTTAATATGTTACAAACATGAGTGAGGCACTCTTGTCAGTGAGTGCAAATCCAGAGAAGAAACACGTCATCACTTGAGGCCATGCATGGTTTTCAGTTCTTCATCAGACACAGCAGTATTGTTCTAGTGCATGATGTCCATGGCCATTGGTACTAATTTGCTGCAGAAGCCTTCCAAGGACACTTTACATTATAACTCAAATATCCACTTCTACATGAAGTTCATGTTGCAGTTCCATGCAGATCCTGTGACTGACCCTACAGCTTCCTGATGCAGGTGTCAGAGACATGTGGAAGGCCAACAGTGACAGGAAGGAGTCCAGCTGAAATTATTTCCATGTATGTGGAAACTACAGTGCTGCACAGAGGGGCCAAAGTGCTGCACAGAGGGGCCTAAGTGATCTGCTGGGTGAAGGTTTACAGCTAAGGGTTCCAAAAGAATGGCATAAATACATCAACAGTCAGCGGACATTGAGGATTATACGGTCAAGATGGTAAAAAAATCAAATTTACAATCAAATTATTCCCAAAATGTAGTTGATCAGCCATAACATGTTTAGTGTTAAGTAATCTCAGACTTTTTTGGGGGGCTAGTGTGATTATTTCGGCCTGTATAAGATTCCATTACTTTTTAGCTACATTAGCCTCATAGTCCCATGCAAAACCAAATAAGCGCACTTCAGACGAGAAGGGTCTGATTGCAGAACCGCTAATTTACACCCGCAGTTTCACTCCAGGCAAGTGTAACGCATGCGCAGTGGGACAGTGCGATGGTGCCATGCAAACCAAGTCTTTACAGGAAAGTTGAGCGTTACAAGCGTCACATTCATATTTCAACCAGTGGCCGGTCTCCTTATTTATAACGTCTCTGATGTAAACAGCGACTGTTTGTGCTGGCTGTATGTGTCGCCATGCATATTATCGTTCAAGAAGGGATACCGCTGCTAATATACGAATTAACCACTGGTAACTGGTTAAACCGTAAGCCGAAACACATTACAAAACCATTAGAAACAAAAAGAAACACTTAATGGTTTCTATGGATTTTTTTTAGCAGGCATACGTTCAAAAACTAAAGTTTGTTGCAGCGTGAAGCTTACTGTAATGCTCAGTTTAAGTCTTCTTAAGGTAAAGTGTTATTCCTGCACATGTATTGTGAGTGTAACGTTACACGTAAAGCCACAGTAGGAAGGGTTAGTTACTTGAGCTAGCTAGCTTAACTAACAGGTCTCCAGAACCCAACCCATTTGTTTACCCAGGCCACGTAAGCTGTAGTTTGTGTAATATTTACCCTGTAAATCTCTATTTGCGTCCAAACCTAATTTTGGTTCAGCCTAAAGTTCAAAATATAACATTAGCCCAACGCAAATCTATCACAAATTTATTGGAAACCAACATAAAACGACTGAAATGTTGATTAGCCTAAAGCTCGCTAGGAGAAACCAAAACAAGTTTCGGCGCATGCGCTGAATGCCACTGGCTTGAACCTGCTGGAGTGTGTCTCTGCGTCTCTGCAGACAGACATTATTGGTGGCTTCAGATATCAAACAAGTCTTGGCAGGCACAAATTTCAAGCAAAGGAGGAAGACTGTAAATCAGACTCAGTCTCTAGAACAGAGCGTTTCACACCAAACCACTCTGAATGACTCTGTTTACATCTTGACCATTTAATTATGCAGAAATTTTGAGTAATCAGTGGGACACTTTAACAGCCTAGTCAAGGTGCATTTCTAAACTCTGGCTGCATTCAATTTGGCCATATCTCCTTAATCTGTTACTTTTATTATGAAATCATTTGTGTCTATAGTCGTTTTAGTATTAACGATATGCAAACCAAAATATAGATGAAAAAAAGATCTGAACATCATAGCCAGATATTAGTGAGTGTTGAAAACAAGTACGGCCAAGCCACAATGCTTTTGTCAATTCATTTTAATAGCAAATAAGCCATTCTTATTTCTGGATACAAGAAAATACACTAATTAGCCAGTCAGTTACAATGACACCAAGCTTTATTATAGTAGTTCTCTGGTGTGTTGTGCTGCTTTGGGTTCAGTATTGGCTGTGGGTCTGAACCCCGTTAGGACCCCGCTGCATCCTTGTGTCCATAACTAGTGAGACCCTGCACAAATTCTCTGCCATCACTGCACACGGAAGATGGTCAACTTACTGAATTATCGCTTTAAGGCTGGAAAATCATGTTTCTGCAGTTTTTTGCTGGTTCATATTCTCATTCTGGGCCCTGAACAGCTCAGTATAACAAAGCAAACACTAAAGCCAGACATGTACAAATGTTTAAAATGTAATATCACTGAGTTTACATGCACTTAATAATCCGATAACTGCAGGAAATCAGATTTTGTCAGTAATCTGATCAACACGTTTACGTGCACTTGAATAATCAGATAATTGGGAAACTCCGGATCTACATGAGTTAGACAGTAATCAGATTTCTTTGGGCCAATAAATTCAAAGAATAAGGTAAGACATAATGTCAAACATCGTGTCAGTATACATGAAAATATGAACATACTAGAAAATGAAGAATATTTAAATCCTTCATTTCGTCAAGCATGTAGCTGGGTTCAGTGTCGCTGCCATCTCGCGGTAACACTGCTTGCTTATTTCTGGTACCGCCGTCTGTTTTCACACGTGCGCAGACTGAGAAATCCGAAAGAAATCAGGGCAAGAGTTTACATGCACCGAGAAATCTCATTACTGAGCTAACATCCAGCTCTCATTATCGGATGTCTAGACCTTGCTCTAAACTGAAAAACATCAGTGTGCCGTTTACTTGACCATTTAAATAATCAGATAACTGCAAAAATCCAATTATGATTGGATTATTGAGTGCATGTAAAGGCAGTCGAATTCTGGTCTAAATGTGTAATTGTAATATCTGACCATCTTCCATATGCAGTGTAGAAGAGAATTTGCGCAGGGTCTTATTGGTTATGGACACGAGGAGGCAGCAGCTGACCAGTGGCCAATCAGTGGGGTCCAGGGCAGCCAGTACTGAACCCAAAACAGCAACCGGACTTCCACTATAAAACATTGTAACTGACAGGCGGCATCTCAAACATCATTTCTATTTCGTTTTTTTCTTGTATCCAGAAATAAGAATGGCATACTTACTATTAACATGAATTGACAAGAATTGTGGTTCAGCTTGGCCACACTTATTATCTGGCTATGATGTTCAAATCTTTTGGTTTACACATCCTTAATACTTAAACAGCTATAGACACAACTTCATCAAAAGTAACAGATTAAGGAGATATGGCCAAACTGAATAAAGCCAGAGTTAAGATGTAAAATGCTGCATTAGAGATAGCCTCAATTTTTCCACTTCAATCCTGAAATGCACCTTGACTAGGTTGTTAGATTAACATTTCTGGATAATTAAATGTTTAAGATGTAAACACTTATTCAGAGCAGTTTGGTGTGAAATACTCCATTCTAGATAGTCAGAAATGTTCAGTGGTGGTGCTAGGAACCACCTCTAAAAGCTCCCTCTCAAAGTTATTACATGAAATGGTCATGCATACACTGCCTGATGCCCGACACATTGTTTACAAAAGTTTTGAGATGGCTCCTAGTCTTAAACATGGATTTTTAAAATTCTTTCATAGCAGATATACATGCAGTGCATCCTTATGCCAAATGGCCTTTTCAGATTCATCACTATTTTACCATCAACATTCCATATAAGCTCAGATGATGTCTAGGTTCACTGGTGGTTTTGGATAGAAAATAAAATGGCTGTGTTATAGTCATGGCAACCCCTGGTTCCTATCACCACCACTGTAAAGAAAGCTGAGTCTCTACAATCAACCATTTCACACCAAAACACTCTGAAAGACTTTACATCTCAAATGCTGAGTGCTACAGAACTGCTGTTGCTACTAAAGGGGCAGAAAATGACCGTCCACTGAGATCTGCTGTGCAGTTTATGAACAAGTCTAAAAAGTAACTACAAATAAATAAAAAAAAAGTCTGGTGCAGTTGTGCTGACGATATATTTGAACCTGTAAAATCATTAAAGAATGGTGCATAATGTGAACAGATGACACCCAGATTCACAACAAATCCCAGACAAACAACCAAGAATTTTTTTAACAAATTCTTTATTCTGGTCCCAATGAGACTGTTTAGTCGAACAGCCCGAATCCCATGTCGTCATCGGATTCCTCGGACTCCTCTTTCTTCTCCTCCTTCTTCTCCTCAGCCGCTGCGGAACAAAACAAAAAAGTGGTAGGCAACACCTTCACATACCAGCCAATTCAATCTAAACAGGTTAAGACTGCAACAGTTCCAACCCATTTAAACACTGTTCCTCCTTGTTCTAAATCCTATGCAAGTGTAGCACAGCTGATTCATTCACAAAGCTCTTTTGTGTTCTTCAAACAGAATAACTGCCCCTGCATACTTTGGTAAAGTAACATGAAACCCATCATAAGCACAGTCCAAGTATAGAGGGTGAAAGGAAAAGGATTTAGCACCATCTAGTGGCTGAGCAGTCAGCAGCAGGGACAGTTGTAGAATGAACACTGCTGCATTTGGCTGCACAATCAGAAAAAATACTGGTGCTACATCTACACTCTTCCTGGGTTCTTTAGTAAAGAGATTGGTTCTATATAGAATAAAAACAATTTGCATGATTAAAAGGTTCTTTGCATGGTGAAATGGTTCTTCAGATTGATGGAGAATGTGCTATAAATGGTTCCATATAGCACCCGAAAGGATTCTTCTACTGTTACAATGTCAAGCTTGTAACAATGGAAAAACCCTTTTGGGTGCTATACAGAACCATTTTAATTTCATTCATGAACATTTTCCATCATTCTGAAATACTTTCATGATGCAAAGAACTAATCATGCAAATGGTTCTGTGTTCATGGTTCTATGTAGAACCACTGTCTTTTCTAAAGAACCACTACGAACCATTTAAGAGTGTAGTTATGAAAAAAAACAGCAAGACAATATTGGATGTTTTGATTTTGGTGAATGTAGAGGTTCAGGCTGCATCATGCAACTCAGCTTGCTCCAATCAGGATTACGCTCACCTATGTCTACATATGATACTACAGCTGACATTAGTCTTATTCTTATGCATAATTGACAAAGCACTCAAAGTAACAGGAAATTACAGATGTAAATTTTCACATTAATACCATCAGGGACAGTTTGTGTATGAGAGGCTTTAATTGTTTGACTTTTTTGGTATTACAGATATTACTTTTTTGGCTGTATCCCTTCTGAAGTTTTGCTTTTTAATGGGAATTTGCAACAGTTCAATGATATGAATAAATATTTCAAGTTCAGAAGATTAATTTTATATCTTCAGTAAACTTATAAAGCACTTCTCTATACGCAAGTAAATAATGCCCTCACATTTTGCCTTCAACTAAGCTGCTCAAAGTTCACACTGAATTTCTTTATTTTGGGTTTACGGGGTTTGCGAAACCCAGATTTTGAAAATTAGATCAGAGCAAGTGATTGTTTCCTGAAATGGTCTGAATGATGCAGTATGAGCATCACTACCTACAAACTCTGAAATCGAGGTCCGTAATAAGAAGTCACAAACCTGCAGCAGGTGCAGCAGCTCCTCCAGCGGCGGGTGCAGCAGAGGTGGCTACAGCCACAGCGCCACCAGCAGGCATGCTGGCCAGTTTACCATAGCCTGGCAGAGAGAGAACACATCAACATTAGAAAACAATATAGCCATCAACATAACATTAAAGAAACAAGTCCAAATATGGGCATGATCTCTAAATATTTAAGGTAGTCGTACTGATGAAAGCTCCACAATTTTGTTCCATTTTTCTAATGCTGATAGCATGCCCAAAGACCTGCTCAGTTTACGTTAGGATAAAATGACTGCAACAAGGGTAAACGAGCATGCTGCAACAGAATGGGGGCAAAGGTCTGCACTACTGTGGTATTCCTATACAGCAGGGGTGCACAACTCCAGTCCAGGAGGGCCGGTGTTCAGCACAGTTTGGTGATTTACCTCCTCAAACACACCTGATTGCACTTCTGTTAATTGCCAGCTTGAGTAACCTCTAAGCTGTGTGGGACACCGGCCCTCCAGGACTAGAGTTGTGCAGCCCTGCACCACAGTATCTTGTGGCGCAGGACTAATTTTCAGTACTGTGGGCGGAAGCGAGTGGATAACCAGCCCACTGCAGGTGGGAGTGGGACAAAGCACGCATGAAGAGAAATTCCTGCAAATTAATGAATAGCCTAAATAAAGCAGAACAATCACTACATTTAATTATATATAAAATGATAACTGTAAAACAATTGTAATTAATGTAAAGAGTTGTAAAGCTACCGAAATCTTGCAGGAGCGGGACTGAAAACAGCCCTATGCAGACCTCTAACAGAGGATGTCTTGTATCTTATTGGACACAAATGGAAAGCATTTGGTCCTAAATTATAATTGTGTCACATTAGTTAACTTTTTCTTTCTGTAGTTAACCACATGCCATGCATGATGGACTTCGCCAGTCCAGCTAAATCATTTAAAGCCTTCCTAGTGCCCACTGACAAGTTAGTATTAGCCCTACTGAACAAAGCATGCTTTTTTGTCCAAGATTTGTTTTTTTTTTTATAGCCTACAATGCTGAATGGGTAAGACTACCATAAGGTTTGAAAACAAAGCATGTACAGATGGCATGCCCCATCTTTGAGATCTACCACCTTGGAGAATTCAGATCCAGATATGAGCAAAAGCTCTGCAGGGTGGAAGATCACCAGGACTGGGCAGCCCTGATTTAAAAGATCCAATTTAACTCCTTGAACCCTAGACCAAGTTATTAAGCCAAGAGTGCCCAATCCTGGTCCTGGAGATCTTCCACCCTGCAAAGCTCTGCTCCAACCCTCATTTAACACACCTGATCAGGGTAATGAAGGATTTCAGGAGCATCTGACTGTTAGGCTCTGTTCAGACTGCAGGCAAATCAGATTTATTTTTCCTCAAATCAAGCCAGTGACTGTGACGTTGGGAGCATCACAAAAGACACTTTAAAATCTGTAAAAATCTGACTGGAATCACATTTTAAACCAGCTCTAAACATGGTTTGGAACAGATATGCAAAAGTCAGATTGTGTTTTTCGCATTCCAAACAAATCAATCTGGATATACCTTTAAAACACACAAAAAAAAAAACAGATTTGGACTGGCAGTCTGAATAAGGCCTTAGAGCAAGATGTGTTATATCTGAACTCTCTAGGGTGGTAGCTCTCCAGGTCCACCACAGAGCACCCCTACATTAAGCTAAACAAAGTATTATCCAGTAATTTCTGTGAACAATCTTACTATATACAACTATGAAACAAATTATGTAGGTATGAGAGTGAAAATCCTTAGGGTTGGAAAGTCAGAAACAGCCATCTTGCATCGTACATTGAAAATGAGATCTCCCATTAAAACATGCTGGGGGGACCCTGGCTTAAAGAGGTTGCAGGGGGTGGAAAGTTGCATACTGACAATATATAGTCTAAACAGCAAAAGAGACACTTGTCTTCTACAATCTGATAAACTAGTTTTAATGGTGGCTTCTACACAGCACTCACCTTGGGCAATCACATCCTCAACTTTCTTGCCACTGAGTTCTGACACGACCTGGTTTAAAACAAAAAAAAAAAAGAAATGATGCAAAATATTCAAACCAGGCTTTTACTAATCTTCTACATTCTGTTCTTAGTTACTGGAGATTTCCAACAGCTGCAGAAAAGTCTTACCTTGTTCATGCGAGTCTCATCAGCCTCAATGCCAACGCTCTCCAGGATCTTCTTGATGTCAGTGGCACTGGGGTTGTCCTTGCCCCCGAGGGCAGCGAGCAGGTAAGCAGCAACGTAACGCATTCTAAGAACACATCAGGTGAAAAATTTACATTTAGAAAAGTGTCAATTACAAACTGCCGCCTGTCAAAGCACAGGTCCTACACAGTGTATAGTAACGGTGTTAGTCACTACAATCAACACATCAACAAGTTTCCAGCTCATCATGTAATCTACCTGCACTGTAACCAGGCATAAGAGCAAGAAACAATACACAGCACAAAAACAACAGGATAAGGAATGAAAAATGCTCAATTATACTGCAACCACTCAATACAGCATTTTTAACTCTAAATAAAATTATAGGACCAGTACACAAGTTAATAAATGTGAAGTGACATAAGAATAAATAGGAGAATAAATACATATAAGGGTAAGAATGAAAAGAATTAACCCACAAATGACTTACAAAATAACTCATTTACTTCTTTTTCAAACCTTTTAGGAATTAGGAATTAGAATTTTTAGTAAGGAAATCTAGCCAATCCTTTGAGAACAATATATTGTAACCTAGTCCTGCCACTGGCCCGCACATACTGAAAAGTTAACGTTTTACATGAAGCAAAATTGGCATTTCATTCGATTTTTTTCCATTCCACCTTAAGTGGTGTAACGTTAGCAGTTCCAGTCCGTCCCACTAAGCACCAGCATTCAACTGCTGGGACCTTTAAGGTGGAACGACAAATTCAAAAAACAAGCAGCCGAACATCAGCTTCCGAGTTTACATCACTTTAAAGACATTTTCGGCCCCAAAGGAAGAAATACACATACACACACACCACAAACTGCTATTATATTCCGTATTGATACTGTACAGAAACCTTAACACACACGTGTTCGAGAGAAGCTAAAGCTAACGCTAACATTCTCCGCATGAGAAACGGTCTTCAACAACGTTTTCCGCTCATTTCAGCGCTTCTCTGCTCGAACAGTTCTCGGTAAATGAGTGCAGTGTCTCTTTAGACAGTAATAAACTCAATTTTATCAGTTTTACTCGTTATTTTGGATTATTTTCAGAGCGCTCTCTCACCTAGCGCTCCACCACACAGGCCTCCAACAAACGGAAAAGGAAGAGCGAAGGACCGGAAACCGGGAAAACCAGCCGCGGCGCTGACGTCATTGTAAAACGTGAAATGTTATTGGTGGACATCCACTCATCGGGCGGAGTCTCTCTCTCTCTCGCGCTCTCTCTCTCTCTCTCTCTCTCTCTCTCTCTCTCTCTCTCTCTCTCTCTCTCTGTCTGACAAGTTATACATATGTATAAGTTTAAGTTAAAGGGAAAGTGTAAAATGTCTGTCTGTCTATCTATCTATCTCTCTATCTATCTAAACCTACATCTATCTATATATCTATCTGTCTGTCTATCTATCTATTTATCTATCTATCTCTCTGTCTAAACCTACATCTATATATCTATCTGTCTGTCTGTCCGTCTATCTGTCTGTCTGTCTATCTGTCTATGTCTATCTCTCTATCTAAACCTACATCTATCTATATATCTATCTATCTATCTATCTATCTATCTATCTATCTATCTGTCTGTCTGTCTGTCTGTCTGTCTGTCTGTCCGTCTATCTATCTATCTATCTATCTATCTATCTATCTATCTATCTATCTATCTATCTATCTATCTATCTATCTATCTGTCTCTCTGCCAATCAGTGAGTCAGTCTGTCTGTCTATATTTAATTTATAATATTATCTGCACACACTCTTGTGAAAACAGTAAAAAATAAATAATTGTAAACAATTGTAAACATACAACAGCTCTCTCTCTCTCTCTCTCTCTCTCTCTATCTCTGGTTTGATAAGTGTCATGGCCTGCAGTGGCCACCAGGGTCCTTTCATCGAAAACACCAGAACAACCGTCCACGCTCATCCAGGCTGGTCATGACCATCCGCTCTTCATTCTTCTTTCACTGGTCACTCCGGTCAGTCACAGTGAGCCGTTTTCTTCAGCTGTGAGATGCCCTTTCTTAGGAGGAGCCCAGTTATACAAGGTACCTGCTCACAAATATGGACCCTTTTCACAGAATTTGTCTGTTTGTCCAGTAATATGTTGTATTTTTTGCTGCTATGATGATAGTTGCAATTATGCATGAGAAATATTTTAATCATCATTTTTAATAATTATTACTTTATTCACATAGACCTGAAGTTAAGCTGCTGTATGAGGCTGTACATTACTTCATCTTTAAAATAACTTTTAATAATAGGCTATAAGCTTGTTTTAAGTCATGAATATTTTTTTTTATTATTTTGATTGACATATAAAAAGGATTGCACATTTAGTTTGTTACAAATATCCTTTTAATATTTTATAATGTCTTGCTGTTGAGCATCATGTAATGGACGTTGCTTTCAGTATCTTTATCTAGGAATATATACATTGTGTGTATGTGTATATATATTGGATTGCATGTGCAAATTCACTTTTTCAAACATTCATTACTTTTGCAACAAATATATAATTAAAAATTTGGAGATTTTACATCATTGGAACTACATAGTTTTCAGAAATGTGATACAGCTAAAGTTCTCATTGCACTTTTCATGAGGATGTTTACACAGCAATGTTATTATTTTATTTTATTTATTTATTTATTATGGCTATAATGACTATGATGAATAGGCTGGTATGAGCTGCTAATGTTATAAGCAGTAGTAATACAGTAGTGTGAGTATTTGGTTTTGAGTCTATGAGCATTAGCTTTACATTAAAACCAGCTGAATTTAGTTTTCAGTGTAAGGGTCTCATCCCACACGCTCTGGCTTCTTATCCCTGATGTAAGCAGGAAAGCAGAGGAAAGGAAGTGAAATAGGATGAGAAGGCGAAAGTGTCTGAGTCATATGACCCGCGTGAGCAGACACGGTTCAGTCACTCTGCAGTTTTGGTCCATTTTTTCATGTCTGCATGTTAAAGTGATGTCAGAGTGGACACTATGATCTGCTTTAGTTCTTTATTTCAGTTCTGGTTCGTCAAGGGTTATTTAGCAAAGAAAATTATTGTAAATAAATGATTGCATAATTAAAGTGTTCTTTGCATCATGAAATGGTTCTTCAGATTGATGGAGAAGGCTTCTACTATTGTTATGATGTCAAGCTTGTATCAATAGAAGAACCCTTTTGGGTGCTATATAGAACCCTTTCCAAAAAGCTTCTATAAAGAACCATCTACAGCACATTCTCCAACAATCTAAACAACCTTTTCCTGATGCAAAGAACCCTTTAATCATGCAGTCATGTTAATGGTTCTATATAGAACCATTTTCTTTACTAAAAAACCCTTGAAGGACCATATTTAAGTATTATTTTGGAAAACAGATTATGTCACATGCTAATTGTTGCCGAATGTGCACTAGTAGGGCTGGTCCTAGCATTTTGGGGCCCTAAGCAGGATTTTTTGGAGGGCCCCCCATCTGCCCAGGCACCCCTTCCCCCCAGACCTACGCCTTATAAACAGTTTAAAATAAAAGTGGAGAGAATAATTTTCCTCTGAGGCCTCAAGCTGTCGTTTTGAATTATCAGTGTTAGTTACTGATCCTCTTTGTAGTTAGTCCTGACTTTGTTTACATAACATTAGCAAATCAGTAATCTTGCTAGCTAATTTACAGTAAAATCAGAGGTTAACTAATAACAATGAGTGTGTTTACATGCACTCACTAATCCAATCATAATTGAATTTCTGCAGTTATCTGATTATTCAAATGGTCATGTCACCAGCAGTGTTGCTGCGAAATGGCAGCAAAACACTTTTGGAGTGATGCTGAAAATAACTACATTCTCAACAAAATGAATGATTTAAATAGTCTTCATCTTCTAGATGATGTATGTTCATATTTTAAGGTAAAGTGGCGCAATGTTTTTTTAAAAAGCCGTGGCATGAAGTTTGAGTTTTACATTAAGTTTAAGTCACGTCTTATTCTGTGAGTTTATTGGCTGGTTGTAAAGCAGAAATCTGATTACTGTCTGACTCATGTAGAGCCGAAGTTTCCCCATTATCTGATTAATTAAGTGCACATAAACGCGCTGATCGGATTACTGACAAAATCTGATTTTCTGTAGTTATCAGATTGTAAAGTGCATGTAAACAAACTCAATGACTATCACAAGTGGTGTAAAAAAAAAAGATAATTTTGCGTACTGCTGATGATTGGATGCTAACAGGGTTCTAACGGTGTCTCAGCATTCTCTGTCCAGAGTGACTACTTTCTGTTTTCTAAAAGCCAAAAAAAAACAGCATAATCTTAAAACCTCAAAATGAAACCAAAACATATCTTTATCTTTTAACTTTATCTGCTCATCTTTTCTTTTTGATATCAGCCACTTTTTGTCCCTTATTCCAGAGTCTCATTAGAAAACATAATGATAACTTGCAGCAGTTATCTAAAAGTTGTGAGGGGCCCCCTCATGGCTGGAAGAGCCCTAAGCAGCTGCTTATGTTGCTTATTAGGTAGAGCCCGTTGTGCATTTTAGTTAAAGCTCATTTATGCTCAAGGTTAAATACGGATACAGACAGAGTCTTCTGTCTGTATTTTACAATCATTTCATCTGTATTTGTGCCCATTCTCAGTAACCTTTCGGATATGGATGAAATGGAGGGGTACCGTGGGGGCAGTGTCGCCAATAGTTCAAGCGAGACATGATCAGTTTCTCTCATTGAGTGAAAAGAAGTCTAAATTTAATGGCCTCACAGGCCACCTTCATCTACAATGCTGCTTCTTTCGTCGCTTTCGTAGTAGGTACATTACTATCAGAGCCGGTTTATGAAGAACCTGGCCACTTCCTATTGCCACTGTTATACCAAAAACAGGACTGCTGAACAGCAGAGGGCGCCTGTGAGAGAGTCCTCAATGAATGGGAGTAAAAGGCACTCAACGGCTAAAAACGAAAAGTTAAAATAGTTTCTAATCACTCGCCCAGAACTTTCCTTTAATTTTAGAAAGTGGAAGGATGTATTTAACTAAAAAGACAAAGAAATCCTACCTAAATATTTCCTTTTTTTCTACAGCAAACGGGTTTTGGGCAGCAAAGGGCGGGCATTAGTGCTAGAGCGTGATGATTGGTTGGCGAGCGGAGCAGCTCATTGTTCGCGCTCACAGACGTCATAAACGTACATGAGGCGCCGTTTTAAACTCATTAACCCATTCATTTTGGACTCGTTCGGGAGCGCCCTCTAGTGTTTGAGAAACCCGGAAGACATTGCAGACTGGCAATTCTCCTCTCTACAAGTTCTCTGTTACTACGACCTTCTCCACCGTCGCTATGTTTGTTGTCAGAAACTTTTGCCTCTAGACTCCAGTGGATGTATTGCTTTACATCCATGCCAATGAAAAGGGCAGTGACGGTTCCATCGTTTGAAATTGATGTATTTATTTTCATGTATGAAAGGAATATTAATGAGCCTTTAGCCGTCATGACATCAAACATGATGGCTTCATGACAATTACGGGTAATGGTAATATAACACTGTTATAATACTAAACAAAATTTGTCATGACAACTAATGACAATTTGTGAAATGTAAGAAGGAATATGAACATGATTAATGCAAAGTACACTGCAGATCACAGAAGTTAGTATAATTTATTCATGTATATTTAGTTCTATCTGTAACCTTTATCAAAACTACATACAATTGAAAAATAACATAAAAATACATGGATTTTAAAAAGTATATTTAACAAATACATTTTTGTCATTTTCATTCATTGCAAACATATATTTGAGAAATACATTCGGAATATATTTTTACCCATACGGGTGTACTCAATAAAACTGAGCTCATCTAAAGTTCCTAATGGATCTTCTTCACACTGGACCAGTGTGTGTGTGTGTGTGTGTGTGTGTGTGTGTGTGTGTGTACAGTATTTGTGCCTCTGATTCTTCATGAAATCTTCTGAAAAGATGCCTCTGTTTGAGCTCCACTACCCAGCAGCCTCTGCTTCAGTGATGTCACCAAGTTATTTAGGGAATGTGTGAATGTGCTCTTTTGGAGAGAGATCAGCAGTTACGCAGAGCTGACATAGCGATGGAAAATGAACGTCAGACTTTATAAGACATGTAGATGTCGGATTGTTTAGCTCAGCTGTATGATAGAAAAAAGATGATCTGTTCATTTTTACAAGAGTGAACATATTTTACCTTTAAAAAGAGATGCACCCTTCACTGTCACATTCCACTGCATAAATTTAAATGCAATACTATGCAAAAGTTATTCATTTTTCAGATGTTTCTGAGGAGGTTAGATATAATCCACTCGCATAAGGAAGCAGAAAGCCAAAGGAAAAAAGTGAAAAAGCAGGAGTTTATTAAAAGCTACAGAGAAAATTGAGACTCCTAACAACCACCTGGAAGACCTGGTAGACACCAAAACTGTCCCCATCAGATAAACAGCACTTCAAAGCTTTCATCTTTGAGAGAGAGGAGAAAATCAAGCTGCTTCAGATCTGAAAACATCCACAGGTGTTTCTGTCCATCCTTCCACTTTGAGAAGACAACTCAGCGCTATGGGTCTGAAAGGATGTGTAGCTGTCAAGAAGCGTCACTGAGAAAAGGAGACAGACACATCAAACAAAGAAGCTGAACAATAGACTGACCACCCCAGAGTCCAGACCTCAACATCACTGAATGTGTTTGATTACTTCAGAAAATGATCAACCAACTTCTAAGACTGAACTTTAGAGGTGTGTCTGCAGATTTCTTTGAGAAACTGAAAGTGAGTCTCCTGAAAAAAATGGAAGCTGGAATAAAGGTAAAGAGTGACTCACTGAACACTCAAACAGCTGATACTGTTCTGCTGCTGAAATGAATATATTGTATTTAATGGCCAGTTTGACTGGGAATTAAATAATGAATGGTCTCTGACTTTTGCACAGTAGTGTATAAATAGACTGAACAGTACTGCAGTGTTATAAACCCACGAAACATGAACAGACTTGTTTGGCAAAAGTGACAGCATTAGTGATCCTGGTGGGGATTAAATCCTTAGGTATGTGGGACGCCTTTGTCTGTCCTGAATGAGTCTTCTCTCTTTCTTAGCTTTCTCTCCTCTTTCTCTTTCTTCTTAGAACCCCCCCCCCCATAATTTCCCTTTACACTACCAGCTTCTGTAAGGCTCTTATCAATGGCTCGTGTTGAGTTTCTGAACATTATCTCTCAATAGCTGCATTGTGAAAGTTTGGCTGGAGTTTAATGGGGTTGTTCAGGAAGGATCAGAAGAAACTTTAGAATTTAGCAGAACTTGAAAGCGACAGTTGAGTCAAAAATCAATTTTACACATTTTGTTCCAAATGTACTTAACCAGCCAAAACATATTTGGTGCCTGAAGTTTACTTCTTTAGTTTTGCACTGGAGCTACAAGGCTAGTGGAGCTCACAAGTAATGGAAGTTTATTTACACCAATTAGCATCAGGCCCTAAATCAGTTGTTCATTAATCTCTAATAGACTTGATTATGTGGTTTCTGACACTGTATAACACACTGTTATCTATAAATATGGACAAAATGTTTATAGGTACTGCTGCTACTGCTACTACTGTTTTTACCTCTGCAATATACTTTTATTTTTATGTAAACAGATTATTATCACACATTTTGTCTCCTTTCTCACTGAAAATATAAACATTAGCTTGCATTTTACCAGGCCAGTCAAGAAGCTTGACATAAATATCATTATTTTGTAAATAATGATCACGGTAATAATATTTGTCATATTTGATTACAGTTGTTTAATTGCATACATATTGCAAATCATTTTTAAGGTTAAAAAAATTTGACAGCCTGCAGCCCCCTGGCAGTACCTCCTTGGTCCACTAGGGGGCTGTGGCCTATACCTTGGTCTTTATGCTTCAACAGCTGTTCTGAAGTCAGTGGAAATTCAGTCGTGTCACTGCAGTTTGGATAGTCTTAGAATTTAGCCGTTAATATCACATAGAAACTCGCTTCCACCACCATAAAGTATATATGTTTCTCATAATTATGACTTAATATCTTATAATAATGAGACAATTTTGAGAAAAATGAGAAAATATGTCATAATTATAAGAAAGTAAGTAATGATTATGAATTATTAAGTCATAATTGTGACATAGTAAGTCATGCACACTTAAAGATGGTTCTTCAAGGGTTCTTTTGAAAAGAAAATGGTTCTAGGTACAACCATAAACACTCAAAGAACCCTTTGCATTATTAAAATTAAAAAGGGTTCTTTAGACTGATGGAAAATGTGTTGTAGATGGTTCTATATAGAACCTTTTTGACAAAGCACCAAAAAGGATTCTGCTGTTGTTACAAGCTTAACACTGAAACACTAGAAGAATCTTTTTTGGTGCTGTATAGAACCCTTTTCAAAAAGGTTCTACATAGAAAACATCCAAAGCACGTGCTCCATCAATCTGAAGACGCTTTCACATTGCATTGCACATTGTAAGACAGCAAGCCATAATTATGAGATAGTAATTCTTAATTATGAGATATTAAGATGTAATCATAAGACAGGATGTTATTATTTAAGCAATAGAAGACAAGAGGGAGTGTGTTATCGCGAAATAACGGCTGTGATTTGGTCGCAGGCACAAGCCGAAGGTGTGATGTTATTCGCGATAACACATGACCTTGAGTGTTCTATTGCTTTTATACAACAGTTAAATAAAGTAAGAAATAAATAAATTGGGCCGTGAACATGTCATTTAATATGTTTTAATGTTAGCAGTTCCTTCCACCAAATTATAGTTCCTTAAAAAGCAGCTTGCTGCTATGTCAGAGTAACGAGCTCCGCTCACTCGCTGCACAGCCAGCGGTTTGTTCTCCAGCTCCAAACAGACCAACTGACAGTTTGGGAATTTAGTGTAGTCTCATCAGAGTCTGACCAAATCGGCTGTAGGTCAAATGTGATCTTAAAAGTATCCATTTTCTGTTTGTGGCAAAGTAAGAAGTAAAAACATTCAAATGGCTTGAGCCTCTCCTACAGCTGTCAAAGTCATTGCTTAGCAACGGCGTCTCAGCGGAGTGATACAGTGTTTGTAAAAAAAACTGATGTTATGGCGAAATAACAGCACGGTTAGAATGCTTCTCAACCAATCAGCTTGCGTGGCTGGAACTAACTGTTGTATAATATAAGATAGCAAGTCATAACTAGCTATGTGGTTGCTTTGGTATCCCAGGTGGTTGCTAGGGTGTTGTGATGCAGTCGTTATGGCATTCCAGGTGGTTGCTAGAGGGTTGCTATTTGTTTGCTGGAAGTTGCTATGATATCTTAAATGGTTGCTAAGATGTTACTAATGGATTTGTATCATCGAGATATAAGCTGGTAGCTGTATACAAGCAAACTATTCATACAACATACAACACACTATTCGATGATTGATGTCGAAAAATCAGGCAGAAAAATAAGAAACAGGAAGAATAATATAAATCAGAATAGTGTTTGCCATCTGCCATCACTAATTATGAGATACTAAGTCATAATGATTGGAAACATTTTAATTATTATGACTTACTAAAAGTGGTGGAAATGAAATGGGCTTTCTCCGTATCAGCACTGCGCTGCTTCTGCATCAACATTCATAATTGGACATAAACAGGGAAAAAACCCTTCCCAAACTACCGGGGTCCCACGCACACAGTCGTGATGTTTAGTGGTGGGCAGAACAAAGGCCAGGGTTTGGTCAGGTATTATTACAGAGGAGCAGGAACTGAGTGAAAAGAGGAGAGGGAAGGGATCGTATGATACTCTCCCACACACACAGACACAGAAGTGCTTTATCAGTTGTTGTCCTGGATGTTCAAAGCAACAAAAGCCTTTGTTTTTGTTCACTAAACTATTCTACGTGTGATTATAACATGCTACTTACACCTTTCTGGTGATAAGAACATGTTTGGATTTCCTGACCATGTGTAAACACACCCAGGAGTTTGGCTTGCAATCTGGTTTGGATAGCAAGTACACTTGCGCAAAAGCTAATTTGGCTGAAGGTTTAGTAAGTTACAGATCACGTTTCTTTAAAACTTACCAAAACTTTTTTCTGAATTAGCTTTCATGTGCATGCAAAAAATGACCATTGTTGTTTGAGTTGTTTGACTTACAAACTCAAAATATGTTGATACTAATTAAACAAATTTTGTTATCTTTAGGTATCTGGTTTGCATAAAATCGACAAAAATGAATGAAAGCACAATTCAGTGAATGAAAACTGATTCTTTTGATCTAAAGAGACTTTCATGAAATCAAAATAAATTGCATTGAAATGCTTCAATTATGTTCCATCAACAATTAAACTTTACGCTGAGGCAGCAAAGTCTGTGTGCAGTGACTCTACTCCATTTGATTGAATGGAAATATGAGGCATAACTGAATTAGGTTCATACAACAATTAATTTTTGGATGCAGACATGCTGCAGACATGCTGCTGCAGTGATCACCATCGCATATCCTATGAAGCTTATGTCTTCAACATGGTAACTTCAAATCATTTCTAATTTAACTCATTTAACCGTAATATTATGAGATTTTATTCCAAGTAAATTTGCATCATTTCTTTTGGTGCATTCATCATGAAATGTTCATACAAAGTTTAGAGCAGTTTTCAAAGCTTCAAGCAGGGGTCGGCAACCCAAATGTTAAGAACAGCCATTTTGTGCTTTTAACAAAAATCAAACCACCTTGGGAGCCACAACATTTAATGTCCATTTTACCATCTTGGCCATAAATATGTCTTAGTACATGCTAATGTCCTAGTGTAGGCTAAAAAAATAATGTAAATGAAAACGCATACTTTCGTTGCTCTGCTTTAAGCTTTAGCTCAGCTATAGCTGTTTTTCTCACATCTCTGGCAGGAAGCTTTTCCACAAAAGTAGAACAGTTTCTTGTAAAATGTCTCTCAACATTTGACTTATTTGAATTACAAAGTCAGCTTCTCATTCACCAGCTTCTTGTTTGAAATTTCCCCTTCCACCTTAAATGGTGCCTGAGGTGCCAGAATGTAACTGCCGCACCATTAAAGGTGGAACGGGAAAATTCGAACAAGAAGTTGGTGAATGAGAAACTGACTTCAGCTATGCAACTTTTCAGTGTTTGGCCGTTTCTCTTTACAGATTAAACGTATCAGGAAACCAGCTAGAGTGGTTATAAACACAAATAAGTCCATGACGTTTTTGATTTTCTATGTGAAAATAAGTCATCACATCCTCTACAAAGAACACACTTAAACATGACATTTTTTCACATTTTACTGCACAATTTCTGTTCGAGTTTAACATACTGGACGAAATAAAACGTAAAATGTGCCATAACTTATAAAGGTGCAGAAGATTTAGTGGCATCTAGTGGTGAGGTTGCAGATTACAACCAACTGAATTCCCCTCCTTCACCCCTCCCTTTCCAAGCATGTAGTAGAACCTATGGTGGACGTCAGGTTTTCTGCCATCGTCTGTCCCGATTTCATTTTGCTTCTTCATGTTTTTGCTTCGTTGATGATGATTCACCCTCTCTCACGCTTTCTTGTGCTGAATAATAAGTCTGATCCTCCATTTGTCAAAATTTGGCTTCTCAAACTTCTCACAACACAAGATGGTCAGTCAGCACCAGCAGCAACCACTGATTCTTCTTCTTTCTATGTCTTCCAATCGAAGCTACAGCGCCACCAAATTCAAACTGCTGCTTCAATGCAAAAACGTAAAAGGCACCCTCTGGAGCCAGTGTTTGATATGTCCATTCTGAGCCACTGTTGAAACATGCTGGCGCAAATTGGCAGCCTCTGTTGGAAGAGGAGCTGCTCCCTATGTATATATGAAGGGCTCATTCTAAGATAACGAAAACACGATTCATTCTTACAGGTGATTATACACTAATGAAAACATGGTTTTGTATAATATATTAATTTCTGCTAATAGATCCCCCTCAATCTTGCACACTGCACCTTTAATCCTGTTCTGCTTTACTGACAATCACTCCTCTCAGAGCTTTAGCATTTTATTTTACATCAAAAAAATCCTAAACAGAGAAGAATAAGTCGTTCAGACTTCAGTTTCTCTGCTGATAGATGCTGGAGGAAGTAAGAAGTTCCACTGCAACTCAGGACGGGGGAGAAATTCTCTCTTAGGTGGTTGAGATGTAAACAAAGTCATTCAAAGTGGTTTGGTGTAAAAAGCGTCCACCTCTAATAGCTTACTCACAGAAAGTTACTGCATGCATGAAATGGTTAAGAATGTCTTATGTCTGATGTCTGAGACACTGTTTTCCGATAGTTTTGAGAAGATTTTGGCCTTTTTCAATATCCATTGTTGGTGAAGGGGTGCATGCAGGGTGTTGTGAGATAAAATAGTCCCCAAAGAAAACTTATTATTTCAGATTATTTCAGATTTTACCATCATCAACAATCCATATAAAACTCAGAAGACATGTGTAGGTTCACTGGTGGTTTTGGATAGTAAATAAAATGTCTACATTTGTGTTGTAGTCATAGTGACCCCTGGTTCCTATCACCACCACTGTAAAGACATCTGAATCATTTCACACCAAACCATTCTGAATCACTCTGTTTACATCTCAACAAACTGTGCAGAAATGTTGGCGGAGTTCCGCTTCAAGTAGTTTTTAGAGCTGCTGTTTTGTACCCTGTTCAGGTTTTTGGAGTGGTACGTCATTATTTCACACTTTTACTGGAGGATGAGTTTAGGATACTCTGCATCAGAGCCTTTAGAGCCTTAGTGAGTTCTATATTTAGGATACTGAGCCTGTATTGCTGTAGTTGGTAATTAGCTCACAGTAGGTGACTGTGTGTAAGCTGTGAACTGATGTGTCTCTGTTTTTTTTATTTTCAGATATTCACACCATTTGTTCTCCTCTGCACCTCACAGATGCACGGAATCAACCACATCAGCGCTTCTGTTTCCAGAGGATCTAAGGCTTGTTTGTTAATGATGTGTAGCAGAAGGTTTTCAGACACTTTCCAACAGTCTGTTTATTCATAGTTTTCCAGACTGACAATCATTTGTTTGTTTGGTCCCTGAATGGCTGACAGACAGATCAGGTGAGATCTCCTGCAGGGAAGGGCTTGTGCTGATACTCAAAACTGTGTTTCAGGTTTAATTAGAGTAGTTTGCAGAGGTGTGGACTCGAGTCATATGACTTGGACTCGAGGCTGACTCGAGTCACGAATTTTGTGACTTGAGACACGACTCAAGAAAATCGAGAAAGACTTGCGATTCGACTTTGACTTCAACACCAGTGACTCGGATTCTGACTCGGACCTCAGCCTTATGACTCGGAAAGGCTCGAGACCCAAAGTGGAAGAAAGAGTGAAGAGTCTGACTGCAGGCGGGACTCTACACATTCGATTATTTTTCATGCAAATGGATTCGTTTCCTACCGTAAATCTGATAAACAGTAGCGTCGTCAGATAACTGTTACTGTACTTTTGCTCAGTTTATTTTATTTCGGAAGACAAGAGAAACGTTAGAGCTCAAGCAAAAGCAAGTCAACTTCAGCTCCATACATTCATCATTTTATTGTCTTTTCTGTAAACTTCGTTCAGCTCAGTCGTTTTGGTTTCTGTTGTCGTCTAAATTCAATTTAAACTAGCGGCTGTTTTTAGTTGGCTGAACTAGTTTTAGTGCTGAGCTAGTTTTTATTTTAATCATATGCGCCCAGTGTTGCTATAAATATAAAGGTTTTTTTTTTATTTAACTTCAGTAGTACTTTTTAAAAATTCTTTTCATGTGTAGTTGCACTACTCTTGTGTATACACAGGGAGGGGGGAGTAGCTAAGTAGCTTTTGTAGTTAACTACAAATGTTTGTTGCTAATAGCTGTAGCTGCCACAGTTTTATGAAATGTAGCTAATAGCTGTAGCGCTTACAAATTTATGTGTAGCTACAGCTAAAATTTTCGCTACGGGCTTCAGGCAATCTGCACAAAATCTGAACCACAGAACGCGGTCGTTAACTGGGCTGATGGCGATTGTGCAGAAATGACTGAGTCGCGGACAGCTCGAGCAAAAGGTCATGCACTGGACCCATGTGCTGATCACCCCTTACTAGTAGGCTTAGCTCAGGGGTCGCAACCGAAATGTTAAGAAGAGCCATTTTGTCCTTTCAACAAAAATCGATCCACCTTGGGAGCCACAACATTTTATGTCCGTTTTACCATCTTGGCTGTAAGTAAGTCTCAGTATATGTTGATGTGCTAGTACAGACTAACAATTAAATAAACACAAACACAGACTTACTTTGCTCTGCTTTAAGCTTTAGCTCAGTTGTAGCTGCTTTTCTTGCATCTCAGGAAACTTCTCCGCGAGTTTCTCAACATTCGACTTTTTACGAGGCTGAAGTCACTTTTCATTCTCCTGCTTCTCGTTCGAATTGTCCCGTTCCACCTTAAATGGTGCCTGAGGTGCCAGATTGTACAGCCGCGCCACTTAAGGTGGAATGGGACAATTCGAACGAGAAGCAGGAGAACGAGAAGCGACTTCAGCTTCGCGAGTTGTTGCAGATTAAACATATCAGGAAACCAGGTGAGTGCTTATAAATACAAATAAGTCCATTCATCTCCAAATTATCGATGCTTGTCTTAAATCTTTCTCTTTGCCATTTCGTTATCTGCGTTGCTGTGTGACCAGCAGTCTGCGCGTCAGTCTTCAGCATTAAAGGTTGGTGAATTAGCAGTTACGCATTAACTCGAGCTTTTAAGACCATTTATTGTGAAAACTGTGTAAGAACAGTGTTTTATAACGATTTTACAGCAAATGAGGATTATGATATTTTACCTAAAAATCTAGTTCTGCTGTGGAGCCGCAGCAGCTCTGCAGCAGTGGATAGATTATTCAGGCCTGATTCTCACCCCAAACAGAGGCTAAAGTGTTACTGAAGTTTAACAAAGGACTCTGAATGTCATGTCTGTACAGATTTTGCTGAAATGTTTAAATTGGAGCAGTTTTATTTTAACAGTTGACAATGCTTTGCAAAAAAATCGTTTGGTCTGTATTTGTTTATTTTTGTTGATTTTTGTTAGGAAAAACCTGGAATGATTGACTTTTACCCTTAATTAGTCAAAAAAATTTTGTTGGATATTGTTGGACGCCTTTGTTGTTTGATTGTTGGTTACACTTACACTCACTTTTTGGTGATCTTTTTGTATATTTGCAGCTTTTCAATTGTAAGTTTATTTCTGGCACATGATTAAATGCAGTGTCTTGTTCACACTTTCATTTGGGCTTGTTTGGTGTGTCAGGTGGAGATTCACAAACATTCTGACAATCGCGCTTTGAAAGTAGCTAAAAAGTAGCCACTACTTTTTCTGGAAAAGTAGCTAAATTGTAGCTGCTACAAATTTTGGGAAAGTAGCTACAAAGTAGCTAACTACTAATTGTTCAGTAGCTATCTCAACCCTGTGTATACAGTATGCTTATCATGGTTATCTGTGTACCATAGATTTTGTATTTTAGTTGGAAGGGTTAAATAAATAAATAAACAAATAAATAAATAAAATACAGCCATACCCTGTATGACTTGGGACTCGACGTGAGACTCGCCTGTGCTGACTCGGGACTTGAATCGAGACTCGACTCTCTTGGCTTGGGACTTGAGTGTCAAGACTTGAGACTTACTTGTTACTTGCAACTTAGTGGCTTGTTCCCACCTCTGTTAGTTTGTGTACAGTCAAAAGAGGTGCAGTTCATTTATTAATTTGTTGATTTTCTAAGTGAAAATATGATGCTTTTTTTTCAAATTTTAGAGTTCAAATTCAAATTTTCAAATTTGAAACTCAAAAGCATGTAATCTGACCAAACTTGAATGTGCAAAGTCTTAGGCCATGTGAGAACATGATATATAAGTTTAATGTTTGAAGAAACATTATCGTTACAATAAATACAGAAAGCAAGATGGCTAGTGTTTACAGTGACAGACTGTTGGTGGAAACTGTAAATACTGGCCTCCTTTTCCACCTTGTAATACAAACATAAGCAAATCCTTGTGATGGCTGGAGAGCAGTGAGAAGTCAGAAAGAGAACCGGTTCTTCTGAACCTACATATTCATAACTTTACTGAAAACACACACTGTTTTTACATTTTACTATATTTATGCTTATTTGTGTTTATTCTGATGTTATATAGTGTTTTGGCAAAAATTCACTCAATGACCGAAAACAATACTTTTGCACATAACTGTATGTGTATGAATTTAAGACTCAGGGAACGTATTACAGAAAATTCTTGTCTTTTTGTCTTAAGATCTGACAGATCAAGATTTTTCACAAATTCGTATTACAGAAGCAAATTTGATCTTAATTTAGAAATCTTATCTTACAGCATCTTGTCTTAAGAAATCAACAAACAACTGTTATGTCTGTTACTTAGCAACCAACTATACGCGCACAGCTGAAACATGTAATCAAAGTAACCAAGCTAGTTAGCCAGACAGCATTAGCTACCGTTACTGATGTAAAAAAGGTCAAACAAAACTAAAGCATTATAAACTTGAAGACTTGAGAGCGTCCCCTGCTGTTTATCAGAGCATTGTCGCTCCCCAGTTTCATTTCCCAAACGCTGTAGCCGAGCGCGCTAACGTTATTCCTCCTAATTAACAGACACACATTCAGCTCTGTCTCCTCATTATTCACCACCATCACTGGAATATTTTATCATCAACATTAACACATGAAGGTAATAAGATGGGGCGGTGGAAATTGTGTGTCTTTAGAGTCTGAGATTTTTAAAACACTGTTACAAAAAAATTAAAGTCAAAGCACCGTTTTCAGTGTAGATAAATGTAACATCATTATGGCAGTTATAGTGAACTCTGCTGCCTGTCACTGCATAAAACAATAGAAACAGACAGTTAAAACAGAGGTTAAGACACCTTTATCCTGAAGTTAGGTCGGAATTAAGGAGATTTAGTCTAGTTAGGATGTTTGTGTAATACTGTTTTCTTATCTGGAGTTAATGGATAAGATTATAAACTTAAAAACTGCTGTTCTAATAGCTTCTGTCCTAACTGAAGTCATCATGGTGACTAAGCAGATAAGATTTCAGACTTAAGAAGTTTCTGTAATACGGCCCCTGGTCTGTGTAGCTGTTGTATTTTGTCCATATCGTCCAGCCAAATGTGAATATGTTTGTGTTATTTCAGCCTGCCAGCTAAACTCATAAACGGCGGCATTGCCGGCCTGATCGGAGTCACCTGTGTTTTTCCCATCGATTTGGCCAAAACTCGACTTCAAAACCAGCAAAATGGGTCTCGACTGTACACCAGCATGTACGCGCACTAAATAACCATCAAAGATTGAACTTTAGTTTAAAACAGAGAAGTTTTATATATTTAACTTTATGTTTATGTGTTTTGGTCTACAGGTCTGACTGTCTCATCAAAACCGTCCGATCTGAGGGCTACTTTGGAATGTACAGAGGTACAGTGCCTTATAAGTGGTCAGTTTCTGACCACAAAGCCACTCTTGTCTGGACATTTTTGGGTGGTGGTCCACTCTCAACCTGGCAGTGATGCTGACACCACCGCTGTGTTTGATACACTCGTACCAGCCCCACACACACTACCATGTCAGTGTCACTGCTGTGCTGAGAATGGTAACTGACCAATGATGAATGAGGTAGAGGGGCTGATAAACTGTACAGCAATAGATAAACCACAGTCTGTAAGTGAACACACTAAAGATTCATTCTGTCAACTTGAGACACGTTTAGGACTTTTAACAGACAATCTTTTTGTTTTGAGTGAAGCTACACTCTTAAAAAAAGATGGTTCTTCAAGGGTTCTTCAATGGTTCTATATAGACCTGTGAGCAATTTGCATGCTTAAATGGTTCTTTACATGGTGAAATTGTTCTTTAGATTGATGGAGAATGTGCTGTAGATGGTTCTATATAGAACTTTTTTTGAAAATGGTTCTATGTAGCACCAAAAATGATTCTTCTACTGTTGCAAGCTTGACATCATAACTACAGCAGAACTCTTTAACAAAAAGGTTTCATATAGAACCATATACAACACATTCTCCATCAAGCTAAAGAACCATTCTAAAGAATTCTAAAGAATTTCACCATGTAAAGAACCATTTAAGCATGCTAATGGTTCTTTGAGTGTTTGTGGTTCTATATAGAACCATTGTTTTTACTGCAGAACGTTTACTCATCAAGCCGCTCCGTGTTCGAAGAGGTTTCGAACGAAACGGCCGAACGCGGCCGGAGGAGACCGGGGCTGCAGCGTCAGAGAACAGTTTAAAGAATCCGAGGACACGAACCAAAGAATAACGTGCCCTTTTTACGGCGAACTCGAACACATTGTGGGTGATGAGTCCAGCTGTCAACCACTGGAACTTTATACTCGCTCATGTGATGCTGGCGAAGACAAAACTGAAAGCTGCGGGAGCAACTGGCGTTTGCTGGCCGTCATGACTGTTTACCTCTGGATGAGCCGCCACGTGAAGCACTGTTCTTTTGCGCATGCGGGTCGGTTTAGGAGCTGATCCGTTCAGATTAATGTCGCATACGGATCACATTTAAAAGATAATGTGAACAGCCAAACAAAAAAATTGGATTTAGTGAGAAAATCAGATTTGGGCCACTTTTACCTGCTATGTAAACGTAGCCTTTGACCCCGTTTTCACCTCGTCACTTCATGTGTCTTGAATCTGGATTGTATCCTGAGATTTTAGCCACATGCATTTAGTTAAATGCGTCTCCTGTCAGTCGGACTGAAATCTGATTGCTGAGTGGGATGGAATATGCAAATCAGCTCGTTACGTGGCAACCAATTACCAACTGTTTATCTGTTCAGCCGCTTCGTCTAGTTTGTTTTGCACAGTTGTGTCTATCGATGCTGCTATTAAGCATTTCGTTACATTCCCAACCGTGTAAGTCCTCCTGATCATCTTCCTCACAGACACAGATCACGTGACCAGTGACATACTGTGTGAGGAGGAGTTTCAGCTGTAGTGGGAGGAGTTTCTGCTGTACTGGGAGGGGTTTTGGTTGTACTGGGAGTGGTTTTGGTTGTACTGGGAGGAGCTTTGGCTGTACTGGGAGGAGCTTCGGTTGTACTGGGAGGAGTTTCAGTTGTACTAGTAGGAATTTTGGTTGTACTGGGAGGAGGTTCAGTTGTACTGGGAGGAGTTTCAGTTGTACTGGGAGAAGTTTTTGTTGTACTGGGGGTGTTCTGTTGTACTGGAAGTTTCAGTGATCAGATTTGTATCTGTTTTAAATGTGTCTTGGGTGCCTTTACACTTGCATTTTTATGTGGTTTGGCCTCATCCAGATATAATCCTGATACTCAAGATGCATGAAGTGACCAGGTGAGAACAGGTTATTTGTGTTTTGTTAGCGACATAACGTGGGACAGCATTTTCTTGAATAAAGATATTTTATTTAAAAATTAAACTCAAGATAAATCTAAATCTTTCAACTGCACTTTAAAACAAATAAAAAAGATTTTAAAGAAAACAACATATGCAAAAAATGCAAGTATTATTTTCACAAGTGTAAATTTAGAGGTTTGGGTTTGGGACAGACACCTCCAAGAGGAAGTAGCCTATAAATGATGATTTTTTTATATATTTAGCTTATTACTATCTCTATTAATTTATTGTATTTAAACATCATAATATAATACAATATAATATAATATCGAAGGTCTGAGTTTTTAAAATAGTTTTTACAGTGGGACTGCAGTTTGAATAATTTGGAAGGATGGTCAATACAGTGGACTTAAAATGTGGCCAGATCATGTGAAGGTCTTGGTTCTTGGTTAAAGTTCTTGTCTTTTTCTCTGCTGTAGGTGCTGCAGTTAATCTCACACTCGTTACTCCAGAAAAAGCCATCAAACTCGCTGCCAATGACTTCTTTAGATATCATCTCTCCACAGACGGGTAAGAGAAGCTCATTAAGCCGTTATCGATCAGTTGGCTTTACAAAGAGAATCCAAACATTTTTGGATGAGATTCCTCAGCTTTAGCTTGAGGACTGGAACACTGCAAAAACATCTGAGTCCTTGCAATGAAAAACAATATTATAGTATTATACTTTGTAAGGAATCTCCAGTATCTGTGACATTTTTTGTTAAAATCAATTAAGGATGGTATGGTGTTGTTTAATGCCCAGTATTTAAAACTAAGGGATGCTTAAACATAAATAAAGCATAGTCTGGCCTTTTACTCTTAACGATTGTACAAAATAAAATAGAAAAGAAAATAATCAATGATCAAAAAAGGGTGGAATGGTTAATCATCACTGATGCTGGTATTTGTGGTCAGTATAAAACCTGCCTGAGGAACAGCAGTCGGCCTTCCTGCCTTTCCCCCAGCGCTGTGCATGGAGGACAGAGCTGTGATAACTCAGCTCTTTTAATCTGTTTTGTTTTGTAAGTGTGCTTTGGAGGCAGGTGGTCTAGCTGATAAGCCCCCCATAAACCCTGTTTATATCTGAAACGTCCACTGTCGCACATCTGAACTTACTTTTACTACAAAATAGCCTCTCCCTCTCTCTCTCTCTCTCTCTCTCTCTCTCTCTCTTCTATTTCTCTCAAACACACTTTTTCTCTTCTTTTCTCGCTCCTTATCTCTCCTTTTACTTTCTCTTCTCCTCTCTCTTTTTCCTCTCTCCCATGTTTTGTTGTCTCTTTGTTGTTTCCTCTTCAACTTTTTTCTGTCTCTTTCTTTTCGTCCTTTTTCTCTCTCTTTCTTCTATGCTCTGTCTCTTTTTCCTCTTTCTTTCTCTCTCTCTTTCTTCTATTTCTCCCTCTTTTTCTCTCTTTTCCCTTCTATGCCTTTTTACCTACTCTCTCTCTCTTTTGTCTCTTTTGTTTTTCACTTTATCTCTATCCCTTTCCTCTCTCTTTCTCTCTCCCCCCTCCCTTTACTCTCTATGTTTCCCTCTCTCTTTGTCTCCCTTTTCTCTAGGTCTTTGTCTCCCTTTCCCCTCTTTCTCTCTCCCTTTCTTCTCTCTCTGTCTCCTTTTTGAGCGAGGGAGTGGGGAGTGAAGGAGTGCGTGAGCGAGTGAGTGAGCAATATGAGAAAAAGAGCAAGGGAGTGAGGGAGTGAGTGAGCGTGGGCGTGAGCGAGTGAGTGAGTGAGTGAGTGAGTGAGGGAGCAGGAAAACAAGTAAGTTATAAGTCTGCTGCATGATGTGTTTCACACTTACAAATACATTGTGTTTTCTCTCTCTCTCTCTCTCTCTCTCTCTCTCTCTCTCTCTCTCTCTCAGAAAGAAGCTGTCATTGTTGAGGGAAATGATAGCTGGATGTGGAGCCGGCACCTGCCAGGTTCATGTGTCCTCTGTTGTGTTCTTTTAAAGAATATCCAATGCTCATCATCTCTGTCTCCTCAATGATTCCAGCTGTTTGAACTTCTCTAATCTCACATATCTATTTCACCTGCTTGTCCTTTGCTATCAGACTTTATTGCCTTTGCTAATCTTGCATGATATAGAATGCTCTACAAAGTCAGCGTTTAACTTTAAAAGCAGGTTCTGGGAGCTAAACTGTTCTGGGCTTGTTGGGCCTGGCAGGTGAACAGTGTGTGGATGCTGGTGTTTTTGCGTGCAGGTGATTGTGACCACACCGATGGAGATGCTGAAGATCCAGCTGCAGGATGCAGGACGGATAAGTGAGCAGCATTAAAGCCTTCCTCCATTCTCTCCTCCACAATGACTTAAACTAACAGTCCAGTGAAAAATCAAAAATACATAAATTTGTAGGCATGTTTGGTGTTTGAAGTTTGCTTTTTTTTAGTTTTGCACTGAAGCTATGAGGCTAATGAAGCTAACAATACTTAATAAGGAAGCTTAAACTCCACCAATCAGGATTGTGCAGACTGCAGGCCTTAATCATCACATCACACAGCAGCGTGTCATACAGAGTCAGAAACCACATAAACAAGCATTTAAGTTGTTTCTGCCAATGTGTGCATTAGACGCCCAGAGGAAGCTGATTGGTGAGGCTGCAGTTGGGGATGGAGCTGTTGGGGGTCGTTTAGAGGTCAGGAACCTTACCGGCCTGCAGATCACTAAAGAGCTGCTGAGGAGTCGAGGAATATCAGGACTGTACAAAGGCCTCGGGGCCACACTGCTGAGGTACGAGTGAGTGAGTGAGTGAGTGAGTGATGGAGTGAGAGAGTGAGCAAATGAGTGAAGGAGGGAGCAAGGTAGAGAGGAGGTGAGTGAGCGAGCGAGTGAATGAGTGTGCAAAGGAGGGAGTGAGTAAGCAAGTGAGGGAGTGTGGGGTGAGGTAGTGAGTGAGGGGGTGAATGAGTGAGTGTGAAAGGGAAGGAGCCAGTGAGTGAGGAGGTGAGTGAGTAAGCAAATGAGAGAGCAAGGGAGGGAGCGAGTAAGTGAGTGAGGAAGTGAAGATGTAAGCAAATGAGTGAGAGTGGGAGCAAGCGAGTGAGGGAGTAAGTGAGTGAGCAAATGAGTTAAGAAGGGAGCAAGGTAGTGAGGAGGTGAGTGAGTGAGCGAATGAGTGTGCAAGGGAGCAAGTGAGTAAGTAAGCAATGGAGTGAGGGGGTGAGTGAGCAGCCAAGTAGGTGAGTGAGAAAGGGAGGGAGTGAGTGAGTGAGGGAGTAAGTAAGGAAGCAAGGGAGTGAGGAAGCAAGTAAGTGAGGGAGCAAGCAAGTGAGTGAGGAGGTGAGTAAGTGAGCAATTGAGAGAGCAAGAGAGGGAGCGAGTAAGTGAGCGAGGAAGTGAGGAGGTAAGTGAGTGAGTGAGAGTGGAAGTAAGGGAGTGAGTGAGTGAGCAAGTGAATGAGTGAGTGAGCAAATGAGTGAGGGTTCAAATGAGTGAGTGAGTGAGTGAGTGAGTGAGGAAGTGAATGAGAGAAGGAGTGAGTGAACAAGTAACTTATAAGTCCACTGCATGATGTGCTTCACACTTAGAAATGCTGTGTTCTCTCTCTCTCTCTCTCTCTCTCTCTCTCTCTCTCTCTCTCTCTCTCTCTCTCTCTCTCTCTCTCTCTGTGTCAGGGATGTGCCTTTTTCCATCATCTACTTCCCCCTGTTTGCTAATTTGAATGATTTGGGGAAGGGGGGTGTTGAGGGTCCTGCTCCGTTTTACTGCTCCTTCCTGTCCGGATGCCTGGCTGGAAGTACAGCAGCTGTGGCTGTGAACCCAGTGGATGGTAAAAACTCCTGCATCTGCTCAGTCCATCCGGTCTGCACACATTCCAGGGAGAAAGAGTAACTGTACAGATTAAATTCAGTGTAAATATAGATAATGAGCATGTATAAATCTGGGTTCAGATACTACGGCCATACGATATGGACATAAAATGTGATGTTTGATAAAGCTGACGGACGTCACGATGACTGTATGAGAAGCATTAAACTGTGTTTAAAAGGGACCTATTATGCTCATTTACAGTGTTCATAATTTTATTTTTTGAGGTATACTAGAATAGACTTACATGCTTTAATGTTTCCAAAACACATTATTTTTCTCATACTGTACATCTCTATTCACCCTCTGTCTGAAACACTCTGTTAGAGCTCCTGTGTCTTTAAGCCCTGCCTCCCAATGAGCCTAGAGTGCTCTGGTTGGTAACTTGGGGACTCTGTTCTGACTGGTCAACTGCTAGAGTGGCATCATGCTACAAGTTCTGCCTCCACACCGCTGTGGCTGTTTCTCCAGCAGCGTCGGTTCTGCTGTATCAGTTTGAGTCCGATCCTGAAAGTTAGGTAGAACAAGTTGGCAGAGCTTCGTGAGCTGGACTAGAGCAGGACCAGTTACTAACCAGAGCACTATAGGCTCATATTGTAGCTTTTATTTTTTGCTGTTTGTGCATTGTGAGAGGGTGTGCCAAGCTTGCTGGTAGGTGGGCAGTTAGGATTGTGTTATGAATGATGTCACCTTGTAACAGATAAAAGGGCTGGAATTCCAATGAGGCGTTTCAGGCAGCTGAGAAAAGCGGTTTCTGTGGGAGAGAGTTTCTTACTCTGACATGAACTGTTGAGTTTTATAACTTTGCAGACCATTTACATGCACAAAAAGCTACATAACAAACTAAAGGTAAGGGATCAGAAAAGCATAATAGGTCCCCTTTAAAACTGTGTGCCCCTTTAAGCAAATAGGTAAAAAATGCAATACAAAAAAAACACAATCCACCATTGTGCAAAATAAAAATAATTAAATACTAATAGCTACTAATAGCTACTAGCTACTAATCAGAATTGGAGGCACATTTTTGGTGCCATAAAACAAAAACAAATATACAAATGGAATAAATAAACTTATATTTAATTTATTAAGAAAGCTTATAGTGATGCACGTTTGTTGTAACAATAGCCATTACAGTGTCACACATTTTACAATAAACAGTGAGAAACATCATTGATTCGTAATTACGTCACTCTGGCGCTGCACATATGAGGTCATTTGATTCGTTCAGTAGAACATCTCTTAACAAAGTATTTATTACAGAAACTCACATTGTGATAATCATGAAAATACAGTTTAGCTTGCAGCCCTACAAGAAACACATGCTATTATGTTTTAATATTAGCAGAAAGACTATCCCGACCATCCTATTATTATTTAGGTGTGTGAATTAACTATATGTGTTTTATACTATTACTTATGGACATATACTACACATTATATAATATACCATTATTTTCATTTGGTATCAAGGTGAATTAATGTGTGTTTTGTTGCAGTTGTAAAGACAAGGTTACAGTCTCTGACCCGCGGGAGTCAGGAGGACACTTACAGTGGAGTGACTGACTGTATCAGGTAACATCTGCTTATTCTTTCCTGTTAGTGCCTTTCTCTGTTTTTCACTTCTCTGCTCCCTGTTCTAATTTACAATTCTCTCACTTCTCTCTCTCTCTTTCAGTAAAATCCTGAGGAATGAGGGTCCTTCAGCCTTCCTGAAGGGGGCATACTGCCGGGCGCTGGTCATCGCCCCTCTGTTCGGGATTGCTCAGGTGGTTTATTTCCTCGGGGTGGGAGAGTTCATCCTCAGCATCCTGCCTGGAGCACGGCACTGAGGCTCAATTTGGACTGCATCACTGATCTGGCCTGCTGTAGATCTCCCCTGTGGTTCTTCATGCCTTATAGCAGAACCAGCAGACCAGCATTGAACTGAAGCCTCAAGCAGCAGAATGAATTCAGTAGTGGTGAATAGGGACTATTAGAGCTTTCACTTTTAGTCATACACAGATCTGGATCATCTCATGAGAGACCTAATACTTCAACAGAGTAAATGATGCCCATTTCCAAAGCCAAATATAAAGAAAAATGTTGCATTGTCCTTGTTGGCAGTGATCTGTGAACTGTCTACTTCCATGCATAAAGTCATCAGAACTATAAATGAAAAAAAAAACCATTTCCATTCCCACCATGGCAGTATGCTTTTAGCTTAGGATGTTTGACAGTTTGAGTTTTTAAGTTTGATGCTTTTTGCCTTCTTTATTATGGACATTTCAGCTGTCAGATTTTAATATGTTGTCTTCATTGGGGTAAATGATTTGCTTGTCAAGAGTGGGCACAAGCTTTATAGGGAAGTGTTGCATTGGTCGTTGGATTTGTGTTAACCTGAGCTCTCGTTACTGTGGGCGTAATCTTGCTATTGTTTTGTCTCGATTGGAAAAAATATGTATGACCAAAACAGATGTGCCTAGCACTGCATTAAGCACACTACACAAAGAAAACATGGTTCTTCATGGGTTCTTTAGTAAAGACACTCAAAGAACTATCTCTATGATTATATTCAGATTGATGGAGAATGCATTGTATAGCACCAAAAAGATTCTGCTGTTGTTGAAAGGTCAAGTGTGTTTTGGCACGTTGTAGAACCATTTTCAAAAAGGTTCTGTATAGAACTATATAGTACCTTTCTAAATAGAACACGTTCTCAAGCACCATCTCTCCATCAACCTGAAGAACCATCTCACTGTGCAAATAACCATTTAATTGGGTGGGGAGTTGTCCACAACACGTCATACAACTTTGCGTCTTAATGTCACACACAGGCCCAATCCCATTTCTTATTTTCTCCCCTACCCCTTGTTCCACCTTAAATGGAGCAGCAGTTACACTCTGGCGTGTCAGGCATCAGAACTGCTGGACTATTTAAGGTAGAATGGGAAATTTAGCTAGATAGTGAAACATCAGCGCATCACCAGCATTTTTTTTATGCTCGTCATGAAGAAAAGGACCATAATACATTGAATCGAGAATAAATTGACATAATACAATGGTCATTTTTTAACAGAGAAAATTCTCATTTTTGTGGCTTTCTTTGTGCGGCATCTTGCTGGTTTTTCTTTTTTTCTCATTACACTCTGTTTGGAGTGTGTCGCTGAAAAACCTCTGCTTGGAGGCCCTAACACTTCGCCCTACCCCTCTATCTTAGCAAGAATCGGGACATCCTACCTCTAGCGCAAAATGGAGGGCTCAGGGCTAAGTGGTAGGGGCAAGGGGGGAAATGGGATTGGGCCACAGCCTCAAAAAGAAAGGTCCAACTCAATGTTTAGATCTCAAAATCAACATTGTACTGATGAAAATGTGATGACAATAGTAGATAATTCACTCATATCCTCATGAAAGAGAGTTCTCCTTCAATCATCAGATTCATCCGCTCAGGGAAGGAGACCGAAGCACAACCCACATTACAAAATATTCTTCCAAAATAGGCTTTTAGTGCCTTGTTAGTTCATGTTCTTAGTCATTAAGCACGATTCATCAAACTGTAATGACTTTTGCATCACTTCTAAAGTGGCTTCTTATTTTTGATTACATCACGTGTTATAATTTTTTATACTTCAACTCCTTGACATCAACAGTGAACTTGTTGGATGATATATATTTTTTGTAATCTTTATAATAGTTTAAATCTTTCAAGAATCATGAATTACATCAGTTATTTAATGCATAATTCTAAGATAACACGTACACTAGTGAACATAGATGCCTGTTAAAAAAAACAGATGTTTACTGTACTTTATCAAATGGATGTGTATACAGTCCTTTGCAGATGTTTAAACACCAAAATTACACGTTTGTTTTTCTACATGAAAATAGGTTAACACATCCTCTACACAGAACTTAAGTATGGAATTTTTCTGCAACTTTTAGTGCACAGTTTAAAATGTGACAACTTTTGTACAGATAACATTGTATGTTTATTTTTTTCCTAATAAATTCAGCAAATAAACAGTAATCGGTCATTAATTTTATCTGGGATGCACAAAGCGATCAGGCATAACATTATGACAATCTCCTTGTTTCTACGCTCATTGTCCATTTTATCAGCTCCACTTACTATATAGGTGCACTTTGTAGTTCTATAATTACAGACTGTAGTCCATCTGTTTCTCTGCATACTTTGTTAGCCAACTTTTACCCTGTTCTTCAGTGGTCAGGACCCCCATGGACCCTCACAGAGCAGGTACTATTTGGATGGTGGATCATTCTCAGCACTGCAGTAACACTGACATGGTGGTGGTGTGTTAGTGTGTGTTGTGCTGGTATGAGTGGATCAGACACAGCAGTGCTGCTGGAGTTTTTAAACACTGTCCACTCACTGTCCACTCTATTAGACACTCCTACCTTGTCAGTCCACCTTGTAGATGTAAAGTTAGAGATGACAGATCATCTGCTGCTGCACAGTTTGTGTTGGTCACCCTCTAGTCCTTCATCAGTGGTCACAGGACGCTGCCCACAGGACGCTGTTGGCTGGATGTTTTTGGTTCTCAGTCCAGCAGCAACACTGAGATGTTTAAAAACACTATATGCTATATATTAGGTTAAAAAATGGCAACATATTTCTTTAATTTCCATTTGTCATAAAAAACAATGATTCATTTCTCATTTTAACTCATTTCTTTTTTAGTTAGGAGAAAATAAATGATGCTTAAACTGCACTGTCACAAATATCTCTTACATATTTATTGAATTTATTTGCCATATGCTGTGTTGATTTGTGCATTTATTGCTGTACAGTTAAATTTGCGACCTGCCACATTTGTTTGTGTAGTGACTGCCAGTGTGTGTAGACAGTCCTCCAGTTATTGTGATCTTTAACACACACTGTAGTGTGAATTCATGATTTCTTACCATCATCTCTCTCAGGAGATATACTTGCCCCCCCTCCATGTGAATGCATCAGGTAACCACAGCAACCGGACCACTAGCACTGTGTGTTTATGTACCAAAAAGCTAGTCATAATTCATTTCTACATTAGCGTTTCCCAAACTCTCTGCATCCCTTAATCAGGTTGTTTTTGTTACTGTCTATTTAAGACTGATATATGTAAATGAGTTTTGTTCTGATTGGCTGACCAGTATTGTACTTCATTCAAAAAGCAGCCTTCCCTCTTATAACGTCAGTGTGAGTGGGTGGGGCCAAACAGCTTTGGGCTGAACAGGTATGTAAAAGCATGTTGATTTTTGTGACATCACAAAAATAATGAATTCCAAATGGATTCTTACAAAGTAATACATTGAGAAATTAAACATGCAAATATAACAAACAACCAAGTTCAGCACAAATGCAGGAATAATCTGTACAAAATAAGGATCATTTTTCAGATCTACGTGGTAAAGGTCACTTTTCTGTGTGTTGCAGTACTGCAGTCTCTGCAGCAGAGGGCTCATGGCAACATGTTTTAATGCAGCATGATGAATCTCTCCTGTATTGATCCACTCATGCAGTGCACAGCTGTACAAACAATCAGCAATACTGCTGAAAGGCCTGGAACAATGCACTAATGCAACATTTGTAAAGCTCAGCCAATCCAGCATTGATTGATACATACATATTAATAGACTGCTATTAAGATCACTTTGTCACAGTAGTGGCTTACTTATGGCTGTATGACAGTTATTTATGTATTTCTGTATGTAATATCGGGATGTATAGGGGAAAAAAAGGGAGGCCAAATGGGTTCATGGAGGGAATGAAACTGCAGACCGTGTAGTTTGACGGGTGGAGAGAGAGTTATGATGGGTAAACTGAGAGAGGTAAACAGAGAGAGAGAGTGAGTGGAGGACATTAAAAGGAGAGCTAGACGTTCTCACAAATGCAAATGGAGACTTTATCACTGAGCACGTGATTATGAGTAGCTTCCTCACTTTCCGATTCACATTGCATTGTGGGACAACAGTGTTCATCAGCACTCTCGCCTGGTCCCAAACACTTTAACGTCACTAAAAGCTCCATCACAGACAGATGTTACAGGAAACGGTTGTGAATACGCTGCCTGATGACTGAGACTTTGTTTTATGATAGTTCTGAGGGGAGTAAAAATATATAGAATAAAATATAAGAAATAAATAACAATGTAAAGTACAAACTGAGTACATTTAAGAGGGAGAGAGAGAGAGAGAGAGAGAGAGAGAGAGAGAGAGTGAGTGATGGAGCCAAATACGTAACATGTCACCGCCTGAGAGACAGTGGGTAACACCCTCCATATCCCAACCTTATTAGCCCTGAACTTCCATACACCCACCCTACTGTCCCCCACCCTACTGACTCTCACCCCTCATATTCCCACCCTACTGTCCCCCACCCAACTCACCCTCTATACCTCCATCCTACTCTCTCTCTTTCTCTCTTACTCTTTCTCTCTTTCTGTTTCTTTCTCTCTCCTCTTTTTCTCTCTGTTTCTTTCCTCTCTCTCCTCTCTTTTTCTCACTCTTTCTTTCTCTTTTGTTTGTTTCTCTCTATGTTTCTTTCTCTCTCTCTGCTCTCTCTCTTTCTCTCGCTCTGTTTCTTTCTCTCTCTCACACTCTTTATCTCTCTCTCTCTTTCTCTCGCTCTGTTTCTTTCTCTCTCTCACACTCTTTATCTCTCTCTCTCTCTCTCTCTCTTTCTCTCTCTCTCTATATTACTGGGTTGACTGTAAGGATTACTAAATAGGGCTGGATGAGTTTAATGATGAGAGATAAAAGATTGATTATGTGCTTAAGTCATAATTACATGAGCTCTCTCTCTCTCTCTCTCTCTCTCTCTCTCTCTCTCTCTCTCTCTCTCTCTCTCTCGCTCTCTCTCTCTCTCTCTCTCTCTCTCTCTCTCGCTCTCTCTCTCTCTCTCTCTCTCTCTCTCTCCAGGTAATGGTGTAAAATGATGAATAGTCTCTCTTGTTCAGGTTGTGTGTATTTTGCTGCCTGTGTGGTTGAGTCATTATTTTCTCTGAGAAAGTAGGCCAATTTGTCTTTGTTTCTAATTTTAGGAGACTAAGAGAAGTGTTTCATCTCTCAATGTGGCCAACACTTTCTGAAAAATGTTTCTAAATGTGGACAGCCGGGGGGAAACTGGGAGATATTTATTATACATTATACAAAACATGAGCTGTCCTATGTATGTGAGCATTTCATGATGTATGGATCAATAGGAATGGTCCAAAATGACTTATATATGAACAGGGGTTCTCAGATTTTTTCACGGAGCGAAAAATAGCGGTTAAAAATAATTTGTGACCCCCTGGTAGACACCAAAACTGCCCCCATCAGATAAACAGCACTTAAAGCTTTCATCTTTGGAAAAGAAGAGAAAATCAGGCTGCTTCAGATCTGAAAACATTCACCATTCATTCAAGTTTTTCTGTCCATCCTTCCACTGTGGGAAGACAGCTCTATGGGTCTGAAAGGATGTACAGCTTTCAAAAAGCCACTCAGAGAACCAGTTGCATGTTTAAATAGTTCTTCGCATGGTGAAATCGTTCTTCAGACACATGGAGAATGTGTTGTGTATAGTTCTGTATAGAACCTTCTTCAGATTAATGGAGAATGTGTTGTAAATGGTTCTTTATAGCACCAAAGAGAGATCTGCTAATGTTACGATGTCAACCTTGTAACGAGAACCCTTTTTTGGTGCTATATAGAACCATTTTCAAAAAGGTTTGTGGTACACTCTTGAACAAGATGGGTCTTCAATGGTTCTTTGGCAAAGGGAAAGGTTCTATATCAAACCATGAACACTCATAGAACCATTTGCTTGAATGGTTCTGTGCATGGTGAAATTGTTCTTCAGATTGATGGAGAATGTGTTGCATATGGTTCTATATAGCACCAAAATATTCTATTCAAAATATTCAGGGTTCTGCTAGTGTTATAACAATAACAATATCAAGCTTTTAACAATAAAAGAACAATTTTATTGCTACATATAATTATTTTCAAAAAAGTTCTATATAGAACCATATACAACACATTCTCCATCAATCAGAAGAACCACCTCACCATGCAAGTGGTTCCTTGAATGTTCAAGGTTTTATATAGAAACATTGTTTTTACTTAAGAACCCTTGAAGGACCATCTTTTTTAAGAGTGTATGCTTTTAAACCTATATATGATTCTGTGAAGAACCTTTTTTAAAACTGGTTCTAAGTAGCACCGCTAAAGGTACTGATATTGTTACATACAAGATTTTTATACAACCCTTTTTTCCTAACAGTGTATATATATATATATATATATATATATATATAACCAGTGCTTTACTGAAGAACCCTTGAAGAACCCTTGTTTAAGGGTGAACACTGACAGTTGAGAGCATTTTTCCTCCTATAAACTCCCTGTTCTGTAGATGGGAGTTTTTGTTCTGATTTGAAGCTTCCCTGTAGCTGTAGCTCGTTATATAATGGCAGAAATGTCTGCGTAAGGCAGATATTTCATTTCAGAAAGACAGCAGGCAGCTTTATTCTTTGATATTGATACTAAACAGTGTGAGACTCAAACTGGAGGAAAATAACAAGTTCAGTCACCCTGCTTTCCCTCCTACACCAGCTTTAATGAGTTTATGTAACACCCTTTTCGGCCAAACAGAAACACTGAAAGCTCTCAGGACGGCCACTACACAGGCTAATCCCTCCACTGTACTGTGCTCTCCGAGGTAATGCTTGGAAAAAGACTGTAATTAATACTGTAATAAATTAATTATTAACTTAATTTAGCTTTGGATTTAACATAATTTTTCATTAAGGAGTCATTTTTCAAGGAAGGTACACGGATGCACATCCTACCCTGATATTTAGTGATGGTTTTGTATGTGAGTCCACTCTCTGCCTATCTATCTGTGAGCTATGCCGTCTGTTTATGTGGGAAGGAGAGGCTCCATGCTAAATAGCTCAGGTCAGAAGAAAACCAACACACAGGTTTACCTGGACTGAAGCTGCCGTGCTTTCCAAAAAGCTTCGCAAGGGAAGGGGAAGCAGTCATAAACTCAAACGCAGCTCTGTTTAGAAATTTCAAAAACATGATATCAATTATATAGGCCTTATATAGGCCCGTCTGTTTTCAATGACCATGCCACAGCCCCCAAAATTATGACGTTTTCTAGACCTAATGGTGTGAATAAGGTTGTATTGTTGCCAGCTGCTTGTTGAGTCACAGGCCTACTGATTTGTTGATTAGGTCATTTAGACTAGTTTGATTGGTTGATTGGTTCATTAAGGCATAAAGATCTATTGATTGGTTCATTAGGTCTTATAGACTGGTTGGTTGCTTGGTTCATTAGGGCATAAAGATCTACTATTGGTTTATTATGTCATATAGGCCTACTGATTGGTTGATTCAGTCATATAGGCCTATTGATTGGTTAATTATGTCACATAGGCCTACTGATTGGTTGATTAGGTCATATAGACTTGTTAGTTGATTGTTTCATTAGGGCATAAAGATCTACTAGCTGGTTGATTATGTCATGTAGGCCTAATGATCGGTTGATTCAGTCATATAAGCTTACTGATTGGTTAATTATGTCATATAGGCCCACTGATTGGTATTATGTGATGTAGGCTTACTGAGTGGTTGATTAGGTCATATAGACTGGTTGACCGGTTAATTGGTTCATTTGGGCATTATGATCTACTAGTTAGTTGATTATGTCATAGGCCTACTGATTGGTTCATTAGGTCATAAAGACCTACAGGTTGTCTGATTAGATCATATAAGCTGATTGACTGATTATGTTATATAGGCCTACTGCTTTGTTGATTAGGTCATAAAAGCGACTGTTTAGCTCATGTAGACCTTAGGGTCTGTTGATTCGGTCACATAGGCCTACTAGTTGGTTGATTAAGTCATGAAAACCTACTTCTTGGTTGATTATTTCTTGGTTGATATAGACATACTGGTTGGCTCTTTGGGTCATATAGGCCTACTGATTTGTTGATTAGGTCATATATTGGTTCATTAGGGTATGAAGATCTACATATAGGCCTACAGATTGATTGATTATATCATAAAGATTTACTGGTTGATTGATTATATCAAATAAACTTAATGGTTGATTGATAAGGTTATATAGGCTGGCTGGTTGGTTCATGTGCCTACAGGTTTATTGTCAGTGCCAGCATTATGTTGTTGAAATGTTTTGTATGTTAAAAGGTCATTTAAATGAGCAAGTATTTTAATTGCTGCTGTAGATAAATGGCTAGGTAGGATTGCTTTGTGACGTGTGCATGTAATTACATTTGGGTACAAATGCTATGGAGCCCCAGGGTCCATGACAGCATTTATCCTCCCCTGGTTTGGGTGTCCACTCTTAGCTGCAGTGGGCCAGTGTTTCTGCAGGTTTTTGGTCAAAGCAGTGAAGCAGAAGAATACCTGATTAACTATTTGAGGACTGAGAATTGATTAAGTGAGTGAAATTATGTGTGTTCCTTCTTGATTGGAATGAAAGCCTGCAGCCACACTTGATTGGACAGCTCTGATTCAGTCACTCAAACATTCTCAAGTGCTATTCGGATGGGATTAGTTTTACATTGGGAGGTGAGAAAGGTCTTTTTTCCACAGCATGTCTTTGTGACCAATTGCACAGGATGAGAAATCGAGATATATATTACAGAGATGGGAGTGGCTACCTGATTATATAATTTTGTTTGCACAAACCATCTACCTACCTGGCTATCTTCAGCAAATGTAGTTTATCATTAGCCTGGAACTGTACAGCCAACAGTCAACAGTGCTGCATAAAATATTTTTTTCTGGTATTTTACATGTTTTAATATTTGAAAGCACACATTCAAGATTAACATAACCTTCGGATATTTCTATAGCTTGTTTTATAGCATGGTAAGGGTGGGCAATATGATGATATTTTATTGTGATAAATTATGTCACAATACACTTGTCTGAGCATATCATGGACATCATCAGTACTTAACACTGACCACCTGCGTGTTTTATTACAACGTGAGCACAACTAGGTCTGTTTAATTTGATTTCGCATGGCAGAAACACCAGTAATAATCACATCACCCCGCCTCCCTGTGTAACACTTATCATCCCAATAGTGCTTTAGTTGTTTGTTTTTTTATATTTGCATTAATTTTTCAGTGTGTATTAATGATCTTCTTGAATGACAGTGTGTAGACAAAAGATGAAAAACTTTAGAATGAGGTAAGTAAGTTAAATATCTGAGTCCTGGCATCTGTGGGAATCGTGGAGAAGACAAAGCTTTCTGGGCTGCTGATCTAACTCGCTTTACATTTGTGGATCAGTGTGATTCAGCCACAGTCGTTCCTTTTTGGAAAGGATTTATGAGTTTGCCAGTTCTGTTTTAAGCCAAACAAATATAACTCCCAGGTCTCTCTCTCTCTCTCTCTCTCTCTCTTTCTCTCTCTCTCTCTCTCTGTACCTGCTTGTTCCTCCCTCTGTTCCCCTGTGGGCCAGTGGAATTGATTTTGTGTGTTTTTTGAGGCTGAGAATAGATTACATTCTGGCTCATGATGTAAAAGATCTGGCCGTGGCACAAATGTGTCTGAGGGCTCTGTGCCATCTCCACGCCACGCAGTGACTGACTGAAGTGGCCGGAATCTCCGTATTGACCGACCGAGAGGGAGATAGAGAGAGAGAGAAAAGATTGAATGTTCTAGTGCAGTGGTCCATGATAAACACATAAACACACACACACAAACACACACATGTCTATATCTATCTATCTATCTATCTATCTATCTATATATATATATATATATATATATTTGCTGTCTGTACAAAATCTCAAAAAGGTATCTTGATAGCACAAGGAAGAAACATCATCCAACATAGTCAAACATAGTCCAAGTAATTTTTGCTTATTTCTGTTGGTCCATTTGTCATGACATTTTCACACAATGTAAAGGCCAGCAGGCATTTTCAAATTATGTCAAAAACTGAAAAATGACAAAAATGGACACACAACAGTGTTCCAACAGCAATGAAAACCATTTAAAGTGGAACGGGAAAATTCGAACAAGAAACTGTCAAATAAGAAGCTAACTTCAGGTTTGTGTGAGAAGACGCTAACGTTAATCTATTATGAATATCTACACAGATAAAGGAATGCTATAACTTACTGCTACAAAGCATTAACCATCATTGTAAATAAATAACTACTACATAAAGTTAAGATCCCCTGAATAGACTATAAAATGAAATAAGCTAAATATAAAACCAGAGGAAAAACAATCACATTAACAGTTTCTCTGTGCGTTACCAACCACACGGCCATATCTACACATAAACATCACACAAACATGAGTGTGGATCACTGTGTTCTTTCCATTATATAATCCTATACCACTTTCTGAGTGCAATATTCTTGAAATTATATCATTTTGGACAGTATCTTTCTTAAACTGCTGCTCTGTAATGGTACTGAATGCAGTCCAGCAGCGATGTTGACCTCCCCAAAATGGCAGCGCTGTTGACGTGCCTGGCTGGACCCAACGCGGCATCTAGGTATGGTATCTATGATTTTTACATATCGCAGTTCACCATGTTACCATCATAGCCTATTTATATCTGCAAGGAATTTTGAGACATGATCATTGGATGTTTTAATTAGCCTAGATTGCTAACATATATAAGCCTGTTTTGTTAATGAATTTATCTGACATTGACAAAAATGAAGGTGTAAAATAAAGCTTCCGCACCAAGGCTACTATATCTGACTAGGCTAACTTACTGACTCTCTTGCTAATGCTAAAGCTTCAGCTTTGAAACACTCAATGTAAGTGATAAAACAGGCATGTTACCTGGCCACGCAAATAAAAATTAATAAAAGTGTTTTTGACCAGATTCTGCAGACAAGTGCATGACCTGCATGATATGTCACCAAGATGTCCCCATGCTAATATAAATGGACCCGTGCGTTTCAGCCACCCTGGGGACTGTGAGTCGCTATTTGCCTTCTCCTGTGATTTCACTATTCTCTTTTCTGCTCGTAATGAGGCCAATCTTTCATCTTCTGCCAGAGAAGCTGCTTTGAAACAGAGAGGCAGAGAGAAAGAACTCAGCTATATTCATGCTAGGCACTTCATGCGTGGCTTTGTTGTTGAGAAAGAGAGGGAAAGAGCTGCATCATGCCCCGAATGCATTAGTAACCTATATGCATGTTAATAGTAATTACTGCAATTTTGTATTACATCTTCCAGTCACTTTATTAGAAACTATGGCTTTAGAATGTTGCCATTAAAATATTGTTAACGCTATGCTTCTGTAAATCTAAGTAGCTGCTGTAAAAAAATCCTTAATTTTAGATACTTACAATCTTTTAAGCACAGCGATTTACCATTTTAATAATCCTATTTAAATCTTACCCTTTGGAACCTACTGCAACAATTTATAAATATGACAGCAGAATAAATTTCTCTTTTAAAATATAATTAATTAAGATGTTTTCATATTTATTATTATTATTGCTGCTATTTTACAGGATGCCCTTTCTGTATTTCCACATATAGTTGCTAGAGCCCATTCATGGTTAGTTTCTGACCACAGGGCCGCTGTTGTCTGGATATTATTTGGCTGGTGGTCCATTCTGAGCTCAGCAGTGACACTGACATGGTAGTGTGTGTTGTGCTGGTATGAGGGTATCAGACAAAGCAGTGCTGCTGGGATTTTTACACGTCAGTGTCACTGCTAGTGGACAGTCCACCAAACATATCTGGACAAGAGCAACTCTGTGGTCAGAAACTGACCATTGATGAAGGACTAGAGGATGGATAACACACACTCATGAGCTACAGTTGTGATCTGTACACCAGCAAGGAGGAGCTACAAGAGAGGAGTTTCTGATAAAGTGGCCAGGCAGTGTAAACAAAATAACATTCTACAGATGTGAGGGTCATCTGAACGCTATATCGCTGCTGTCTGAGCAAAACCTTGTATCTCTATTTTTGTTGGTTTTCAGTTTTTGACCTAATTTAAAAGTACCTGTTGCCCTTTACATTGTGTGTAAATTTCATGATGAATGGACCAAAAGAAATGGCCCAAAATTACTTGGGAAAAAGGTTCCATTGACTTACATTGTATTAACATTTATAATGAGGAAATGTATATCTATATGTATAAATATATGTCAGATAAGTTTTATCTGAACACGTTGGCTCACACCTGATTAAGACCTGTTTCCAGATCAAATGTCTTGTACCCTGTGATAATAAACTTTCAGAAATGTCTGTTTTGCCATTCCTGGAGGTATAGACGATATCACCAAAATCTGCACATTAACTTTTAAAGTACTAAAAGTTTTATAAGCATGCAAAGATGTTTAAAAAAAGTGGCCACTTGCAGGCCTGGCTCACAGTCGATGTTACTGTTTATCCCAAAGGTGTTCAGTGGGGTTGAGGTCAGGGCTCTGTGCAGGCCTCTGGAGTTCCTCCATACGAAGCTCATCAAACCATGTGTTTATGGAGCGGCACAGGGGCTCAGTCATGCTGGAACAGGAAAGGCTCTTCCACAAACTGCTGCCACAAAGCTAAAAGCATACAATTGTGTAAAATGTCTTTGTATGCTGTGGCATTAACATCACCCTTCACTGGAACTAAGGGGCCTGAAAAACAGCCCCAGCCCATTATCCCTCCTCCACCAAACTTTACTGTTGGCATTATGCATTCCAGTAGGTAGTGTTCCCCTGGCTTCAACCAAACCCAGATTCACAATCAGACTGCCAGACAGTGAAGCATGATTCATCACTCCAGAGAACACATTTCCACTGCTCCAGAGTCCAGTGGCGACGTGCTCTACACCCCTCCAGCCAACGCTTGGCATAGTGATCTTAGGCTTGTGTGCAGATGCTCAGAAGCTTCCAAGGCACAGCTCATGTGCTGATGTTGTTTCCAGAAGTAGTTTGAAACTTTGCAGTGTAGAGGATAGGCTATTTTTACTCACTATTTGCTTCAGCAATTGGTAGCCCTGCTCTGTGAGTTAGCATAACTGCACTTAGTTGAGTGGGGCAGACCTAGCAGGGTGTACATTTCATGAACTGACTAGTCGTCCTATGAAAGTGCCATGTTTAAAGTCACTAAGATTTTTAGCGTGTGGCTAAAACACCTGAACTCAATAATTAGGAGGGGTGTCTACAGATGTTTTGGCCATATAGTGTATTAAAAAGCATTAAATTTGATTTCTAAAATTGTGCAGAAACCCTGAATTGTTAAAATTAATTTTTTGCTTGCTTACATTGGCCTATGAAAGGAATGCACTTCCAGTGTTACCTGATCACATAAAACTTACAGCAAAACATGCTTTGAGATATGAAGTCAAAATCTTGCCAGTATATTTTTGGCTGTCTGCATAAACAAGTTAAGTGGGTTGTGAAAAAATGTGTAGTCATGAGATAGACGTGGTGTGTGTTGGTGGAGTGATGAATGCAGTGGAATCACTCAGACGCTCCTGCTTGATCAGCCGTGAAAACGGAGCACAGATGAAAGCTGCTGCCTGTTGACTGCAGTTCAGAGAGAGGCGGTCTGATGAATATTCAACACCAAAACAGCGGAGGGGAACGAGAGAGAGAGAGAGAGAGAGAGAGAAAGAGAGAGAGAGAGAGAGAGAGAGAGATGACCTCTCTGAGAAGAACTTAGGATCGGTATGTTACAGGAGGAGATTTTCTTTTTCTAAACTTCTTCATAGTTTCTCACATCTTCTGGTTTAACCTCGATGAATCATAACTGCTTTTAATATTCCAGTTTGACGTTAACATGTTAATGTGGTAATATTTACATATTAATAATAAATAAATAAATAAATAAATAAATAAATAAAGAATGTGAATGAATGTGTAAGAACTGTAAAGGAATTGATAGGATAGCTGAAAGTCCTGCATGTCCTGCATGTTAGTAGCCATTGTGTGGTAAGCTTCATGTCACTTAGGGCCTCCGAGCATGCATGTTGTATTGTTATTGTTGTTTTTTTAATTTTTGTTTGTGTCATTCTTGTTTTCAAAAAGTGCCAACATTTTAAAGACTGACAAACACATCCCAGTTAAAATAGACATTAATTTCATTTGTATTTTTTCTTTCTTGTTTATTTATTTATTTCATATGCACAAGAGTCTTTCCCAGGCATATTATAGCGAACCGCTACCGGCTGGTGATGGCATTAACAGATTCTGCAGGTGTGGCTTTGCAGATGGCCATATGCTAACACTCATGGTATGCATGTGCTCTCCAACAAAGGGACTGTTTATGTTGTTTAACGTTGTTGTTTGTCAGTTTAGGTTACGTGTATGTGTTGCTTGTTAATTGTTTAATGTTGGGGGTTATGGGTTGTGTGGGGGAGGTGGTCACCATTGGTGTGAAGGGTGTGGTTAGTGGTGACCCTCAAGTTTGGTGTTCTGTATGTGCCTTTTCTGCCAGTATGTTCCATCAAGAGCACTTCTCACGGCAGAAGCATTGCTTCCACTTTGTCTTATTCTCTGCCAAGCTTACATTGGTGTCAGAAGTGGGATATATGGTGGTGGGGAGAAACAGTGCATTAAGAACCTTCCAGGTGAACGGTGAGAGACGCAGAGCCTGGCAGAAGACCGTGACAACTCGGACCATGACAAAACTGGAGGCCAAGGCCGGTGCTGGAAGGCTCAAGGATGAGGTTGAAACCAGGGCTGGCACAGCAAGGCCCTGTGAAGGAGCTGGCATGAGGTGCCTTGACAGTGAAGTCGACATGGCAAGACACAATGGTGGTGAAGGCAAGAGGGAGGCTGGCAAAAGTGAAAGTGAAACCGTCGAAGGCTTCAGGCAGGACTACCATGGTGAGCAGCAGAGCAATTTATGAGCCAGTGCTGTGAGAGAGAGAGCATCGCACCAGGTGGCATAGAGCCTGGGTCAGCAGGTAGACAGATGCTGACCGGGAAGTTTCTGCAGCGGCCGCGGGCGGTGGGTGGACTGCAATGTGGACCACAGACGGTTGATCATGCTCGCCACCACAAGCTCACCAATATCTCTACTGCAACCAGCGTGCTTGCGCTCCGAGAAGGGTACATCACACAGCTGGCAACTGCCAACTAGGAGGCCAGCAGAGTGAAGTAATGAAGTGATGTCAACAATCATGTGTAACAGATCGTTTGCTACCTAAAGCACAGCTACATATTTTAACGTATTCTATTACTTACAAACAGCTTCATCTGCCATTATTTGTGTTTGTCAAGTAAACTGCATCAGATCACAATGAATTCTAAGCAGGTGTAGAATTTATGGTGTAGAAACTCTGAGAGGACCAGTGGCAGAGTGACAGACCTGCATAATAGAGTATTCAAATTCAAATTTATTACAATAACATGAAGTGCCTGAACGGAGATATTGTGTACATCTCAGAGTCAAATGGATGAATAGAAGGACAGACAGACTGACTGATGGATAGATGGAGGAATGGATGGATGGATGGACAGATGTATGCACAGATGGATGGACAGATGGATGGATAGATGTATGGATGGATGGATGGATGGATGGATAAATGGACAAATGGACAGACAAATGGATGGATAGATGGTCGAATGGATGGATGAATGGACAGATGGATAGATGAATGAACAGATGGATGGATGGATGGATGGACGGATGGATGGATGGACAGATGGATAGCTGGATGGATGGACAGGTGGATGGATGTTCAGAGGGATGGGTGGATGTTCAGAGGGATGGGTGGATGGATGAACAGATGGATGGACTAATGAATGGACGGATGGATGGATGAACAGACGGACAGACGGACGGATGGACAGATGGATGGATGAATGGACAAATGGATGGATGGATGGATGGATAGACAGATGAGGGGATGAATGTACCTGAGACTACTCCACTGTAACCTAGTTAGGATGGTGGAAGTTGTTGCAGGTTTGTTTTGTGACGAGCTGCCTCAGCACATCCTCATCCACACTGACCACTGAGCACTCAACACCGAGTCTAAACTACACCTGGAGATCATCACTGTCATATAAGAGCCTCTGAAGTCCATGCTTGTTAATTTATTCATTTTACACAATTTAAGAACTCCAGCTGTCCTTTACATTGTGTGAGTATGATGAATAATAAACCAACAAAAATGCAGCAAAATGACTTGGAATATAATTTCATTACATTAATCTGCATTAAGGTACCATTTCAGAGACAGAAGCTTCTGTCACAAATTTATATATTAAACAAAGAGAAATGAAAGAGTGACAGAGAGAGAGAGAAAGGGTGTAGAGAGAGAGAGAGAGAGAGAGAAAGAAAGAGACAAAAAGAGAGAGAGAGAAAGCGAGACAGGGAGGGCAGAGAGTGTAATACTGTGATATGAATGCGTCTGCAACAGTGACAGAAAGTCGAAATATCTGCAGGTCTGATCTCAGTCTGATTTCAGTCAGGCGTCTGACCACTCAAGGTTAAAACAAAACACTTAAGATTCTATCAGTGCACATATATCATGTTATTTATTTATTTATTTATACATAGCTCTGTTTCTTTAAAGAAATTCTATCAAACTGTGTTGCAGCGCATGTTTTATTGTTGTTGTATTTTGACTAGTATATTAGCTTTTAGGACACTGTAAAGCATCTCTTTTGTCTCAACTATTGTACTTTTATATTGTACAATAGAAAACATTAACATTTTAATGTAAGACTCAACTGAAAAGCAGATGTAGGAGTAGGAGCATGAAGTATGAATTATCAGAAAGTTAAGAAAGAAAAAGCTCCTATTTCAGTTTTATAACAATATCAATCCTGAAATCTCACTGATTAAACTGAAAGCTGTTATTGTTACTGCGCCAAAGTAGTACTTTTTAAAGTGTATTTAAATAACAGCAATTTTCATTGTGCAAAATCCATCTGTCCATCCATCCATCCATCCATCTATCCATCCGTCTGTGCATACATCTGTCCATCCATCCATCCATCCATCCATCCATACATACATCAATCCATCCATCTATCCATCCATCTGTGCATACATCTGTCCATCCATCCATCCATTCCTCCATCTATCCATCAGTCAGTCTGTCTGTCCTTCTATTCATCCATTTGACTCTGAGATGTACACAATATCTCCGTTCAGGCACTTCATGTTATTGTTAGTGTGCCAAAGTAGTACTTTTTAAAGTGTATTTAAATAACAGCAATTTTCATTGTGTAAAATCTGACCAAAATATTCTACTATTTACATTCCATGTTTGAAAAACGTTGCTGTGATGGTGATATTTCACTGCATGTACGTTAAACACCATAAATAAAATTATGTCACAGACCTACACTCCCAAAAAAGATGGATTTCCAAGGGTTCCTTAGTTAAGACAATGGTCATGTAGAACCATGAACACATTTGCATGCTTAAATGGTTCTTCAGATTGATGGAGAATGTGCTGTACATGGTTCTATACTGAAGCTTTCTGAAAAAAGATTCTACATAGCACCAAAAGTGGTTCTGCTATTGTATACAATCTTGACATCTTAACAATAGCAGAACCCTTTTTGGTGCTATATGGATCCATATACAACACATTCTCCATCAGTCTGAAGAACCATTTCACCATGCAAAGAGTCATTTCATCATGCATATGGATCTGTATAGAACTAAAGAACCTTTGAAGATCTTTTCTTCAAGTGTCTATCATGGCATCAGCATATTCCAAAATATAAACAGAATTTCATATATATGTTCATCTCTTGTTTACATTCCACTAATAAAGTCCAAATGTATGCATAATTAAACATTTTTAGGATATAAACGAGTCATTCAGAGTGGTTTGGTGTGAAATGTCTCGTTCTAGAGAAACTTACCGTGTCTAAATATTTCACAGTAGTGGTGAGAGGAACCAGACGTCCAACTCTAAAAGCTCTTTGTGGTTATGAATTCACTGCCTGATGACAGAGACACTGTTTTATGATAGTTTTGAGAAAGATTTTGTCTAAAACATACATAAAATCTATTCATGGTGGAGAGATACATGCAGGGTGTTGTGAGGCAAAATAGTCCCCAAAGAAAATGTATTATTTCAGATTTTGTACTATTTTACCATCAACGTTCCATATAAAACTCAGAAGACATGTGTAGGTTCACTGTTGGTTTTGGATAGTAAATAAAATGTCTATATTTGTGTTGTAGTCATGGTGACCCCTTGTTCCTATCACCACCACTGTAAAGAGATCTGAGTCTCTACAAGGAATCACACTACAGTGTTGGATTGTCCTGGAGATCCACCTTCCTACTTGTTTAGCTCCAGCACTAAATGGCCCCACTTGCTCCCACCAATCAGTGTTTTTTTTTCGTTGGCCCTCACCAGCTGGATGTTTCAGCATATCGGGCTGGATCTCCAGGAGGAAGGTTGGTTATAATCTCTTTTTCAACTCAAAGTGAAGAAAAATAGAGTAAAAGTTTATTCACTGCTGATTGTTTAGTGTGTAGCGGGTTGTTTTCTTTACTCCTCCATGAACTGACACTGATGACATGCAATGCATCTCAAATGAGCTGACAAGTCATTGCATGCGGTTCAAGTGAATGTCCACTAGGGGGCTCCCAGGGTAGGCGCCAAACGACAAGCTGTCCTGTGTTTAGATTATAGAATCTGTTTCAAGTTTGTACAGAATATTCTTTCAAGATGTCCTTCCAAATTATTATAATACAACTATACTGGCCACTTTATTAGAAACATCTAGATTACAGGTCATATGGATCATTCAGCTGGTTTAAAGTCAGAGTTGAAAACACATTTTGGACTTTAGACTAAAATTATTTTGCTTTGAGTGACCCTGTACTCTAAATGTGGTTATTTTATCACAACAATTAATTGAATATTTCATTTTGTCACTACCGAAAAAATCACAACTCTACTAAAACCAAATGTTTCAGTAGGGACTGTTTCGGTAGTGACAGTTTTAGCTCATTTTGAGCAGATCTCAAAAACACAGCTAGAAAACACAGCTTTGAACAACTTACACACATGAAATCATCATATTTTTCATAGAAACATAAAAAAGTACGTAAATGCAGAAAATATGACAATTAATGTTCTTAATGTTCCACAATGATTTTTAGACTTTGGGACACATTTATTTCAAAACAACAGGATCTAACTGTTCACCATGTGGCCATGAGGGACAGGGATGCAGCCTCACTTCCACCTCTAAAATGCAGGGGCGTGGCTAAATAAGGCTCCATACACACTAAAACTCTGTGTTTCAGTAGTGACATGAAAACGTGACACAGCAGGTTTTGAATAAATTCTTGTTAAAAGGTCTTTTAAAAAAGTAAAAGTGTAAATTTAGGGGTTAGGGTCTGGTACAGACACCTCCCAATAAAAAGTAAAAGATGATTTTGTTTATATTTATTTTATTACTATCTCTATTAATGCCTCGCATTTAAACAGATCAGAACATGATGTTTGTAAATATCTAAGGTCTGAATACTTCAGTGTTTTTTAAATAGTTTTTGAATAATACAGTTACAAGTACAATTACAGACAGTAGTCCAACTGTCATTGCAGTTTATCAGCTGCCCTTTACCTCAATCATCAGTGGTCAGTTTCTGACCACAGGAGCACTGCTGACTAGATGTTATTTGGGTGACGTGGTAGTAAGGACTCGAGGATGTGCATCAACAGATAAGCTACAGCCTCCAACTGTACACACTTAAAAAGATGGTTCTTGAAGGGTTCTTTAGTAAAAGGAATGGTTTAGAACCATGAGTTCTGTATGGAACCACTGGCATGCTTAAAAGGTTCTTCACATGGTTAAATGGTTCCTGGAGAATGTGTGGCATATGGTCCTGCATAGCACCAAAAAGCGTTCTGCTATTGCAACTATGTCAAGCTTGTATTTAATAGAAGAACCATTTTTGGTGCTATATAGAAGCTACTTTGAAAAGGGTTCTATATAAAACCATATACAACACATATCAATCTGAAGAACAATTTCACCATGCAAACAACCATTTAAGCATGCAAATGGTTCTATATAGACCTCATGGCTCTAAACAGAACCATTCCCTCTACTAAAAAAAGTGTGTACACCAGCAAGGTGTAGCATCGAGAGAGGGGTTTCCGATAAAGTGGCCAGTGATTGTAAGGGCTGCAGATGTGTTCCAGATGAGGGATGATATTGGTATTGTGCCATGTACTTAACTGCTGGACTAATTGGCCTCCCTTAATGATTTTAGCTGCAGCCGACGTGCTCTCACACTTCACAGAGAGATGCCAAATAGCTTGTGAAAATCGGCAGGTCTATTAAAACTGCAGCCAATTGTGGACAGATGCGACCGGGCTGGAAAATTGGGTTTCAAATGTCACTCGTTTATGCCAATATATTATAGAAGAATGTGTTTTCCCAAACAGAGAATAAATGAAAATGATAGGAGCTGTTTTTACGGTGCCGACACTGATGGCCGTATTGATGTTGGTGGTTTTTGTGACGTTTCCTGATGATGGTAATTAAACAGCAGAACCCTTTATTGTTAAATCAGATTTTAAAGCATTTAGAGTCTGGCTGGTTCTTACAGCACCCAAATCAGGGAAAACCAAATTTCCCTCACTTTTCTGAAGCAAAGAAGTTTAGGTAAATATTGCTAAAGTTTAAAAACATGCCGTTCACTCTCAAGCCCACATGGCCCATATATTGAAACTAACAGAACAGCCTGTTTTAAATTTGTGTCTTTGATGTCACTAGCCAACTGATTTACATATATTCACGTATAGAAGCTTAGCCACGCCCATTCATGCTAAAGTTCTAAGGAGTTCTATGATCTGAATGTCTTTTTTGAACGAGGGCAGCCAATCAGAATACAGCTCAAAACAAAATCTGTTTACTTCGGAGAGATAAAGGAAAGAAAGTACGAAAACAGTCATGTAAAATATATTATGACCATTTTTGGCACATAAAATCCTCACATATATCATAAGTGGACCTTAAAGGAGAAAATAACATTAAAAATGAGAGATATGAGTGCTTTTAAAGTGAAAAAATAATTAAAAACAGCAAGTTTTACTTAAACACTGAAGGTGTTAATCCAACAATGCAGGTTCAACAATGCCAACACTGCAAGTGTTCACTCGGTAGATGTTAGTGTTAAGGTATTAATTTAACAGGTGTTTATTCAACACTGTAGGTGTTCATGTGACATTCAACATCAAATGTTTGGTAAAGAGTGTATATTAGTGTAGGTATTAATTCAACATTGTATGTATTAATATAGGGAAGTGTTAGTTGAAGACGTGTATATTAGTGTAGGTATTAATTCAACATTGTATGTATTAATACAGGGATTCATTCAACACTAAATGTTAGTTAAACACTGTGTATATTAGTGTATTTATTAATTCAACATTGTATTTATTAATACAGGGATTCATTCAACACTAAGTGTTCATTCAAAACTGCATCCATTCAGTCAACACTGTAGGTGTTTATTCAACATTACATATGTTACATCAACATTGTAATGATTATTGTAGGTGCTCATGTAGATGTTTGTACATGTATTCATTTAAAAGTGTGTTAATTCAGCACTTTAGGTATTTGTTCTACACTAGGTGTTTATGTCACGCTGCAGATGTTAATTCAACAAGTGTTAATTCCAGACTATATTAATGTACTTGTTCATTCAACATTAGGTAGTAACTCTACATTGTAGGTGTTCATTCAGGCTTGTGTTCTCACATGTATTTATGTTTACACTAGATGTTCATATTACACTGTCAGTATTTATTCAACAATGTTGGTGTTCGAACAACACTGTAGATTAACTCTGTGTTAACACTGTCGATCTCCATTCTGCATGGTATATGATTATTGTGAAGGTTTTAATAATGTAGGTGTTTGTTTAGGTGTTCATTTGACACTGTAGGTATTTATTTAGCATTGTGTGTTCCACACCTTAGGTGTTCATTCTGCACCAGGGGTTTGTGTCACGCTTTAGGTGTTGGTTTATTTAACAACACGGGTGATCTTTCAGCACCGTAGGTGTTGATTCAACACTGTAACTCAACAGCTGGTGTTCATTCAAGACTGTAGCTATTAGTGTACTTGTTCCTTCAACATTATGTGTTAATTCCACAAAGTAATACAACACAGATTGTAAATTAAATACTATAGGTGTGCATTCAAGACTGTATATGTTAGAGTATTTGCTCAGTGAACATAGTGTTAATTCAACACAATAATTCACTGTGAATTTTTTATTAAACACTGCAGGTGTTGATATTCAACATTGTAATTCAACAGTCTGTGTTAATTCAATACTGCATATATTAGTGAAATTGTTCATTCAACATTGGGTGTTAATTCCACACAGTAATTCAACACTGTAAGTGTTGATTCAACACTGACATTCAACAGTTAGTGTTAATTCAAGACTGTAGAAGGTAGTTTAGTTGTTCATTCAACATTAGCTGTTAATTCTACCTAGTAATTCAATGAGAATTGCTACTGCAACACTAATTCAACACTTTGTGGTAATTCAATACTAAATATATTAGTAGAGTTGTTCATTCAACACTAGGTGTTAATTCCACACAGTAATTCAACACTGTAGGTGTTGAATCAACACTGAAATTGTTGATTCAACGCTGTAATTCAAGACTGTGGTTGTCTAGTTGTTCATTCAAAACAGTGTGCATTCAGTCAACACTGCAGGCGTACATTCAGCACTAAAGTTTTTACATCAACACTTTAAGTATTATTGAAGGTGCTCATGTCGATGTTTGTGAAAGCTTTCAAAACTGTAGTTATTCATTCAAAATTGTGTTAATTCATCACCTTAGTACACAATTACACAAAGTGTTTATGTTAGGCTGCAGGCGTTTTTATTTGTTGATTCCACACAATAATTCAACGTTAATTGTTACTGTAACTCAACAGCTGGTGTTAATTCAAGACTGTATATGATGACTGTAGACTAGTTGTTCCTTTAACATTGAGTGTTTGGTTCACTGTGTGTAGATTTACGTTTAACACTTATTGTTAGATCAACACTACACACTTAAAAAAAATGGTTCTTCAAGGGTTCTTTAGCAAAGGCAATGATTCTATTTAGTGTTCTTTGTGTGGTGAAACAGTTCTTCAGAATGATGGCGAATGTGTTGTATATGGTTCTATACAGGACCTTAATGGTTCAATATAAAGCACCAAAAAGGTTTCTTCTATTATGGTTACAAGCTTGACATTGTAACACTAACACAAGCCTTTATGGTGCTATATATAACCATATACATCAATCTGAAGAACCATTTCACCATGCAAAGAACCATTTCAAAGTAGAACCACTGGCTTTACTACAGAACCCTTGAAGAATCATCTTTGTTGAGTTACAACACTGCTGGTGCTCATTTAGCATGTAATGTGTTAATTGCACATTGGGCATTAATATGACTGATATAATGATGAAACTGAAGGATAATAATAATAATAATAATAATAATAAAGAAAAAACAGATGATTCCAGCTGCCGAGAATCAAGACTGGAGACGCCCCCAAACCAGAGAGAGAGAGAGAGAGAGAGAGACAGAGAGAGAGAGAGAGAGAGAGAGAGAGCAGCTGACTACCTGACAGTGGAGCACGCTGTGTGCGCGCGGCGCGTGTCTATGGTAGCTCCTCCACCGAAAAAGACGAAAATTTAATTTTTGTGTTTTTTTCTTTTTTTCTTTCTTTCTCCGTTTTCCCAGCGCGAGGATACGGAAGGACAATTAAATCTCCTCGAGCCAGCAGCAGACAGCCATGCACCTGAACCGCGACGACGAGGACAGCAAAGGTGAGAGGCTCGCGCTTCTGCTCTCTCTGCTTTCTGGAGGAAATGCCCCCCACTACACCCCCCTCCCCACTTAATTACCCCGCCTAATTGCCCCGGAGTGCAGCAGATACCCTCCAGCTTCATTCTTTTAGCTGAGCCTGACACGCGCGTGCCTTTGGCGTGCAGCGTGCACGCTTAACGTTGATCATCGACTGATTATTCGCTCCTGCTGGACAGCTCACGTGCGTGACAGGCTTCAGTAAAGGAGACATGAACGTCTGAATGTTTGATTGATCTTTTCTTTTTCGAATGCACATAGTCGGACACGCGCGCGCGCTCACACACACACACACACACACACCCTTCGTTGCGAGCCAGAACACTTGTTGTGTTCCGAGGCTCCCTCGCGTGTTTGAAGGGGAAGCTATCGACCACGCACGCACAAGGTCATCACACACACATGCACGCACACGCGCGCGCGCTCTCCTATAACCATGCACACACACACACAGACGCGGTCGTAGCAGTGCGTCTGCGCCTGCGTTTGCTACAAGGTGCATGTGAGAGATGCACGAGCGTGTGAGGGGTGAATGTGGAGGGGAACTGTTTTGCCTGTGCGCGCGCGGGTTGCCCGTCCCCTCAGTGCCCGTCCTGCTGCCAGGCTGTGGATATATGTGCGTGTGTGTGTGTGTGTGTGTGCGCGCGCGTGTGGATGCCTCCTGTTGCGCGCGATGTGTCGGAGTGAAGCTGCAAGTGTTTGGAGCATCAGACGGTGACCAGACACACACACACACACACACACACACACACACACACGCACACACAGAGGGACGGGAGGAGGGGGTAGAAGGGGAAGAGAGAATGAAAGAGCAAGACAGAGAGATGGAAAGAAGGGAGAGCGAGGGGGTGAGAGAGAGAGAGAGATAGAGAGGGAAAGAAGGAGGAAAGAGAGGGAAAGAAGGAAGGGGGGTGAGAAGGTAGAGGGAGAGAGGTGGAGAAGAGGAGAGAGAGATAAGGAAAGAAGAAGAAAGAGAGAGAGAGGGCAAGAGAAGAGAGAAAAAGGGAAGAAAGAATGAGAGAGCGAGACAGAGTGAGAGAGGTGGAAAAAGGGAGAGCAAGGGGGAGAAGTGAGAGAGAGAAGGAGGGGGGGAAGAGAGAGACAGTGAGAGTGGGAAAGAAGGGAGAAGGGGAGGGGGAAAGAGAAAGAGACAGTGAGAGTGGGAAAGAAGAGAAGGAGAGAGGGGGAAGAGAGAGACAATGAGAGTGGGAAAGAAGAGAGAAGGAGAGAGAGGGGGAAGAGAGAGAGACAGTGAGAGTGGGAAAGAAGGGAGAAGGGGAGAGAAGGGGAAGAAAGAGAGACAGTGAGAGTGGGAAAGAAGAGACGAGGGGGAGAGGGAGGAAGAGGAAAGTGGAAAGGAGACTGAGGGAGAGAGGGAATGAGAGAGAAGTAAAGGAGAGAGGGGGAAAAGGAGACAGAGGGAGCTAGAGAGTTAGAGACAGGGGGAGGAGAAAAAGAGAGGTAAAAGAGTGAGAAAGAGAGAAGGAAGGGAAAGAGTGGGGGGGAAAGCAGAAAGAAAGCAAGAGAGAGACGGAAAAAGGAAAGGAAGGAAAGAGACAGAAAGAAAGGAGAGAAACAAAAAGAAGAAATAAAGAGGTAAAGAAGAAAGAGAAAGAAAGAAAGCAGAAAGTGAGAAAGTAGGAAAGGATAGATAGAGAGTGAGGGAAAAGAGAAAGAAAAAGGAGAAAGCAAGAGAGGGAAAGGAGAGAAAGAGGAATGAGAAAACAAGAAAGAAGGTAAGGAAAGAGAGAGAAAGAGAAAGAGAGAGAGAAGGATGGTAGAGGATGAGGGTTCAGTGTCAGTGTGTAGAGGCAGACTGACTGTGTGCTGCTGCTTCTCTGTTACGAAGCCCAGCATTTTGGACGCTGCCGTCTGATTGGCTGATCGGGAGTCTGATGAGTGTGAGGGGTCTGTCTGGGTTTCCTGCGCATGCTGGTGCTACACACACACACACATACACGTACACGTGCTGTGTCCCTTCAGAATTCCCCACACATCTCAAGGTGGAGATCCAGTGTCCCCCTCTTCAACTCCTGCTAAACTCACTGATATGACTCACGGATCTGACAAACTTCACTTTTCCTCCTCAACATCCACTTTCCAGCACACGTCTGACACACCATCCACCAGAGAGGACCCTTCAGAGCCGTCTCAGCCTTTAGAAAAGGCCTTATGATTTCTGTGAAATAAACACATACACGTCCCTAGTTTTTAGTTTGTTTTTATTTAACAGAATAATAATGCATATTGTATTTAAACTCTGTATTATTGTAGTAATACTCTTATTTCATTGTCAACCCTCTGGGGTCCACAAACTCGCCCGCGCGTCAAGGTCGATGTTTCTATATCAGTTTCTGTATCTTTGTGATAGTCCAGTGCAGAAATACAATTCAAACATTTTATTAATCTGTAGAGTCACCCTTTCCATTCCATCTTATCATGAGATTGTAAGTGACTCACATCCGGAGTTATGAGGCTATGAAGAGGGGCTGAGATACATGTCATCTGCCTCTCACTGTGTGGAACTGATGGATTCATACATTTTGTGTGAAACTGACCAATACACATTCAGGAAATCACTAAGGACTGACCCATCACGCCGGAAACCCTTCTTTTGGGGTTTTGGTTAGAAACAACAGGGTTAAATTCTTTAAATGTTCAACAGAAAATTATCCAATCAGGACTGTTCTCTCTGTGGTATGCAGTCTAATAGCACTGCTCTGCTATGAGACGCTATGTGCTGTTACGTCCGGTGTGTGCTGGCCGTAAGGATCTGCATATAGGCCCACACTTCAATTCAAAATTGAATTTTGCGCTAATTTGTAGTGTATAATTAATTTTTCATAGTAGATACTGTAAAAAATAATAGTAGTTACTGAATAATTTGTAGTAGATACTGAATAATTCATATTAGATACTGAATAATTCATAGTTATGGAATAATTCATAGTAGATACTGAATAATTCATATTAGATATCGAAAAAATATGTAGTAAATAATAAATAATTTATAGATATGGAATAATTCATGGTAGATATTGAATAATTCATAGAAGATACTAAATAATTCATGGTAGATACTGAATAATTTATGGTAGATACTGAATAATTCACAGTAAAGGCTGAATAATTCATAGTAGATACTGAATAATTCAGAGTACAATCATCCAAGTCTGAAGTTGAAAGTAAATAGTAAGTGTGCTGTTTAAGAAGTTTCCAGGTTGTAAATGTGTCTCAGTGCACATTTTGTATGTTCTCGCTTTAGTATCCAGATGTTAGCCTGGTGGAGGGTTTGGGAATGAGCTGATGAGTTGAGTCAGCTGTGTTAGAGCAAGAAAAACACTAAAAGGAGATTCCAGGAATAGGACGGGGAAACAGTTAGACGACCGCTCGGGGGGATCCAGTCAACATGACTGTAGACTTCAGGAGCAGAGCTTACCCAGAAGGCATTGCGATCTCAGCTTTCTCTCTCTCCCTCTCGCAGCTTTCTTTTTAGTGAAAAATGGTGTATAAAGCTATTTATAAGTGTGAGTGGGAGCAATAAAATATGTAATGAGAATATAATGTAATTTGCTACATTAAAATAGTTTTGTTTATTCCTTTTATGTACTAAAAACAAAGTCGTAATTCATTTTTACATGACCATTTTCCAAACTCTCTTGATTTCCTGTAATTAAACAGGCTGTTTTTGTCACTGTGCTCTTAAGTAATGTACAGTCATATGAAATGATCAAATTCCATGTTTTGTTGATTTTCTGAGTGTAATTAAGTGAACACATCCTCTACAGAGACACACTTCTGCACATTTTAATGACAGTTACTGTTTATTTGCTGAATTTAACACATTGGGGGAAAAGGTTATGGCACATTTTCTAAAAGCACCATATTTAAGTGTGTTCTCTGTAGAGGATGTGGTCATTTATTTACACCTAGAAAATCAACAGCAACATGCAGCTTGACCAGGTGTACTCAAACCTTTGCACAAGACTGTATGCAAATTGAAACACTCCATATAACTTCAATGTGAGTGGGTGAGGCTAAACTACTGTAAGCTGAATAGTTGGATAGTGGATATATGTATGAATGTGTTGGTTTTCATGACATCACAATAACAATGAAATTATTTTGCAGTGTCATGTTCATATGGACCATATTGGCCAGAATAGGTGTTGGCAACATGCGGCTCTTTTACTGCCCTGTTGTGGCTCCACAGCAGAATTAGATTTGTAGGTAAAAATAAAATAATCCTCCTTTGCAGTAAAATAAAGCTCTGCTGATCGTTCAACACAGTTTTAACAATAAATGATCTTAAATGCTGGAGTTAATGTAGAACTGCTAATTCACCCTTTAACCCTGAAGATCAGCACAGACTGCTGGTCACCATAGCAGTGCAGACAACAATCTCACCTAGCTAGTAGCTAACGAAAAGACAAAGAGAAAGATTTAAGACTTCAATAATTTGGAGATGAATGGACTTAGTTGTGTTTATGATCACTCCAGCTGGTTTCCTGATACGTTTAATCTGCAACGAGAAACTGTCAACCACTAAAAAGTCGTGAAGCTGAAGTTGTTTGCTAGCGTGTCGTTTGAATTTTCCCATTCCACCTTAAATGGTGCAGCAGTTACATTCCTCAGGCACCATTTAAGGTGAAACAGGAAAATGCAAACAAGAAGCTGGTAAATGAGAAGCTAACTTCAGCTTCGTGACTTTTTAGTGTTTGACAGTTTCTTGTTGCACGTTTTGAACGTTGAGAGACATTTTACAAGAAACTGTTCTACTTTTGCGGAAAAGTTTTCTGCCGGAGATGCGAGAAAAGTGGCTATAGCTGAGCTAAATCTTAAAGCAGAACAAAGTAAGTCTGCGTTTTCATTTATATTAAATATGTTTTAGCCTATACTAGTATATTAGCACATCCTGAGACATATTTACAGCCAAGATGGTAAAATGGACATAAAATGTTGTGTGTTGAAGGGACAAAATGGCTTTTCATAACATTTGGGTTGTCAACCCATGGGCCAGAGAGTGAATGGTATGTTTGTAAAACTTCAACAATGTTTATATTGTTATGTACGATCCAACTTCCTGCCATTTTGCCCGATGTTTTCATGCGAATCAACAGAAATTAATATGTCTGTACTGGGTCACATGACCTCCAGGTGGTTCCATGTATTCTACTGCAGCGTCTAGTTCCAACCACAACCTGCCACACCTGCTCCAGCTAATTAACTTCTTCTGGAGTTCCTGATTGGCTGGATCAGATGTATTAGTGCATGCTCTCTACTGCATGCTGCTTAGTCTTTTCCTCGGGATCCACTTTTAATATTTGTGTCATGTCTTTGCCCCTTAGAATTTACCAGACTGTACTTTTATGACTGATATATGTAAATTAGCTCTGTTTGATTGGCTGGCTCATTCAACAAGCAGTCTGTGCCAAAACACTTCTTATAATCTGAGCATAAGGGGGCTGAGCTAAACTGCTATATGCTGAATAAGCAAATATGTATTAGTGTTGGTTTTTATGACATCACAATGAATTCTGGCAACTTAGTCACCACATATGGACTGTATAAATCTTTTTCGGTGAGGAAAAGTGTTTTTTTTTAATGATATGGCCGCTTTAAGACAAATAACTGAATAAGATGCTAAGAAGGTTTATGGGTAAAGTCAGCATTATTTTGATGTTTTTTGTGAGTGTCTTGGTAGATTGAAGTCAATTGAGCATGCAAATCACCAAGGAAATCACTTCAACTGGATACTTCGTGCTTTCTGTCAAGGGCGAGTGCATTCTTATTGAAATATCCTCCTCTGGCCTGCAAGTGGCCACTTGTGTGACGTAGGACATACTCAGAGGTCAATGAGGTCATAGTAACATCAGTACTGAAATGAGGCTTTTGACTGGGCTAATATATTCAGTCCAACAAGCTGACGGATCATGTTTGTGGCTATTGAGGCCTTTATTGGTGCTTCTCATCTGATTTAAAAAGAAAATAGTTCATATTTATATTTATCACATTTCTGTAAGGGCTGATTTGAGATCTGTTTGACATAATCTGGCCCTGATCTTAGATCTTTATTGGTTTGTTTGTGATGGTTGATGAATACTACATTCATAGCATCCTTTAGATTTGACCTGTAACCTTTTAAAGGGACCATAACTTGTGTTCCAACCTCTCTTTATCCATTAGAATTAAACAGGCTGACATATGTAAATGAGCTCTTTTCTAACTGGCCCTGTATTGTGCCTCATTCAAAACGTCACGCTGAAGCACTCCGTTAACTTCAGTGCGAATGGGTGGGCCCAAATTGCTGTTGACTAAATAGACATATGTAAATATGTTGGTTTTTGTGACATCACAACAACAGCGACATCAAAATGGGCTCAGGTTCTGGATTTAAAGACATGTACTACAACTCAGAAAAGCACAAGAAAGTGAAGAAAATTTGGTTTTATGATAACTAACGTCTACAGGCTTTGCCAGACATCCTCAGGCAAACCTACAGCCATAAATATGCTGTTAAGTATGCATTGTAAATGACTCGCACAAGCTAGTTGGCCTTGGATGAGAAATACTACTACAGTAAGCACCTTCCAGCCTGGGAGTTTTTCATTTTAACATGTAAGAGCTTAATTGAGCAAGTTAGCACAGGGGCACAATAAGCTGGAATTTTTTTATTCCTTTGTAGAGCGGGAATAATACGTTATCAGAGAAAGTCTGCTATTTTTATCTCGCTGTAATAGTGCATTCGGCTCTGTATCGATTTTGTAGATGTATCATAGCTCAGGATACAGCAATAATCTAATGAATTTAGCCTGAAAAGGGAAATCAGAGAGAGAGAGAGAGAGAATAAGAGAAAGAAAGAAAATAAAATAATGCAGTAATGTATTAAATCAAGCACATAGCCATGCAATAACCATAGACACACACTGGCAGTAGAATGGGTCATGCAAAAGAGCTATGTGGCTTTAAATGTGGTGCAGAATTTCTGCCCTGCTAGGTCTGCCCCAGTCAACTGTAAGTGCTATAATTGTGAAATGAAAGCATCTAGGAGCAATAAAGCAAGTTCCATAAAGACATGATTTGATTAGTTTGGTGTGGAGGAACTCCAGTGACCTGACCTCAACCTCACTGGACATATCTGAGGTACTGGAGCCTCGATTGTGAGTCTAGACTTGCCGTTCATCATCTGTGCCTGATAATCAATTCCCACAGAACCACTCCAACCACTTGTTGAAAGCCACAATGGGAGGGGCAACTTCATATCAATGCCCATGGTTTTGGAATGGGATGTCCAACAAGCTCCAAGCACTGAATTACTGATTTTTGTACTGAATAGAGGAATTGAGAGAGATAGACAGAGAGGGAAAGAGAGAGAGCATTTGGGTATTTGAAAGTAAAATTTGCCTGGTCTAAATCTAGAACTAATCATCGGCATGTCTGTCTTGACATCGTGACTAACCTTAAACGTCAGTCAAAATCCGCCCTCCCCCCAAGAGCATCACTCATTACAGACACGCCAATCACTCAGAAAGGTGGGGTGGGGGGGCAAGGGGGTGGAGAGGGAAGAAGAGAGTGAGAGAGACAGAAAGGGAGGGACAGTCAGGGATGAATAGAGAAAGAAAAAGAGAGAGGGAGAAGAGAAAAAGAGTGAGAGAAAAGGAAAAAGAGGGAGAGAAAGACAAAGAGTACAAGAGAAAAAAAAGGAAAAAGAGGAGGAGAGAGAGCAAGAAAAAGAAAGGAGAGAGGACAAAAAGAGGGTAAGGGAGAGAGGAGAGAGTAACAGAAAGATGAGAGAGAGGGAGGAAAAGAGGAAAAAGAAAGGCACAGGAAGGGAGGAAGAGAGAGAAAAGAAAGAGGGATGGAAGGGGGACAGAGAAAGGGAGAGAAAGAGAGAGGAGAAAAAAGGAAGAGAGAGAGATAGAGAGGAAAAGAGGGGAAGTAAGAGGAAAAGAAGGAGACAGAGAAAAACGGAAGGGGGTGAGAAAGAAAAAAGAAAAAGTGAAGAGAGAAAGAAAAAGAGGGGGCATTGCCCCACTGGGAGACAGTCGCCCTGCTTTTGGCCCTAATCTTTGAGGTTTATTAGCGTGATGACTGTAAGCAGCTTTAGCTTTAGAGTTTTAATGGGGTTTGTGCTGGAACCCCACACTGAACTGATCATCAGGGATTTAACGCCTCTGAAAACAAAAGCAGATTTAGTGATGGTGGATTTTTTGGTGAAAGCTAATCAACAGAATTGAGTAATGTAGCATGAGTTCATTTGACTGGTAAAACACTCTCAGTCCACTTTATTAGAAACCCTTCTACTTCCACTAACTGGCCACTTTATTAGAAATACGTACCGTGTACATCCACTCACTGGCCACTTTAATAGAAACATTTGTACTTCCACTCTCTGGCCACTTTGTTAAAAATACCTACCTTGTACGTCCACTCACTGGCCACTTTATTAGAAACACTTACCTTGTACGTCCATTAACTGGCCACTTTATTAGAAACACTTGTACTTCCACTAACTGGCCACTTTATTAGAAACATCTCCCTTCTACTTCCACCCACTTGCCACTTTATTAGAAACATCTCCCTTGTGCTTCCACTAACTGACCACTTTATCAGAAACATCTACCTTGTACTTCCACCCACTGGCCACTTTATTAGAAACACCTACCTTGTACGTCCATTAACTGGCCCCTTTTTTAGAAACACTTGTACTTCCACTCACTGGCCACTTTATTAGAAATAGCTGTCTTGAACTTCCACTCACTGGCCACTTTATTAGAAACATTTGTACTTCCACTCACTGGCCACTATATTAGAAACACCTACCTTGTACGTCCATTAACTGGCCACTTTATTAGAAACACTTGTACTTCCACTAACTGGCCACTTTATTAGAAACATCTCCCTTGTGCTTCCACTAACTGACCACTTTATTAGAAACACCCACCTTGTACTTCCACTAACTGGCCACTTTATTAGAAACACCTACTTTGTAGTTCCACTCACTGGCCACTTTATTGGAAACACTGACTATGAACTTTCACTCACTGGCCTCTTTATTAGAAACACCTCCACTATGTAGGTGTACAGTTACAGATTGCCGTCTGTCTCTTGCTGCTCCCTCCATCTCATTCATCTCTGCAGTTTCTGACCACAGGATTGCTGTTGTACAGATATTATTTGTATTTATAATGGAAGCCAATGCTCAGATGCTGAATGTTGAGCTGCTATTTGGTTGTAAAAACCTTTGCCATTGATGTCTGGCAGTGAAATAACTGTAAGCACCCAAAAATAAGCAGCCTAAGAGGAAGCAGTCTGCTCCAGACAAAGCGACGCACCCCAATCATTATTGTTTTTATTTGTATTGCTAAGAAGTAGTTCACATGCTCTATTAGCAATCTGGCTGTTTTTTCCCTGGCATTGATTCCCGGTTGCTGTATTGCTCTCAGATCACTCGTGTTTCTCTTGACTTTGGGACCGATCAGCACACGAGCGTCTGACTCCACTTAATTCCGTAATCTGTGCTTTGTAAAGGCATTTAAAATATTAAGTACTCAGAATTGATTAATGAATTTCAGGCCTTTGAGATGCATCATTTGCTCCTGCTTTTCTCAAATCCCTGATCGCAGCTTAAGACACTAGAATCCTCTGTTTTTCAATCATCCCTTCATTCCGCATGCTTCATGAGCTGCACAAATAATTGTGTTTTTAATTAAAGTTGTAATTTTCACCAAAGCTTGTGGTGCATTCTACTCAGCATCATGCCAGCCTTCTCATTCATGGGTGCTGGCGTAAATTACAGGAATGCTGGCGGATTAATTGATCTAAGATAGAGGTTTGTTTTGGGTTTTGTGAGCACAAATGATGAACAGTTCTTTGCTGCTTTTCATAAACTGTTATAAAATGCAGGTAATTGCAATTAACAACAGCGACCACTTTATCACTCAGGATCATCAGTTATTATTACAGTTTGTCCTAATCATGCAACTTTGCAATAATTACGTCCACATTACACTGTTATCTTCTCTGCTGTGCTAAAACAAAAACGTCTACACTCTCACAGCTGACTAGACATTAGTACTGTCTAATATGCTCAAAATACCAGTATTTCAATTACTTTGCTACTTATTGCAGTTTCAGTATGCATTGCAAAACGTTAAAAAATACATTGGTGAATAAATAATTCGACATAGCTAAAAATTAACATTACTTTAAATTGGTCTGCGCACTCACAGTAAACAAACACTGTGATTGGTTAAAGGATCTTTAGCATATTGCAGCCTTCTGTTATATCAGTGTTGCAAAGGTCAGTATCAAAATAATCATGAATAAGCAATATATTGTGCAGCCCTACTACACATACAGTCATATGCAGCAGTTTAACACCCTTATTTATTCCCCAATATTTTAAATTCCACAAATAAACAGTAATTGTGCAATAAACTGTGCAGTGTGCTCTGTGTAGACTTAACTTATTTTCACTTAGAAAATCAACAAAACATGGAATCTGTCGCCCAAACTTTTGCATATAACTGTGTATGTATTAAGGATGTAAAACAGCATCAGGGCATCTTGTGTAGTGATTCAGCTGCATACAATTTGTAATGTTAGAATGAATTATAATCACTATTTTTACCAAATGAAAATTCTCAGTTTTCAAAATTCTCAGCTTGCTTTATTGTTTTTGTTTATATTACTGTGTAAATAGTTCATCCAGTCACATTTGTGTGAAGATGTAAACAGTCATTCAGAGTCATTCAGAGTGGTTTGGTGTGAAACGCTCTGTTCTAGAGAAACTTACAGAGTCAGAATTGTTCACAGTGGTGGTGATAGGAACCAGACGTCCACCTCTGAAAGCTCCCCCACAGAAACTTATGATATTGAATGATTATGAATACATTGCCTGATGTCTAAGACATTGATTTATGTTAGTTTTGAGAAGATTTTGTCTAAAATGTGTTTTATCTGTTCCTGATGGAGGGATACATGCAGGGTGTTGTGAGGCAAAATAGACCCCAAAGAATTTTTTTTTTTTTTTTTCAGATTTTCCATGATTTTACCATCATTAACATTCCATATAAAAGCTCTGAAGACGTGTGTAGGTTCACTGGTGGTTTTGGATAGTAAATAAAATGTCAATATTTATGTTGTGTTCATGGTGACCCCTGGTTCCACTGTAAAGAAATCTGAGTCTCTACAATCAACAGTTTCATGCCAAACCACTCTGACTTTGTTTCTCAACCACTGAGAATTATACAGAAATTTAGAAAAATTGGTGGAATTACCCTTTAAGATTCTTGTGTTTACATAAATGTATAAATAAATAACCACTTCAGAAACGCTACGTAAAAGCTCACATGCTTCACCACCTGATCATTTGATGGTTGTGACCTATTAAGTATTCAGGTCCAGGCCCTGATGGAATCCCGAGTGTCATTGGGATTTCTGGGTGTTGCAGGGATGTAGAGATAAGGCAAACACACTGAGAAGGTCAGCAGTGCTGATGGAGGTGTGTGTGTGTCTGTGTGTGTAGAGGAGAACAGGTTCTTTTGGAGGACAGCCAATCACTTTCCTTCATATAACACTGACATTGTGTGCTCTTATAATCCTTTTAGATCTTGCAGCTGGTGACCAGCTCTGGACAGAAAAGACATAAGTTTTTTTCAGTTACATTCATATGGAGCTGTTTTTGTTGGATTTTGAGCTCTATAAGACATGTTTTTGAGCTCTATAGGACAGACATTTTCAATGGGAGACAATTCTGGACTGCAGGCAGGTCAGTCTAGCTCCTGCACTCTGAGATTATGCATTGATGCTGTTGTAACATGTGCAGAATGTTTCTTGGTGCTGTCATGTTGAAAGAAGCACGGACGTTCCTGAAAAAGACGGCATCTAAAAGGCAGCATTTGTTGCTCCAAAATGTGTTTAGTGTTAATGGTGCTTTTCAGATGTGAAGGTTACCCTCTAATATGAGCCCTCATACCAGGATAGACCCTGGACTTTGAACTTCATGCTGGCATCGTCCTGTACTTCTTTGGCCCGGAGAACGCAATGTCCATTATTTCCATAAACAGTCTTATTGGGTTGACTCTCCAGACAACAGTGCACATTTCCACTGAGCATCAGTCCATTTCAGATGAGCTCGAGCCCAGAGAAATTGGCAGCGTTTCTGGACGTTGTTAATATGCAACTTCCACTGTTCATTGTACCGTCTTAACTTGGATTTGTAGATGCAATAACGGATGGTATTTATTGACAACAGTTTTTCGAAGTATTCCCAAACCAATGCGGTCATCTCCACGGTTTTTAATGCAGCACTGTCTGAGCGGTCGAAGGTCATGGACATTTAGTGATTGTCAGCCTTTTTCTTCACACCTTTAATTCTCTATAGATTTCATTACAGACTGTAGTTTGGTGGAGAGTGGTCCACCACCCAAAAATATCCAGACAAGGGCAGCTCTGTGGTCAGAAGCTGATCATTGATGAAGGATGACTAACTATGTGATGAGTGCCTGTCCTGCAGGTCTCTCTCGCTGGAGTGCATGAGGCTTAAGTGCCTTGCTGAAGTACACAGTAGGAGTATATTAACAGCAGACATAAAAGCCATGAGCATCTGTTTCATACTCGAGTTCAAGTTCTTTGGCCCCCCCATTACAACAGTTCTGAACATACATCAATACATAAATTAACACATCCATATATATATATAAAGTAACATAGAGTATGTGGTGAGGAGTCTAAGGAAAAGAAACAGACAGCTAGACAATGTCAAGCAAGTGTGAGTAAGTAACTGGCTAACAAGGTTACTTTATAAGACTCAATGTGATAAAGTCAAATCTACAGACAGCACTGTGAACACTGGGAGTAAGGATACTGTGTACAAAGCCAGCAGCAATGTGGACTGTAGACGGTGCCAAAGCAATGAAAAGAATAAAACTCCTAACCTGTCTAACTGGAGCTAACCTGTACAAATATACAGCGGGTGGCACTCTCCCCTTACCTAGTGTGTCTATACAAAGTGATACTATTGTGTTAGATGTAAAGGTGCACACAAACTGCCTGTCCACTCATCACACTAGAAGGAGAAGGACGAAGAGAGAGTGAGAGAGAGAGACAAAGTGAGGCCAAGGCAGAAACTCAACTGGCTACAAATTTAACAACAGCGCAGCAAATCACCAAACTGCCAGCAACCTTAAGGCCTCACAGACACACAATGCTCTCCTTTCTGAACACATTCCCGGAACAGCCTTTTATCTTCAAACGCCTGCCCCAGTTGGAGTACACCAGCCGAATGCCACCGATGCAGCCATTAGGTAGATAAGTTAGGTAGATGGAAATGGAATGTAACGTGCTTTTAAGACTAATGGGCTGTCCTGCATTGTGCTACATTCAAAAAGCAGTCCAGTTGAACCGTTACCTAAAGGTGATGTAAAAACACTAACGACTACTGATTGGTCGGAGAGAATCGCTAAACACCTAGGCTAGTTGGTTACCAGCTAGAAAAGCACCTCATTATGCACACCTATCAGTAAAGTAAACAAGAACCGTCTTTTAGATGTCATCAGAGGTGGGAACAAGTCACTAAGTTGGAAGTAATAAGTAAGTCTCAAGTCTTCACACTCAAGTCCTGAGTCAAGATAGTTGAGTCTCGATTCAAGTCCCGAGTCACTATAGGCGAGTCTCAAGTTGTCGGAAAGAATCGCTAAACACATATTCTAACATTAGCTACTAGGTTAGCGTAGCAACTTGTGTCGCCTTTTCTGAGCAACCAGAAACGTCTCGTCGTCTGAACTCTGATGTAGTTTTTCCTAAACTCTCCTGTTTTTTTCAGCAGTTGTTTGTCTTGCTGATTTCAGCCTCTTCTGAACAGAACTTGTCTCCTTCACATCTCGCAGTTTCATTCGGCATCGCCATGATTACCAGCTACATTGAGGAGGTACTATATATGCAGTGGGAAACGAAGTAGCTGGTACCAAAAGCGAGTTGAGTCAAGTTGAGCCAAGTTGAGTTGAGCCGATACCATACAGTGGAAAAGCAGCTATGGATGTGAACAAATGGATGACAGGCAGACAGATGTGCTAACTTGATAGGACAGTTATGCTTGCCAGGTTAGCTTTAACTTGGTATATAAAGGAGTGAATGAAAAATTTTTAAACTTGCATATTACAGCAAGCTCTTTTATTTAGAAATAAAGTGAGAAAAATTAATTTTTCCAATATATAGGCTCTTTAATCTATTTCAAGCCTAGAATCCAGGCACCTATTACAGTCATATCCCACCTGACGTTGTAAATTCCCGCAATGCTTACTTTCAGTACTGTGGATGTGTATATTTAAGGCTGATACAAATTTAGATCCCGAAAGTGAACAAAGACTAGATGTCTGGACCAGAGTAGATCAAAGAGCGTCTGAGAAACGAGACGGGGGGCGAGACAGAGAGAGAAGTAAATGCGAGCTGACCTTGTGGGCTTTGTTTCTCGTCCTCCAGCGCCAGCAGTTTGTAAACGTCTGTATTTAGTCTCATATTAGTGACAGTATCCATATGACCAAAGGCCTTTTTAATATTACGCCCAGAGAAAAGCAGAAAAGGGTGCTAAATGACTAAGATATAAGTGGTTTCGTGAAGGATGAGAGAGAGACGGATTGTGTGGCCTGTGAAGAGAGAGAGAGAGAATGAGTGAGGGAGAGAAAAGAACAGCGATTAGTCAGGAGTGTAATAGCTGTCTGAAATAGATGTATTTTTATCCTCCAGCGCAACTCGCAGCAGCCGTGTGGGGAAAGGTGCAGAGTTCAGTCCATTTACAGAAACAGAAAACAAAAAGTGCTCAGAAACAACTGTTTCACTGTTGAAGGAATGAATTCATTACACCCACATTACACAGCAAAATCAGGCTCACAAAGCTGCAGTTTAACCCTTAGTATATATTTATTATTCTGTATTTGCTATAGATTCAATTTACATTACATTTTGTTCCGCATGTTTGTATAATTGTATTAAGTACCACTAAAATCATAAAGAACTTTTTATATGACACCTTTTATGCATAGAAATGCAGCTTAATTTCAATAAAACATAAAAATCATATAGGTAGAAGAGTAAAAGCAAAAAGAAAAACAATAAAAAAGTGCTTGTTTAATAAAAATGTTAATAATAAATAAATAAAAATATGGACAAACAAACCTTAAAACTTAGAAAATAGAATAAAACAAACAGAATGAGAATAAAAAATGAGAACAATCAAATTAATAAAATAAGATTTGAAATAAAAACAGGAATCTAACAGAATGCTAAGCTCAATACAAGCATTTTCATCTGCTTTTTAAAGATGAACCCTGGTGAATGTTAACTGGTAAAGAGTTTTTTTCAGATGCTGCTTCACCATCTTTTTGTGCTTCATCCTGGGAACATTCAGTAAAGCAGCACTCGATGATCCTAAAGCGCAATTTGGAACATGTTCTGTCAGCATTCAGAGGTGTATGTAGGTACAAATCCATTAAGAGATTATAAACCAGTAAAAGAATTGTAAAATTGGTTCTAAATGAGACGGGCAGCCGGTGTGACGAAGCTGAAACAGGTGTTACATATTCTTTCTTTTTCTAAATTGATAGCACAGTTATGCTTGCTTGGATAGCGTTCGCTTGGTGGTTAGCTTTTGTTCAGTAAGCTTCTGTGACTCGAGCACAGACAGACTGTTTTGTTAAAGCTATGTAGATGAGATAGTACTGATCAGTGATTGGTGAGGATGCTGCTCAAGTACATGTGACCTAAAATTAGAACTTCCCAGTTTTTCGAATTTGGGTGAAATACATCACATTTCACCATAGCCACATAAACAAGCTTTTCCACACAGATATGTTTAGCTCAGGTAAATAAAAGCTTTAAAAGAACTTGTTCAGCTCCTGTCCCGGTGCCCTCTAACAAAATAAACCCCAAAAATCACAACCACTAGAAATGATAAGCTCTTCAGAACAAAAGGCTTAGTCATTTGAGTGTGGCTGTATCCATAAGCCCCGCCTGTCTCCACCCTCTTTACTCTATAGGCTGCCTGGTTTTAATTATTGACAGTAGCTTCCATGAAAGAAGTGAGAGACGCAAAGAGAATGATGACCGTATCGTCTGTACATTTCCAAGCCTCTGATGGTGGCATTTTCTGATGGTGATTTTGCAGTTGTTTTATTATGTGTTGAAATTGTTGCACTTTCATTGTTAATTATAAATCAGATTGTTCAGGTCCTAAAATCTGATTGGCTGAGCCGCGTTCGAACCCGTTGTAAAATCCACAATATTTGAACACCTATAACTGCCGCACAGCAACTGAACTGTGTATCATTCCCCCACAGCATGAAAAAAAACCCTTGTGCTGTTAATGGAATAATCTTTGACTCTCATGCTGCTTGCATGGATCATCGAGTCTATATTGATGAAGTAAAAACCCGTTTTTGAAAAACTGAGGGGCAACTTATGTTCTTAACTAGAGCTAGGCTGGACAGCTAGCTAACAGGCTAAAACAGCCTAAACAACTCCATCACTAATATCACAGGCTTGAAATAAAGTACTTACTGTATAATTAACTGTAAAACCAGCATGAGAAGAGGGGGGGCCTCTGGATTGGTGCTAAACAAGACTCGTGGAGTTTTTCCACTCGTGGAGAGGAAGGGAGTTTTAGGCATGCCTAAGAACACCCTTGCCATGATAAAATTGCAGTAATGCACGTATGCAATTATAAAATGAAAGACTTTTGCATTTGATTTATATTCTGTTTGGACAGATTTGACCATTGTCCCTCTGTTTCAATATCTAAAAATGCCAAAAACATTGCAAAAATGTAAAGGATAGTTTTCTTTCCACAAAATAAGTCTGCACACAATAATAACTACAAACAAAAAAAATAACTACAAACAAAAAAAAAACAATAACTTTTCATCAAATTCAAATACTAATAAAATGTCGCCTCTTCTATGGATTGAAAGTTTAGAATCTTCACTTTCCACATTTTCTCCACTCGTTTCAGTGAGTTATGAGTGAGAAACAATTAAATTGAATGTAATTTTGCACTATAGGCGTTTACACTGCAGACAGGGTTAACTGCTCTTCCTGACTTTCTTCAGGGCCTGAAAGCCACAGTTTGCAGCGCTTGAATCCGCGCATAAAATGTAACAGGCGTTGTATCTCCTGTAGGCGTCACCATAGAGACATGACCCCTGACCCTTGCTGTCAAACACAATTACTGTATGTGGCCAGTCAGGGCCATCTCAAGGGGGCCAGCAGTGCTCGAAGCAAAGAAAATGAAGCTGCATTTGTTTCAGCAGTGGCATATGCAGAGCCGTGGGCATTTCCCTCAATTCAACTGCCCATTATACCCACAGCACCACAACACATGCCCCGTTCAGAGGGGCACCCTGTGGCCAGTTGCTTTCCATTGGAGCTTAAACACTATAGACCATACTGCAGTCCATTTGGACTAAATGTTTAAATGCAGCTTGCTTGTGGGTGTAAGATACCCCAGAGGACTCTCTTTCTCAGTAACAGTGTTCAGCTGAAGTTTCTTTGTAGAGCCTGTAAGTACACACGGAAGAATAAAAGTTGTTTTGTGCTATTCAGAGTGAACCCTGACTGGGAAGACATGTCTGCCTCAACATAGTGTACTGTTGTCATTAAAATATGTCATAAAAACCAAGTCAAAACTTTATTTATTGTTAAAAATAGACATTCCTCTACTAGCAGGTTGCCACTTTTGTTGCGGCATCAAACAGTAAGCTAAATTTCTAAGTTAAACCCTTAAGAGGCCCTTTAGCGGGGCCAAAGTTTTATTACACACTTATATACTATATAAGTGTATAAGTGTGTAATAAAAGTGTGTAAGTGTGTATTTATTACACTATAACCTGAAAATACCTCAGCCGGTTTGCATTGAAGTCCCTGTAGTTACTGAATAATGAGAATTAGTATGTAATAAACCTGAGATTTTAAAGGTTTAACTCAGATACAGTGTAGTTAGCTAAAATGTGAAAGAGACTGTCTTATTTTCCGTAGGTCCACACTGGCTCCAAACTGGCCCTGTCTGCCCATGATCACTGTTTCTAGTGAATGGACTCATTAGTGCTATTACATACACTCTCTGGCCACTTCAGAAACCTCTCTTGTTTCTTGCTGTACAGTTAGAGACTTAGGCTCAGGCTCATCTGTTGATGCGCAGTTTGTGTTAGCCGTCCTCTAGAACCCCATCAGTGATCAGTATTATAATCATGCCAGAAAGACTAAGGAGGCGAGAGTGAATCCTTGATGGATTTTCCAAGTTTGAAAGATAACAATTCAGTAGAATTGTTAAGTCTTTGGTGTAGGCTCCGTCCTTGATCCAGGTCTTGGCTTCGAGGCCCTCGCTGGTCCTGCTGGATATAGACGGCAGGGGCAGAACCTACCCCCGGACACCCAGTCAGGGGTTAAACTAGTGGTGGGGAGGAAGGAGGGGAACGTTGAAACGTAGGCACCTGAAAGCAGCAGGATAAGTATGTAAGTAGAGTCATTTTAAAGACAGGTGTAGCCCCGCGATTGGTCAGGAGTAATGAACGAATGAATGAATGACGAAGCATTACAGTCTTCCTAAAGCTTCCATTCACATACATTTTTGAGTTCCTCTCTGCTGTGAGGCCTTTTCTGTAGCATTGCTTGGCCACAAGGTCTAGCAGTTAGCCTCATAGCAGAGGAGGCATGAAATTTGAGGGTCTCGTAGCTATAGAGAAGCGTGTGACGCAGCCAGTCCTTGTGACTGAACACTGGAATTGATTGAGTGTTTCAATTGAAAAGCATTTCAGTGAATTACAGGATTAATTAATCAGGATTCTATGTGATATACACTTAAGTGCAGTTATTTGTACAATACACACATGCTATTTATTTATTTATTAAGTTTTTATCTCATCTTATGTTATCTTATGTTATCTTATCTTATCTTCAGCAGCAGTGTTTTCCTGTCCACTCAAGCATACATCACTGACCTTCAGTCTGCAGAGAAATGTTTAATATAGGCTTCACAACAGCAGAACAGAACAGCTGGACACAGAACATACAGACCTGTTCATCATCCACATACTGAACCTAGAGAGAGAGAGAGAGAGAGAGAGAGAGAGAGAGAGAAAGAGAGATGAGAAAGACAGAAAATGGAAGAAAGAGAAAGAATGAGAGACAGAGCGGGAGAGAGAAGGAATTAGAGAGGGAGAGAGAGAGAGAGAGAAGGAATTAAAGAGGGAGAGAGAGAGAAGGAATGAGGGAGGGTGAGAGAGAGAGAAGGATGTGAAAGACAGAAAAAAGGAAGAATGAGAGAGAGAGCAAAAGAGAAGGAATGAGAGAGAGAGAGAGAAAAGGAAAAAGGGAGAGAAAGAGAGAGAGAGAAGGATGAGAAAGACAGAAAAAGAAAAGAAAGAATGAGAGGGAAAATTGAGGGAGAGAAAGACAAGAGAGAGAAAGAAAGAATGAAGAGGGAAGAGAAGGAATGAAGGTGGGAAAGAGAAAGATTAAAAAACAGAAAAAGAGAAGAAAGATAAAGAATGACAGAGGGAAAAGGAATAAGGGAGAGAGAGAGAAGGAATGAAGGAGCGAGAAAAAAGAGAACAAATGAGGGGGAGAGAGGGAGAACAAAAGAGATAAGGAGGTGAAAGAAAAAGAAGTGAGAAGGAGAGAAGAAAAAGAAAAGGAGAGGAAAGAGAGGTCAGAGAGCGACAGAGAGGAGGAGGAGAGAATGAGGAGAGAGGGACGGGAAGACAAGAAGGAGAAAGAAGGGCAGAGGGAGAAAGGCAAGACATTAAGAGAGAAGAGAGAGAATAAGAGTGCGATGAGAGAAAGAGATAAGAAAATACAAAGACAGAGAAAAGGAAAGAAATAGGGTAGAGAAAGACAGAGAGAAAAAAAGCATGGAGAGTGGATGGAAGAGTGAGAGAGAGAGCTTTACTTAATTACTGAGAGCTTGAGCTGATGGACAGAAGGTGTGATGCTGGAATGACCTGGTGTTTCACACACTAACACACTAACAGTGCTTATAATCAGTGTTTATTGTGGAGCTGCTGATTAGCTGACCAGCATCCACTTTCCTCTGACCACCTGTGAGCTCCGCTGCGCTTAAGCTCATCTCACTACACTCAACACTTTAGGTAAGCTTAAAGAGGAAGTCTACTGATCTTTCAAAATTCCTGCATAATTAAATGGTTAAGATGTAAACTGAGTCATTCAGAGTGGTTTGGTGTGAAATACTCCATTCTAGAGAAACTTAGTCAGTCACCAAGTCAGAATTGTTTACAGTGGTGGTGATAGGAACCAGACGTCCACCTCTAAAAGCTCCCTCACAGAAAGTTACTACATGAAATAGTTATGAATACACTGCCTGATGACTGAGACATTGTTTTACATACTTTTAGAATCCATCCATGGTGGAGGGATACATGCAGGGTGTTGTGAGGCAAAAGAAATGTTATTATTTCAGATTTTCCACTATTTTACCATCATCAACATTCCATATAAAACTCATGTAGGTTCACTGGTGGTTTTGGATAGTAAATAAAATGTCTGTATTTGTGTTGTACTGATGGCGACCCCTGGTTCCTATCACCACCACTGTAAAGACATCTGAACCATTTCACACCAAACCACTCTGAATCACTCTGTTTACATCTTACTGAACTGTGTAAAAAAAATTTAAAAGTTGGTGGGATTCCCCTTTAACAGACTTCAACTTTAGACAAACAGGGAGAGAGAGAGAGAGAGAGAGAGAGAGAGAGAGAGAGACAGAGAGGTGCACAAAAACTACTGTATAAAAAATAGATGAAGAGAAAACAAACTCTGTCTGATGTTGTACGTTAAAAATTGGCTCTAAACCAGATATTTTGTCAGACCCTGTCAAGTTCGACTCGGGTAGCAGACTTTGTGTGTGTGTGTGTGTGTGTGTGTTTGTGTGATTATGTAAGTGTGTGTGCTGTGGTTCAGTCACACTGACTCACTGAGACATTTGTGTCCGTTTTTTTGCACACACAGATACAGCTCTCTCTCTCTCTCTGTCCTCTCCACCTCTCTGTTCTTCTCTCTTGAAGTTTTCCTTTCTTTCCTCATCATCTTTCCTCTGTGATCTTCTCTTCCACCTCATCTGTAGTTACTGTAGAAGCCAGAGCTCCAAACCAGCTTGAGAAACATAAACAAAAACGAGAAACTAACAGCATTTCGCTACACTCTTAAAAAAGATGATTTCAAAGCGTTCTTTAATAAAGACAGTGATTCTATATAGACCCATGAACCATGCAAGGAACAATGCTTAAATGATTCTTTGCATAGCGAAATGATTCAGATTGATGTGTTGTATATGGTTCTATATAGCACCAAGAAGAGTTTTGCTACTCTGACAATCACAATAGAAGAACGCTTTTTGGTGCTATATAGATCAACAATGGTTCTTTATCGAACTGTGAACACTCAAAGAACCCTTTGCATGATTAACTAGTTCTTTGCATGGTGAAATGTTTCTTCAGTTTGGTGGAGAATGTGTTGCACATGGTTCTGTATAGCACCAAAAAGGGTTCTGCTGTTATTATGTTATGAAGCTGGTTATAATAAAAGAACATAGAACCATATACAACACATTCTCTATTAATCAGAAGGACGATTTCACCATGCAAAGAACCATTTAATCATGCACAGGGTTCTTTGAGTGCTCATGGTTCATTATACAACTACTGTCTTTTTCAAGAACCCTTGAAGAACCATCTTTTTTAAGAGTGTAGAAACAGAAATGCAAGCGGAAACATGATCATGATGTTCTGGAAACAGAAACATACATTTAAAATCTCTGTTGCTGTTTAATAACATTATTTTTCCATTTTTTCAGCCCGTTTGAAGTAGCTCGTTATTTTAGCTTTAATAATTTTAGTAATTTAGAGCGTTTCTGCTGGTACATTCTTCCTGACATTTTCACCCGGTGTAAAGAGCTGTGTTCAAACGATGCAGACAAATAATCACAAAAAAGAGATACAAGAGATACATGTTATTTTTCTATGCACAGTGGCAGTATTAGGCCTAAGTATAGTCTCACACAGTCTCATACAGTCTGTAAAGCAACAGAATTAACTGGTTTAGAAACATTATGTCAGGCTTGAAATGCAAAATTGTTTAAATATTTCTGTTCTATGGTGACCAACAAGACCCTGTGCACAGGTCTCGCCTCCACCTCGAGTCAAAGCTAATTTTTGTTTACAACTTCAATGAGAGGACAAAGCTGAACTGTTACAAAAAAAAGAAAACAACACAAAGAGAGTGAAATGCAGGAACAGAGATCTGGTAAACTTGTTCTCTTCTCTCCAAGTTTGATGTTGGCAAATAGCAGTAAAAATCAGAGTTGCTGTGCTAGCTGGACCGTGCATCTCTCTCTAGTCTGTCAGAGTGAAACACAACTATTTATTATACTTAATGAATGCCAGTGCTTAGGAAAGAAAATCACATGAATATGTATTCATATGCGCATGCATGAAAGAAAACTCCAGATCAGTCCAGATAGCATAGGGGCGTGATGGCTCACTACTTATAGATACAAAGCATTTTAACCCCTTGAATGGCCAAGACAACAATCTCACCTAGAGATAAATTTAAGACGAACATCGATAGTTTGGATACAAATGGACTTATTTGCGTTTATGATCACTCCGGCTGGTTTCCTGATACCTTTAATCTGCAACAAGAAACTGTCAAACACTAAAAAGTCGCAAAGATAAAGTCAGCTTCTCATTCGCCAGCTTCTTGTTCCACCTTAAATGGGGCAGCAGTTACATTCTGGCACCATTTAAGGTCAAACGGGAAAATTCGAAGAAGAAGCTGGTGAATGAGAAGCTGACTTCAGCCTTGTGAAAAAAAAAAATGTTAAGAAACATTTTACATGAAACTATTCCACTTTCGCGGAAATGTTTCCTGTTGGAGATGTGAGAAAAGTGGCTGTAGCTGAACCTAAAGCTTAAAGCAGAGCAAAGTAAGTCTGAATTTTCGTTTATATTACATTCTTTGGCCTATACTAAGACATTGTTAAAACTTGACACAATTGCTCTACTTAACATTTGGGTTACGACCCCTGGTATAACTTTTCAAGTCTTCTGTAAAACTTTACATTGAAGAATCTCAGGGACACAGATGTAAATAAGCGTTATCTACTACTAGCAACTAGCACAGGACAGATGGTACAGAATGTCTTTATCAGTCAGGCCTTCCACTGCTTCACAACACAGCTTTCTCTCTGAGACAAAGAAATGAATGTCATATTCATTCAAAATGATACATTTTCTGACTATTCCACATAAGTGAATGAAAGTGTCTACAAATTTGCAGTGTGTTTTATTACTTTTTAGCTCAATAATCAGATTTCTCAGTCTGTACATGTGTTAAAAACAGATGGCTGTACTGGAAATAAGCGAGCAGTGTTGGCATGAGATGCAGCAAACCACTTTTGAAGTGACATTGAAACCAAATACATTCTTGACGAAATGAAGGCTCTAAATATTCTTCATCTTCTAGATGATGTATGTTCATATTTTCAGGTAAAGTGGTGCGATGTTTTAAAAGAAGTCACGGCATGAAGTTGGAGTTTTATGTTATGTCTACGTCATGTCTTCTTCTGTCAGTTTGTTGGCTGGTTGTAAAGCATAAATCTGATTACTGACTGACATTATCTGATTATTCAAGAGCATGAAAACACACTGAACCAGTTACTGACACAAACTGCAGTTATCGGATTATTAAGTGTAAACACACTGGACCAGTTACTGACACAATCTGATATTCTGCAGTTATCAGATTATTAAGTGTAAAAACACTGAACCAGTTACTGACACAATCTGATATTCTGCAGTTATCAGATTATTAAGTTTAAACACACTGAACCAGTTACTGACACAAACTGCAGTTATCGGATTATTAAGTGCATATAAGCACACTCACTGATGAAGTATTGCTAGCTGTGTTAGCCTACATGCTTGCAAGATTTAGCATTTGTTTGTATTTTATTGTTAGAGTTCAGCGCTACTTTGTTGTACAGCAACATTTGATGTGGAACAACTTTTTTGGTGGAAGAAGATGCAAATATTAACAAATATATCATCGCTGTTGCAACACAACCTTGTATGTCCATTTTTGTTATTTTTTATTCTTTTGCACAATATGAAAACTCTCTGTTCTTTACGTTGTGTTAAAGGTTTAGGATCAACTGACCAACAGAAATTATCTAAAATGTCTTGAAAAGAATTCTGGTTCCATTAACTTCCATTAAAAGTTAAGAATATTTTTCCTTCTCCTGTAGAGTTACCGTTTTGGAGAGGGTTTGTTTTGACAGCAGTGAGATCTGAAATAATGTTCAGGCTTTTATTTCACAGAACTGTTGGAAAAACATTAGCAGTGACTAAACTGGAAGAAAAATGGGTGATATTGACACCAGAATTTTTAGATACTTAAAATCAGAACTGGTATCAGAAACAAAATTTTCTTATAGGTTTGCCGTTAATTTTACCTCACGATCAGTGTCTCATCTGCTCACTCTCGATTTCTGCTCCCAGCGTTCTCATTACTGCAGAGTAAAATCATAATTACAGGCAGCGTAATCGGGAGATTATGTAATGAAACAGGAACGGAGTGAAGTGGAGGTGGAGACGCTGCGAGTGGAGGAATGGATAACGTATATGAGGTCAGAGAAAAGCGGCGATTAAGCCGAAACAAGAAGAACAAAGGACAAAAATGGAGAGAAGTAATATGACAGGAAGAGGAAAAGAGAGAAAATCAGAGAGCTTAAAGCCAGAGGCGTCTAAGAGAGAGAGAGAAAGAGAGAGAGAGAGAGAGAAGGAGGAGGAGGAGAGAAGAGAAAGATAAAGAGAGAGAGAAAGAGACAGAGAAGGAGAAGAGTGAGTGAGTGAGTGAGGAAAAGAGAATAAGAGAGGAAGAGAGAAGAAAAGAGAAAGATGGAGAGAGAGAAAGAGACAGAGAAGGAGAAGAGTGAGTGAGTGAGTGAGGAAAAGAGAATAAGAGAGGAAGAGAGAGAAGAAAAGAGAAAGATGGAGAGAGAAAAAGAGACAGAGAAGGAGGAGATTGTGTGAGTGAGAGAAAGCTTGAGAGAGAAAAACAGAGAGAAAGAGAAAGAAAGATGGAGAGAGAAAGAAACAGAGAGATGGAGGAAAAAGAGAAAGATGGAGAAAGAGAGATAGAGAGACAAAGAGAGAGTGAGATGGAAGAGAGAGGGGAAGAGGAGAGAGAAAGATGGAGAGAAAAAAACAGAGAGAGATAGAGAAGAAAGAGAAAGAAAGAGAGATGGAAGAAAAAGAGTTAGAGAAGAAGAGTGAGTGAGTGAATGAGTGAGAGAAGGAGAGCATGAGAGAGAGAGAGAAAAGAATGAGCAGGAGAGGGAGAAAAACAGATGGAGAGAGTAAAGAGCAAAGAGAGAGGGTGTGCAGGAATAGATTGAGGAGAGAAACAGAAAAAAAAACTGAAAGGAGAAGAGAGAGAGTGGGAGAAGAAGACATGGGTGTGAAGGGGTATAGAGAGAGAGAGAGAGAGAGAAAGAGAGAGAGAAAGAACAAGTCTTTTAATCCGTGAAGTGATGGAGGCATGGGTGGTCCTCAGAGGCTGCGGATGAAAGGAGCAAGAAAAAGGGAGGAGAGATGGAAGAAGAGAGAGCGAGCGAGTGAGAGAGAGAGAGAGGGAAGGGAACCAAGCTGAGTTTACATGCATTTATTTATGAGAGAGAGAAATAGAGATATTTTTATACTGTTTGCTTTGTGCTGTTTGTGTGTTGCCATCACTCTATCCAGGCTCCACCCACTAATCTGTTCTTTCATAGCTACTATTGTGAGGTTGAAGCCCATTAAACCTAATGAGAAACTGTAGAACAGACTCAGTTTATATCACAATGCTTACAATTAGAGCCAGTTATTCATTCAGCCTAATGAGAAACTGTAGAACAGACTCAGTTAATATCACAATACCTACATTTAAAGCCAGTTATTCATTCAATCTAATGAGAAACTGTAGAACAGACTCGGTTTATATCACAATACCTACATTTAGAGCCAGTTATTCATTCAGCCTAATGAGAAACTGTAGAACAGACTTAGTTTATATCAAAATACCTACTGACAGGTTGATTTACTGATTTTTCCATTTGTTTTCATGACAAAAACATGGCAAAAATGTAAATGATCGTTTATATATCCTGCAAAACAAGACTGTACACAGATTGGCCCTTATCAGGAAGGTTAAGGAACAGAGTGAAAAGATGGAACAGCTCAATATGAAGAAGACTGAGGTTATGATGACAGGAAAGACCACCAACTTCACCACCGATGGAAAAGATGTGGAAAGCTTTTGCCAACTCATATCAATTATTAACAACAGAGGATCCAGCAGTCAAGAAAAATGACACAATAACAAGAATGAAGGAGCTTGAAAAGATATTCAAATGTCGTAATTTGCCTCTACAAACAAAGATCAGAATGGTCCAGGCCAGGGGTCGGCAACATGCAGCACTTTTACTGCCCTGTTGCGGCTCCACAGCAAGGAATGGAAAAAAACGACAAACAGATTAGTGTGGGTAAGAACAACATTGAATTCGTACTTGGGGGCCTGCCCTGAGATAGTATATACGAAAGGGTGTCTTTCGGTCAAGCAGTAGTACAGTAGATGGTCACGCAATTTATCACCCCATTCATTCCTATGGAAAAAAAATTGGAATTTCTCATAGATTGTATGAAAACTGTGCATCTGATCAAAAAGCTGTATACTAGACCGAATCACACAATCAGACCAGACAGTCTGGAATTGGAATGGTGTTGATATCTCGAAAACTGCGGGTGGAGTTATGCGGCAAAAATTCAACAGAAAAATAAGAATAAAAGAGAAGAATAATAACATTAACGATGTTGCAAAAACCATAATAAAGCATGAGTAAAAGATGATGCAAACCATCTCAGAGTGAAAGAGAGAAACAAAACCAGATAGAGAGGAAAAGGATGTCTGTGAGTTGTGCGTGTGCAGAGGAGGGTGTAAATGGAGGTCAGTAGCTTTGGTGGGACTGGGACACGGGGAGCTGCTCTGATTCAATATGACAGCCAAAGATTTACATGCAAGGCTGGAGTTGTCCTTCATTTCTAGAAAACAGAAGTCTGTGTTGTAAAAGTATGTACAGTAATTAAAAAATTACAGCGTTCAGCCAGATCTGCTGCATCTGTAGTGCATCTTCTGTTAGCACAGACAATCATTTCATTACATTTCCCTGTAAAAAACAGAAAACCTGTTGAGGTGAAACCCACTATGAGTAGAAGTCAGTAGGCAGATTCTTAATAAAAGGTGTTTATAACATTTAAGTGTTTACATCGAAAAAAAGGCCTTATTGCAGTGACGGTATGTGACTGACGGCGGAATGCCGATGCATGAATGTTGCCATGGTGATAGCATTACAGATATAATGCTGCTTTCACATATTTGCATTGAGAAAGTGGTCAGTCTGTGCCTAGCAGTATGTATGGGGGCCGACAAGACGCTATTCATAGTACAATTAAGAACACGTTGCAAACTTATGAACACGCTGCAAACACAGAAAACACTTTCATCAGCATGACTATACCTGAACTACATTGCACAAACGTACTGCAAATAAAGAAAACACGCTGCAAAGCCAGTCACAACACAACGGAAGTGAGCCACAACACCATGGAAATGTTTCTGGAAGACTCAAAGGGCTCAAAGTGGATGGAATATCTACGATGGAAAATCACTGACAGAAGTAGAGAAGACTGCAGACACTCGGACACTCACATCCCGAGTTCATGGTTAACCTGGCTGGCTAGTTTGCTATCTGACATGTCACAGCTGTGCTGTGGTAGTTTTCTGGTGTTACTAGTTTAACGTTTACAGTTACACTCTACAGCTAATTCCCATTACAATACAGTGATAGTAATTATCTGCTCAAATAAAAGTCAACTTACTTTTACTGGTGAATGTTTGTGCTGCATAGAATTAAAAAATTCTGAATGACTCCGTCCTCTCTGAGTGTCCTCCAGAAATACCTCCACTGTGTTGTGACTGGCTTATCAGCGTTTCTGTAGTTGTATATTTTGCAGCGCGTTTATGAAATGTATCGTTAGTGACATCATTTTAATGAAAGTGCTTTCTGAGCTTGCAGTGGCAGAATTTTCTGTTGCGGCTCCTTTGAAAACAGAGGAACATCTGGTTTGCAGTCATCCGACTACGGCAACCATGTGAATAGTGGTATTCCTGCCTGTGTGCGCGGCAATGGTGCTATCCACTATCTTATCCAATAACGGGTTTTGAACACACACTAATGTTTCACAGTATATCTAATCATGTATTTTCATGTGTAATCTAAGTAAACCTAGAGTTAGGTCTACACTGAGCATATTAACATTTCATGCTTTATATTTCTATAATAAATAATGTTTATGATTAATTAACTAATTTAACTGATATTTGAATATGCGGGTTTTTCATTCAACCTGAGGATCATTTTTGGATTGTATGCATGAGGGCGCAGAGCTTGTTTTGGTAGTTGTACTCTGGATTTTCTGGAGTCATCTTCACTTAATTATATCCCACAGTGCCAGAGCTGTTGTTGCAGAGAGTAAAGCATCCTAAATGTACTTTACAGCACTATTGCAACTTGGATATTTAGCCACATGACACAGTGCTGTCAGCCACAAATAACTCCTTTTTAAACTTCCTGTCATTCTGCTAAGTGCGGTGTTTAGCTATTAATAATATTCAGATGACATCACGATTGCACTGCTTCCATTTTGGTAGGCAATATCAACTTCATTCAGCAGTGCTGTGGTGGTTTGTAATGAGATAAAAAAGCCATAACTGATTCAGCAAAGGTAGTTAAACATGTTTTTGTATCACTTTTTAAATCTCATTTTAAAGCATATTAACTCATATTTGATTTGTTGTTGTAGTGACAAATAACTAAAGCTGAAATCTACCAGCTGAGATTTCCCACTGAGTTACTAGCACCCGTTCCAAACCACATACTAGCACGTTAAATAGCATGTAAAGATAGCACATATACAATTAGAAGTGTGTGGTTTGGGATCTGGGATTGGTTATGCTTTTATTCAGGTGAATTAATGCATTTATTCAGGTAAATTAATGCATTTATTGAGATAAGCTGATAAAACCTGTGTAGTTAGTTCCATGACAAAAAAGTTAAATTTTTGTTTAAACGACATATATGAACTTTAAGCTAGCACCTTTCAGTGGTGGTTAACTTAAATTAATAATATTTGGTAAATGTAAGTCAGTAGACTGTATTACATTACTTGTACATCTGTTACGTTAAGCTGCGTTTTTTCATTCAGTAAACACAGGGCTGCGTTTGTTTTTATGTCGTGTCTGTGACTGTAGGTTCATCAGTTAATGATTAATCGCTGCCTAATAAAAGTCAGTTAATAGTAAGAATTTGCCAAATTAAAACACAAAACTAGTATTTTTTATTAACTGTAATAATAATATCTTACATATTCAGTAAGAAAATTAATTTTGTTGTCTATTAGTATGACATATTTTTTTTTCCTTCTACTGTGTCACTAAAGTCTTTAGCTTGGTCTGCATTTTGTAATAATTATTTTAGGAAAATGTGGCCAAAAAGATAAATATGATGATAATTCAGAAAAAAATAGGACTACTAATGAATGTTATGGCATAAGTCAACAATCATAGTGCAGTAAAGAAAAGTTAAAAACCAGAATAGGTAAGTGTTTTCGCTGTATTTTTGACAACAATTTCACAATCCCCCAAAGTGACCTTGCATGATTTCAACCCCACCCCCCCCCCACCCCACCCCACCAAGAATTTGTGCATACAGATACTGGCTTCTATCACAAGTCACTTTTAAGTCAGTCAGCTTTCTGTTCTTTCAAAAAAGAAGAGATTATTGTCTCATAACATTAGCCTGCAAAATTGCTTGGTATTCTTTTTAAGCATGTGAATAAGCCAGTGCCTGTACTTAGCTCTTCTAGTTTAAGCATCTGGTGCCACAATAGTGAATGTGATTATGTCGGTAGGCAAAGCGCTTTGCTACACTCTGTAATCCCAAGATGGGAAATGCAGAAGGAGGGAAAAATGGTAGGAAATGGAAGATGAAGTCATCATTACTGGTGCGAAAGCTGGGATCACTGGCTGAACACTTTCACTGCTCCCTACTGATGCAAATTCTCATCCAAACATCACTCATGGCCTCCAATGGCTCTATGCTGGATCTAAAGGCCAGGAGCTGAGAGAACGACAGACAGGGAGAGAAAAGAAGGTGAGAAAAAGATGAGGGAAAGAAAAATAAGATTATTAAACAGGTGTTTTGCAGGTGAGAGAGGAAAACTGAGTGAGAGACAGCCTGGGAGAGGAGAATGTGATTTCAGAGTTGGTAATTGCTCCGAATTTGGCTGCTGTGTTGCAAATAACAGCCAATTCTCCACCTGCACAGCATCTAATATCAGACTGAAAATGAATGACACTAGTGACTTTTTTTACCAGTACAGTACAGCTGAGCAAAACTGTCTATGTTAGTGTATCAGAACTGATACACTATCAGTTCTACTGGCCACTTCATTAGAAACACTCACCTTGTACTTCCAGTTACTGGCCACTTTATTAGAAACATCTACGTAGGTGTACAAAGGAGGAGTTTCTAATAAAGTGGACACAAACCTGTTATCACCAACAGTAACTGCCACATGTAAGGGTTAAAGTCAGTGTGTTTCCCTCCTCTTTAGAATGTAGAGCGGAGCGTTTATGGCGGGTCTGCTGAGACTGGTCATCCAGCTGCATTCATTCGTATGCTTAACCAGCAGCTGTTAACTTTGCTGAGCTCTGTTACAGTTCATTAAATAAACAAGCTGGACAGACCAGACACACACACACACACACACACACGCACACCCACAGACACACACACACAGACAGTGTAGCCGGAGGCGTCTCAGTAACTGCTTCATCTTCAAAAATGCTCAGAGATGAAAGAGAATAGAGGATGTTGACGTCGTAGAGCTTCAGACTTCTGTCTTTTAGCCCTCATTTACTTCTCTCCACCTCTGTTCTCTTTTTTTTTCCTCTCAACCCCTCTTCTCTTCTCTTCTTTTCTCTTCTCTTCTCTTCTCTTCTCTTCTCTCAACGCTTCTTCTCTTTCTTCCTCTTCTCTTCTCTGAACCCCTCTTCTCTTCCTTCCTCTTCTCCTTTTTTCTCCTCTGTTCTTTTCTCTCCTCTTCTCATCTGTTCTCTTTTATTTTCCTTTTCCTCTTCTCTTTTTTCACTTCTCTCTTTTGTCATCTCTTTCCTTATATTCTTTTTCACTTAGTTTTTCTTATTTTCTCCTCTCTTCTTTTGGTTTATGTTCATTTCTTTTTTCTTTTTCTTCTTTTCCCTTTCTTCTCTTTTCTTCCTTTCCCTCTTTTCATTTTTACTATTCACTTCTCTTTTCTTCTGTTCTTTTTATTCTTTTTTGTTATTTTCTCTTCCTTTTTATTTTTGTCTTCTATTCTCTTCTGTCTTCTTTTCTCTTTTATTCTCTTCTTTTGTCATCTCTCCTCTTTCACTCTTTGAGCACAGCATTTATCTTTTGCTGTTAGTTTTGTCATTAGTACGAAAGGTGGTGGTCTACAGAGAGATGAGTACAGCCCTGCCCCCAGCACAAACACACACACACACACACACACACACACACACACACACACATGAATAATGCACTCATGTCTATCTGGGATTATTCATCTCTCTGTTTATTTCCTAGAATATGTTGTTTAATTGTGGAGAGAGAGAAAGGAGAGAAAACAAGAGAAAGTTTTGAACCTAACCATCCACTTCTTTCTCGTCCTGTGTGTGTGTGTGTGTGTGGGGGTGGAGGTATGACGATGGCCAACGGCTGGTTGTCTTCATTTATGAATAATAAGTCTTGAATTATTCAGAGAAGCTCCCAGGTGACTTTATATGGACTCTCCAATCAGAAGATGACAGATAGGAATTCCTAAAGACACTCAGGTGCATTTAAGTCCCTTTTTACAGGACTGAGCATCTACAAATCATCTATATGAACTCTGTTATTTTCTGTCTATAAATATTTAAAACACATATAAACTGTTAGTGTTTCTGTTATTGTTGTTATTGTTGGGCTGCATGTGTGAATAACGCAAAGCCCAAACATTACTGGTAAATGTGTCCCGATAATGTCCCGGGTTTTGTCTGTGAAAAGGCCTCATGTTCTGACCCTGCACACTTCGCTGGGTTCAGCTTCCATAGCAAACATCAAGTGTTAGTTCAGCGTGGTAGCAGTAGGAAATACAGAAAATGATATTTAGTACTTCACAGTGTGTTAGTTTGTGCATCGCAGTAAAAAACATGTTTACTAGATGAATGAGCTGCAGCTCCTCTCAGGCTGGATTCACATTATCAGGCTGATGTGGCCGAAATCCGGTCCGAGACTCCTAATTAACCTTGTGGACCCCCTGAATGTCTCGAAATCGAAATTCTGGGGGGTCCCTCTGGGTAAACATTATGATGTTATGCTGTCCACTCATACAAATCCAGTGAAAGCTCATTGTTTATCTGCTTCACCCACAATCAGTCTCTCTTTGGTGTTCTTAACTGACTACAGCTGCAGCACTGCTCTGCCTTAGGGTGGCGCTGTAGCAAGTTGGTTCATCCAGTTGGTCCTTCATAGCCTAGCAACTGTAACTATGCCCAGGATATCTCTGAAAACCTTTACAATGTGCTGTAGCACATGTGTAAATCTGAAAACTTGCCCAGTTTCACAAGAGTTTGTTCCTCATTTCTCAAACTGAAGACAGAAAAGGAGATGACTAAGATCTCAGTTAATGTGAGGAAGAAGAAGAACTGATAAATAAATACTGGAGTAGCCAGCCAACATGACACCCCCTAAATACTAGGGGGTATTTCAGACACTACCCATCATTCAGCCTTAACATGAAAGCAATGACGAACCTGCAGTTAGTGCCAGTAAACACTGCAAAAGCATCTGACCCTTTTTCACCTTCGTCTGGGTTTTTGGAGGTTTCTTTCTTTACTTGGAGGTCCGGAGCCCCGGGGGAAGGGGTCTGTGGAGGTCTGGAGCCCCGGAGGATGGAGCTAGGTGGTGCTGTCTGGAGGATGGAGCTCCGGAGAAGAAGAAATAGCCGGAAGAATGGCATAAGTGGTATAGCAGTAACGGAAGCAGCGGAAGTAGATAGCGGGACGGGAGTGGGCTATTAAAGTCTGGTGGTGGTGGGTGATTGTTTAGCAGAGCGATGGACGTTTGAAATTCCTTGGGAAGTCGTATCTTGGGAATGATAAGGAGTACCGACTCGGGGGGTCAACATTATTGATAGGTCTGGGTCTCATCTGGAAATGTGGTGAGTTATCTTGGTGACAAATGCTTGTTCTTTTGGTTAGTTTGTTGTTCATGACGCACATGGCTCATTCACGTGAAGTTGATTAGAAAGTGTGCATGCAGGTCATTTCAGGATGCAGGTTCATTCACATAAATGACGGATTTGAGTCACTTATCCACACCAAAGTGAGCCATCAACTTAAAAAAATCAGATCTGAGCAAAAAATCAGAATTGCGCAACAAGGCTTATAATGTGAACACAGCCTCACTGAAGACAAACTCTGAAGACAAACTCACTAAGCTTTCATTGTTTGGAAAATGTCATGCTCCCAAGCTGAAAGGTGGAATCAAAAAGTTGGTGGGGCGTCACCCCAGTACTTTGAAAATTGGTCGGTGCTTGTTTATATGGACAAAACTAAGGAAGGATGCAAAACTGAAGGTAAAGAGAGATCAGTCCAGTGTTAGTAACACTCCGATCTTTCTCTCCGGGTTGCCATATCCCTGCTGCTAATCCAGTAACACACTAACACAGGTGTATACGGGTGTATGTTTTCTTCCCTGTGAGCTGGGAGAAAGAGATTGATGCTGAAATGGGCTCATGATAGATGACAGATGTACGTTTACCCCGCGGTCAGGCGCCAATGGAGTACATTACGTGCTCTGTAAACCACATACACTCACTGTTACAGGTCAAAGCACCAGTTCGGTATGATTCGTGTGTGTTGCATGTGCATTCTTGATTGTGATTGGCTCGTTGGCCAGCAGGTCACACAAGAGCCACTGTCTTTTATATTCTTTCATTTTATAGTAACACACTCTACCAGTCCGTCATTACTGTGTGTGACCTCGCGGCTGTGTGTTTTCATGCCTGAACGGAAATGCTGTGCTGAGCTAAATTGCTTTTTTAACCTAAGATCGCTGCAGTCCCCAGTGATATGTACACCTTAAAATGCTTCTTTTTAGGTTTTGCTTAATTGCTTCTTCCTGGTAACTCATTGAAATGAGTAAAGAAGTTGTGTGGAAAGTGCAGATTGTAAACTTTTAGTCCATCCCACATTCGTGTTTGTAGGTAGAAGAGGAGATATTGTTTTATGTGTGTATGTTTGTTTTGCCGAAAGAAAGACTTTACATTTTGCCATGTTTTTAATAATGAAAAAAAAAAAGCCAGAAGCAACAGCTGTCATATCTGTTAATACAGAATGTAAATCAAATGTAAATGTAATTAATTATGTAAATACTAACTAAATATTTATGTAATTATGTGATTGCATATAATTGCATAACATAAATTAAATGTTTAGAAAACCAGCAGTATTAACTCTGGGGTTAAAATAGTACTCGAGAACTCTGTTAACCGTTTCAGGTGCCATTATTTGCGTACTGAAAGCAATATTCAGGTATTTCTTATGCTGCATCACAAAAAGCAACAGAGAAAAATATACTGGCCAACAATTCAGTGAAACAGTGTTAGGTTTTAACACAGTTTTGCTCGTTTTTATGATTAGATAACTACAGGGAAACTATTCAGACACTTTGTTTTTGTTATGTAATATACTTCCTGCAGATATTTCCACCGTTTTTTAAATTTGTACTTATTAATATGAGCAAACTGTATGCAGTATGTATTCAAAGCATAAACAACAACAAAAAAAAATGAAACTGATGGGACAACAAAAAAAATTAAACTGATGGGAAAAAAACTATTCAGACATCACAAATTAAAAGCGTTAGTACTTTGTTTTAAAGCCATTGTTGGCAATCACAGCTTCAAGATATCTGTACTAAGAATTAATTAGCTTTTTGCAGCATAGTGCTTCAGTTTTGACCCATTTCTCTCACCAAGCCGTCTTCTTTTCCACAATGAGAGTCCCTCTGATGGACTTCAAAGTTAGGATATTATCTAGATCATGCACCTTCACTTTTTTTAGAAACCAGATGTATGTTTGGGGTTGTTGTCTTGTTAAAACGTCCATTAAATTCTGCTTTAATATCTTCTGGTACAGCACTCCATGCATGTTTTCTTCGATGTCCTTTAATGCTCCGGTACCATTTGCAGAAGCATATCATAATGCTCCCATCGTCATGCTTCACTGTGGGTGTTCTTGGGATCATACGCGCAAAAAACTTCTTTTTGACATATTGTGTTGTTATTAAGCGCTATTTTTGTTTAGTCTAACAAGAGTGCATTTCTGATGGCAGAGGTGATTCAGGTGCAGCTTAGTGTTCTCTGTGTAACTGTTTTTCCTGCTGCTGAGGTCATCCCCTTTCTGAGTGGCTGCTGGCTTCTCTCTTACTATCCTTATCATTAGTCTGAGGGAAATCTTGCATATACTCACAGGGTTGTTCAAGGTATTTGTTACAGCTCTTTAGTTTTTTCTACTGGAATGTGGTTTAATGATGTTCTCCCTGAGAACTTTAAGAAGCTCCTTTAGCTTCACTATGATTGCTACTTGTTGCGTAAAATCATCCCAACCAATGGCAACATTTTTATGGTGATACCGAGTACAATTGGCAAGAGAACATTTTGTTTATATTTTCGTAGCACTCATATGATTTCTATGATTTATTTTTCTCTTTATTTCTTTCCTATAAATTTCAGTTGATAAACTTAAATGTTGGCAAACCATATACTGAGAGGAGAACACATGTATAATCACCAATACTAGTGCATTGGTTATCTCTAGTGTTAGCATTGGCTCAATAACTCATTCAAGGTAGCCTCTGTTACTCAAGCGTAATGACCAAAATATTTCCCTTCTCTGTTTTTTAATAATAAGACATTTTCAAACGTACACCTCTGTGAGCTGCTAAATTTCCATTTGTGCTACTGTATATTTTAGCATGCTAGCACCGGTACACTGGTTGTTTATACATGTTTACATATCAATATACATTAGTATCAAGCAAAAAGCCCATTTTTATTAACTTGTATGGATGTTTGAATTTCAAAGTTAGTCAGGATGCACATTTCTAATTCAAAGAAAGTTATCTAAATTGATTCAATGTTTGATTCCTTTATTGTCACACGACATGTCGATGGTAACTGTATCCAGTGCATCAAGATGTAATTCAACTCTGTTGTAGCACAATACACATAGACATTCAATATAATACATATACAGTAAACATTACACAACATACTACATTTGGTATAAGTAAATCATGGAAAATTACACAGTAATTTCACCTGTGCATTCTTACAAAGGCTGTAAATATTACAGACAGGCAGTGATGATATACATATATTACTCATAAGAGTTTAGTAACCTTATCACAGTAGGAAAAAAAAGCTCTTCTTAAAGCAGAGAACTGAGTTTTGCTGACCCAAACATGCTGTCAAGACAGTCAGTTTTTGCTATTCACACACATATATATGAAGCAAAAAGACACCAGAGCTCAATTAACCAACGCTAATAAACCTGCTTTCATTTTAAAAGCCCCAACAAACTGCAGATAGTCCTTCCTCTTTTTTACCTTCACACCACCTGTTCTGGTAAACAGTGCCACCTGTCTTTGTAGATCCATCTCATAATCCTCATAGAAACCTGCTGCTTTTACCTCCTTCGCACTGCGCTGTTTTCACTTGAGAAACTAAGTAACGTGGCTGTCTGAAAGTCAACCTGACGTGACGCTTGATCTTTTTGTTCCTTGCTAGTTCATGTTCCTAGTCATATTAAGCATGATGCATCATGTCATAGACAAGAATAAATTCTTGTTTTCTTGTAATCTTTCATCAAAATGCAATTACTTTTGCCCTGCTTCCAAAACCTCTTCTGATTTTTAATTACATCACTCTGCACCAGTGGGCAGGGCAAAATAACATTGATCAATAACATCCTGTTAATCAATAATTGATTAAACTTCATATAATACATTTGTAAAATTAACCAATAATATTTTATTTGAGTTGTTTTTTCATGTTAAAAATCATATCCATTTTGTAGCTAAACAGCAGTTTCAGCAATTTTGAATTTGTATTAATGCAAGAATTTGTAACATCAGATGTTCTGATCTATTCTATCTATGATATTTCAGGTTATATTTGTTACAGAATTGGATCAAATTCATTTTTTTCTCATATTCAGTCCAATATTTTCTGCTGGTATCAGATTCGTGTCATCTCTACCATACATGCATTGTTCATTAAATAAAATGAAAAAACACAACCAATCAAAGTTAGCCCTTATCTAGAACCTACTATCTAGGACTAAAACTCTCACATTCCTAGTGACTACAGATCTATTTCTCATCTTCCTTTTCTGGATGATATTTGAGTGTTGAATTATAGCTCAAATCTCATTTGGACCAGCAGCTATGAGTCATTTCAATTTGAATTCCACTCCTCGAATACTATTAAAATGACTTGAACTTAAATAAATCACAAATGTGAATCACTCTTACACTCTGTACCTCATCACTCCGGAACTAGTCTGTCATGTTGCATGTCTCTGAAATGAATCAAGCTCAGATCCTCAGCAAATTTTATACTGTATTCTCAAAAGAATCCAGACACCAGCTGTAAATAGCAGAAGTGACTTGTAAAGATGCACCCACTGGTGACAGAGGTGTTGCCTAGACACAGTAATATAATACATAATCATTAATAGAAAAGTATTGGCAGTTAAATGGATTGCTCAGACATCTTTGGGATGAGTTGCAGTGATGGAGTCTGATTGAACATCTATGAGATGAGCTGTAGTGATGAAGCTTCATTGAACACTTCTGGGATGAGTTGGAGTGATGAAGTTTGATTGAACTCCACTGCTATGTGTTTAAGTGATAAAGCTCTACTGAATACTTCTGGGATTAGTTGGAGTGATAGACCTCCATTGAACACCTTTGGCATGAGTTGAAGTGATGAAGCTCTGTTGAACACATTTGAGATGAGTTGACATGATGGGGCTCCAATCAGCACTTCTGGGATGAGATGGAGTGATGAAGCTTCATTGAACCCCTTTGGGATGAGTTGGAGTGACGAAGCTTTATTGAACTCCACTGGGATGAGTTGGAGTGATGAAGCTTCACTGAACTCCTTTGGGATGTTTTGGAGGGAGGAGGCTCCATTGACCTCCTGTGGGATGAGTTGAAATGATAAAGTTCAATCAAACACCTTTCAAGTGATTTTGATTGATGGAGCTCCATCAATCCAGCTCATTGAACATTTCATTGAACACCTTTGGGATACGTTGGTGTGATGAAGCTTCATTGAACACCCTTTGGGATGTGCTTAAGTAATAAAGCTCCACGAAATACTTTTTGGGTTAATTGGAGTGACGGAGCTCCAGTGAACACTGCTGGGATGAGTAGGAGTGACGGAGCTCCAGTGAACACCTTTGGGATGAGTTGGAGTGACGGAGCTCCAGTGAACACCGCTGGGATGAGTTGGCATGATGGAGCTCCATTAAACACTTCTGGGATGAGATGGAGTGGTGAAGCTCCGCTGAATACTTCTGGGATTAGTTGGAGTGATGAAGCTCAATTAAACAACTTTCAAGTGATTTTGAGCGATGGAGCTCCATCAATCCAATTCATTCTAGAGAAGTTTAATTGAACATTTCATTGAACACCTTTGGGATGTGCTGAAGTGACGAAGCTCCACTGAATACTTTTGGGGTTAGTTGAAGTGATAAAGCTCCACTGAATACTCTCTTGAACACATTCAGGATGAGCTGGAGTGAGGAGGCTCAATTGACCACCTTTGGGATGAGTTGGAATAATGTTGATTTTAGAAGAAATGTTGGACGGGCAGATGCCAGGATAGAGCCAGTTTCCCAGTCCCAGATTAAGCTGCTTGAAATGCAGCCACTTAGACATGAAACCGTGGTCCCATAACCTCTCTTCTGAAGAAACTCCACTGGTGAACTGCAGAGAAGCATTTTTAAAAAGTTCAAGGCCTTCGATGTTCAAGCTTCTGCATATCTCTCCACCCTTCTTGAAAAATCCTCCCACTCCCAGCGCCTCTGGTGTGGCATCTACAGCCTCTTCTCTATCTCACGGTCCAAATGCAAGACAGAGGGTGAAAAGGCCTTTAGCTTTGCCACCCGCGTTCTCTTCTTATGCTAACGGAGGCTCCCACTCTTTTAAAGTTCAGAGGACTTCTAAAAACAAATGTGTTGTAATTGGCATTTAATCACTCACTGTTTGCACAGACTTTGCTAACTGTTTGTTTTTCCTTCTTTGCCCTGGGTGTTTCAATCCTGAATATAAAGCATTGCTGGGTTAAAAAAATGCACTTTCAAAAGCACTCCATGATTAAAATGCACTCCAATGCTAAAACGCTAAAATTCTGAAACAACTTATAATAAACAAATCAAAGGTGACAGCGCGGTCAGAGCTCCTGGTGCATATTTATCCAACCTGCTGTGCAAAATGTCACATTCTTGGCAACGTGTGCAGAAATTGTCTGTTCAACAACCTGAGAGTAGTTGTATGGTTAGCGAAAGGTAGGCTAGTGCTTTATCTTGCTAGTGGTGCTTGCCTTTAATGTGTGATTAGTCAGCAGTGATTCAGCAGGGGAATTAAAATGCCAATGTTCTGGAGGGCATGCGAGCGTGTTCACACTGTTTTCATGCTGGCCACTGGCTCTACATGTCTCACTGGATTACACAAGAAAAGTGCTGACAGCCTTGATCATGCACAGAAAAGCAGCGCTTAGCAAGGAGCTACCGTGCAGTCCACACGTGCAGGGTGAATGTGAACGCAACAGGTTGTCTTTTCCAGAGTGGGACAGGTCTAAAGGATGAGGAAATGCAGACAGATGAATCAGAAAAGGAACAAAATAGATAAACAGATGAGCTGACCTTCAGAATGCCGCCAGCCACTAGCGCTGCTCAGCTCCAGCGTTTTAATTTTGTCATGATAATTCTGCCTCAGGCCGGCATGAGGGAAGCTCTAGGATTGGTGTCGTAGCTGAGTGAGATGTCTTAAATGAATTTTATTCCATCAGATGATCTGTGTCCTCAGCTGACCCCATTTTAAAGCTCTAGAATAAGGAAAGGCAAAGGTAAATCACCATTTATATCACGTAATGGAGATTCTTCTTGTTTAAGCCTTTTACTGCCTGGTTTTGTATGAATTGTCCATGTCAGTGGATCTCAATCCTGGTCCTGGAATGCCACTGCTGTGCATGCTCTAATGCTGCCTTCAAGTGCTGTTGGAAGCTGGTGAATACCATTTTTCCAACTTTCCAACAAATTTACATCTATTCTGGATGATAAAGTTGACAAGGTAATGTTACCTTACATCCTTTCTGCTGGTGAAAAACGGTAAACTTGACAGTAAATGTTAACACCTTAAAGGTGAACTAAATTACTTTATCATTCAATGGTTAATATGTAAACAAAATCAGAGTGGTTCGGTGTAAAATGCACACTAAATTGTCAAAATTGTTCACCATTATAGTTCTAGGAACCAGATGTCTGTATGTCTACACTACAAATATCACTATTTCATCTGCTTTCCAAAATGACCAGTGAACTTACATGTGTCTTATAAATTTGAATAAGTCACGCTGATAATGGTAAAATACTGCTAAGTTTGAATAAATATGTTTTCTTTGGGTACTACTTTTTCCTTACAATGCCCTGCATGTACCTCGCCGCCCTGCACACCTTTTGTGTTGTTTGGGTTGGAGGTGTTTTGTCGCACAGTGTCAACAAAACTTATAGCTGATGTGAGAAACATATTCATCAGAGGAGCTGTGATAGATCACAGTTGAACCTCGCTGGTTTATTGTTCAGAGTGGTGGTGAACTGTGCTGTACCAGGATGCAAAAATAAATGGAGAAAATACAATACAGTACGTTTTATTTTTTAGTTGCCATTACAAGTGCCAGAAATCCTGCAGTTGTGGCTAATTGTTTTGAAGCTACACACAAATACTGAAGTTGAACAACTTCACCGATGAAGACTAACTTACTCAACAACGACAAAGAAATGCAAAGCAGTTTCCTTCAAATGCGACTGCTAAAAAATATGCTGTTCCCTCTGCTGTATTTCCACCACAGAAACTGGAATCAAGATAAGAAATGTTTGTGAGTGAGCCATCATACATATATCAGTGTTAGCCATTAGCTTGTCCAGTGTAGGCCACGCAATAAAATAACTTTCCTCACTATCTTTCTTGCTATCCTACCTCATAAACTGGTAAGCAGTGTAGCAAGTAGTTTATTGTTGATACCACCAATTCGCTTTTCCCTGGGGTTGTTCACACCAAACCACTCTGAATGATTTTGTTTGCATCTAAACCACTGACTGATTGAGTTCCCCTTTAAATGGACAGGGCCTGCTGGCTGACCCAAAGCTTTATACACACTTCTATATCCTAGAATAGCTCAGCCAGTCTGCACTGAAGTCCCTGTAGTTACTGAATAATAAGCCTTAATATGTATTAAGTCAGGGACTTTTATGGAGTTAAACAATATACTTGATGCACTTCTATGTGATCTGTGTGCTTTTTAACCCTTTAAGGCCAAAGCAAAATGTGATTTCTGCCATTTAATCTGCTGTCCTTCAGTAATCAGTGCTGCATTTATTGTGATATGTAATGAATGTGATTTAACAAAGCTGACATTTTTATTCAGTTTGTGTCACAAACTACCATTTTGAAAAAAAAGACAAAAGAAAGGAATGAATCATAAAAATATAAAATCAAATATAGTACATTCAACAGTAAAGCAAGACTTATGCATCTTTAATGCAGTAATAGAAAACACAGCCACTCACAGAAACCTCTAATTCAAGATGTTGAATGTGACGATTACAAAAGAGGATGTGACGTAATTTCTCCGGTGACAGAGTTAAATGAGCAGTTTTCTTTGGGTCCCAGACTCATCAGGTTTATAGGGTTAAAGGTGCCAGAGAAAGGACCATTTTATAGACATTGGCATAGTTGAATAAGGAGAGCTCAGTAGATACAACTGACATACCTTGAACCTCAAACACTGCTGTGTCCTTCTTCAAATACAAATCCCGCATTTGCAAAAGAGGGCGATAAAACAGACCGAGTCCAAAATGCTGAACTGTTACGTTAAACAGTCTTGACTCATTGATATTTACTCCCTCAAAATGTACACACAACAACAATGCAGCAACAGGAAGGAAAATGGTGGACTATGAGCAGAAATGTAACATTACCATTCCAAGATGTGAAGAGATGTTGGCGCTTTTCATACTCGTTCCAAGGAACCAAAACGTCAGCTGGCACAGTTGGCTTCCTATTCGCCAACTTCTTAATCGAATGTTCCACCTTAAATGCTACAGTTTGTACAGGCACCAGAATGTAATTGCAGCACCATTTAAGGTGGAACGGATAATTTGCAAAACAAGTTGGCGAATAGGAAGCCAACTTCACTTTGGCAGTTCCACCTTGATTAGCATTAAAATTCCAACAGCAGCCTGTGATCAGCCATGCTGTGTGATTTTATCCACTTTTTGACGGTTGAAGCAGATCTTCTTAAACTGAAAGCTTCATAGTGAGTTAACAACTTTAATTTGCTTTGTGTTGTTGTCAAGATCGAAAGCGAGTAGCTAGTATAGGTAATGTTACCTACTATCAGGCTAAAAGTAACTAGCATAGCTAACTAAATAGCATGACAATCTAGTTTATTTACACAGAGGTTCATTTTATTTTCCTGCTGTGTCTATTTCGACATGTTGCTTCTGTGTGAGCCTTCACGGTGCCTCACTGTAAACCAGCCAGTCAGAGCAGAGCTCATCAGATTATTCATGAGCCTCCCAAAAAAGGAAAAACAGCTTCTTTTATTCTAGGGGCAAATCATAGGGCTGTAAATGGGCATGTAAAACCACTTTGAGGCATTTTTCACCTCAACCAAAGTCACATACCTTCTATGTAGACATTAGAGAACCGTTTAAAATGATGAATAAATGCATTCTATGGCACCTTTAATATAGCAAAGAAAAACAGGATATATTTTCTCCAGAACTCCTTGCTTTCTTTTTCTGTGTGGTAGGTGTATATTTCAACCTGAATTTGTTGAAGTCATATTTACTGTCAACCATCTGGTGTGTGCAACCTTCCAGTGAGCACTCGACGACAGCATAACACATAGTTCACCTCATGTTTGTAAATTAGTTCATTAGGGGCATCATGTGTTGCAACCTGTTGGAAAATAGGCAGCGGATTGAGAACCACTGGCACATGCCGTGCTGTGCATGAATGATACATAAATACAAATTATAGGGTACAATGTTAAAATTACATTAAAGTTTATGGCCAGTAGGAAATGTGAAATATCTGTTTACTTCTGTTACTGCAAACACTTTGAGGAGGATACTTAAGAGCAGGTTGTTAAAAATGTTTTTTTCACTTCTTTTATGGTTGACCCTGTGCGCTTCACTGGTTTCAGCTCAGATAGCAAATATCAGGTAATAGTTCAGCGCAGTAGCAGTGGGAAATACTTCAGTAAATTTCTGTGTGGTAACAAACTCTGACCAAATGCATTACTTCATGTAGTGCAGTAGAAACTTTTCACCAATTACCCCGAAAACAAACTCAAGATTTTGTAGTTTGGAAATGTCCAGCCCCCAAGTTAAAGGTGGATTTTGATTGGTTCTGCCAGCAAGTTTAACTGTTTGTGCCTACAGGTCAGCGAGCCATGCAGTTTATCAAGCGTGGGCATTTTTTTTTTTAAAGTTAGCAAACTGAATGAAAAAAGGAATGGAGTATAGTTATGTAAATGAGCTCTGTTCTAATTGGCTGCCCTGTATTTTGCCTTGTTCAAAAAGCAGTCCAAGCTGAAACACTCCTTAAAACTTCAGTGTGAGTGGGGCTAAACTGCTGTAGTTCAAATAGACATATATATATATATATATATATATATATATATATATATATATATATATATATGTTATATGGTATATCTAAATATGTTGATTCTTGTGACATCATAAACACAATTGATTCAGAAAAGGCTGTTTTGCAGCTTAGTTTCAATATACTGACTGGGTTAAAGAACAGTACTGTCACGCTTCTATCTCTTTGACCCTGCTTCTCCCATGGACTCCAGATCCCAGAACTCCCTGGGAGATCACTGTAACACTATCACTACCAACCAATTGTTGTTCAGCTTAACCTGAATACTGAACTGCCACACTTGTTTCTTGTGTTCTGTTAGATATTAGTATATAAGACTGGGCTTTAGCATAGTTCATTGTGAGGTATTACATCTATTTCTAGAGCTACTGAGGGTTATTTTCTGTATGTTGTTTCCTTGTGAACTGAACCTGATTTCAGGATTTTCTAATGTTGTTTTTGCCTTCTCCCTTTCGAAGCGACAGCTGGATTTTTGCCGTTTGTTATGTTTGTCTCTTTGTGTATCTGATCTGTCCTGGTTTTGACCTACGTCTATTTTTTGACCACGTCTTTGGAAAATCCTCTAAATAGTTTTTACCATAAGCTTCTGACTGATTCTTACAAAGCCCTGCTGGTGACATTCCGTATAAATAAAAAAATGTGTGGCCACAACGAAGTTGTGGGAACGAGATAGTTAAGTCGTGACCATAACTTAGTAAGGCGTGGGAATGAGAAAATTAAGCCTTGACCACAGCTTAATAAGGCATGATCTCATTCCTATGCCTTACTAAGTGGTGGCCGCAACTTAAATATCACCTTAATAAGGCATGACCATGCCGGATTAATGCCTGGGAATGAGATCCTATTGTGTGGCCATGACTTAGTAAGGTGTGGGAATTGGATAAATAAGTCATGGTCATAACTAAGTAAGGCATGGGGATGAGATCCTAATACATGCCCACAACTTAGTAAGGTGTGGGAATGAAATAACTAAGCCTTAACCAGAGCTTAATAAGGCATGATCTCATTCCTACATCTTACTAAGTGGTGGCCACAACTTAATTATATCATTCCCACACCTTACTAAGCTGTGGCCATGCATTAGGATCTCGTTCCCACACATTAATACGGCACATTGTTTTTATTTATACTGCATGTCACCAGCAGAGCTCCGTAGATTCTGTCCCATTACAAGTATAAATTCTTATGTTAAAAAATGAGGAAACCTCAGTTTTCCATGCTGTGTGTCCTTTAAGAATAAATCTGGGTTTCTTAATTGGTGTGAGGAAAACAATTGGCAGTAGGATTTTAACTTTAGATATGTGTGTCATGATGTCAGCGGTCGCAAAGCGCAGCTTGGTGCAAAGTGACTGTTTGGCCCCCAGGGGCGCTTTCTGGTCAGCGAAAGTGTTCTGTTGAATCGTTGAGACAGCACTGTGTCTGATTAATGAATTACGTCAGCACTGAGACATCATCCCAGCTACGTTATCTGGCCACTGCATACAAGTTAACTGTATGGGCAAAAGAGTATTTTTTTGCCTTAGCTGACCTGAAGCAAACGTCTACCTGTTTTTAAGCATGTTTATATGACTAAATGTGTTTACATTGTAGCAGCAGATGGCAAAGCCTTGTATTAGAGCACTGTATTAGATTAGCTTAGCCTTGCGCTAGCTGCTAACCCCTGAAATTCGAATCTACAGATATTGATTTGCAGCTGGACACAGGTTCAGATCACATTTCCAGATCTCAAGTGCTTTGTGTAAAAATTCATTACAGACTTTTAACAGAGATGTGAAAATGTTTCCTGTCTTGCCTTTTTGAGGAGTAGATTTCAGAGCTACATACAGAATCTGCTCAAGCTGCAGCTTTCAGTGTTTCTAAAAGGAAAAAATTCATGCAGACATTTTTGTCCTTTGCCTAAATTTAGGATATGAGCACATCAGGCCTGACTATAAAAAGGGCCATAATCGTGGCAACCATCTTCCATTTATTTAATTTCCAGTCAAAACAGCCAATAAGTGCAAGTTATTCATTTTTCAGGAGGTATTTCTGAGATTAAATATGAGATAATCTACTTGCAAAAGGAAGCAGAAAGTCAAAGAAAAATAAATAAAAAACTGTCTGGATTCACAAAAACCTTTAAGAAAAAACTTGAAAAGGTTCAAGATGTGTAGCTGTCAAGAAGCCTCACTGAGAAAAGGAGACACACACATCAAACAAAGAAGCTGAACAATAGACTGACCACCCCAGAGTCCAGACCTCATCATCACTGAATGTGTTTGAATTACTTCAGAAAACCAACTTCTAAGACTGAACTTTGGAGGTGTGTCTGCAGATTTCTTTAAGAATTAAAAGTGAGTCTCCTGAAAAGAATGGAAGCTGGAATAAAGGGAAAGAGTGACACACTGAAACAACTGATTTTAGATTTAGTCGTTGAAGCATCTGCACTTGGACTTACCTGCCATTCTGACCGTAAATTAAATAAACGAAGGGTTTGCAAACGTTAGTTTCAGAATGTATTGGTCACTCACCAGGCAATATATGGAAAATTCATTGTTTGAAATTTGTCTGGTGATGAAATTTACACATCCTAGTCAGCCTACAACACTTTAGCCCCACCCACTCATGCTAAAGTTATAAGGAGTGTTTAAGCCCAGTTTGATATAAAATGAAGCACGATACAGGGCAGCCAATCAGAACAGAGCTCATTTGCCAGAGGTGTGGACTCGAGTCATATGACTTGTACTTGAGTCGGAGTCAAGTCATGAATTTGATGACTTTAGACTTGACTCAAGAAAATTGAGAAAGACTTGCGGCTCAACTTTGACTTCAGCACCAATGACTCGGACTCTGACTTGGATTTCAGCCTCATGGCTCAAAAAGACTTGAGACTCAAAGTGGAAGAAACGTGGAGAGTCTGACTGCAGACAGGACTTTCCACAGTCGATTATTTTTCATGTGAATGAATTTGCTTCACCATCATTTTGCTGTCTCTTCTGTAAACTTCAGCTGGGCCGTTTGGTTTCTGTTGTCGTCTAAATTCAGTTCAAAATAGCGGTTGCTTTAAATTGGCTGAACTAGTTTTAGTGCTAATGTAGTTTATATTTTAATCCTGTGCACCCAATGTTCCCAAAATCATCAAAAATTATCTTCAAATATATAGTTTTTTGTTGCACCATACTTTGTGTATGTCTGTCATAGTTTTTTGTGTACAATGGATTTTGTATTTTAGCTGGAAGGGTAAAAAAAAAAATAATAAAAAATTAATATACAGGCTCACACTGCTAATATGCTATCATTAAAAGACTATAGTACTGTTAACATAATTCAGTGTTGTGGCCATAAATTAGCTGAAGAATTCATACTGACTTGTTTAGGACTCGAAAATTAGGACTGTTGACTTGGGACTCAACTTGAGACTCACCTTCACTGACTCGGGACTTAGGTGTCAAGACTTTAGACTTACTTGTTACTTGAAACTTAGTGACTTTTTCCCACCTCTGTCATTCACATATATATTAATAACAAAAACACCCTGTTTAATTCTAAATGAATAAAGGGAGCTCAGAAACGGTCATGTTAAAACAAAGCACGACCGCACAAACGGCAAAAGTGGACCTCAGGGGGAAAAATTAGAGCAGTAGAGAATAACCAGAAACTACAGGTCAGTGCATTAGCCACACCACAATGACCTGAAAAGCACACTCCCAGTGAAATGTGACTATTTTTCCCCCCTTTATCCAACAGTGAATGTGCTGGTCATATTCTAATCACGGTTTTATTATTCGGGGACAGCCCTATCGGCTTGACTTGGCAGTAATGGCAGCGGTGTGTGAATGTTTATCCTGCGCTCGGTAAAACGGCAGCATGCTAATTCGGCCTGCTCCATTAGAGCCTGCATTCAGCTGTGTAAACTAATGGAAATTGGGATGTGCTACTGCTCTCTCTGTGAGCTTTGATGCAGACATAGGCTATTTGTCCATGCTGTTAGTCATGCTACGATAGTCCTGTTGTCTGTTGTTTTGCTTGGCCTTCCATATCTGGATTCTGGGGCATTTTGGAGGCTATTTGCTAGCTGCACCATTTAAAGAAAATGATTAACTCTGGCCTTATTGCTTTTTATAATTACCACTTCAATGTGTGTTTAGCCTGAGCAGCTAGCGTAATTGATGCGCAGTGCTGTGCAGGGACATTTGTTTAAACAGTTCTGTGACATAACTAGAAAAATAGCTTTTGTTATGTGACTTCTGCATCTGTTCACAATTACAGCATGAAATATGTTGTGCGCTCTCTTAATGTTTTTGCATAATGAAGCTGGAAACTTTAGCACAGTGTTAGCATGCAGGGAAAACAGTGTTGAGCTAGTTCATTGCGAGAAGTCACAAAACATTATCTAAAAAATTATATAAAATTATATAAAAAAACAGTGATCTGGAATCAGCTGCCCTGTGTCTCTATAACATGGTGAGCTAGCTGGGGGCCACTAGCCAGGAGGTCTTTTCCAAGGGGTGCTAGTTAAAAAAAAAAGTTTTTTTTTTCAAGTATTAACTACAGAACATATACATGCATTTAAGTTGTAACAGTATGAACATGCAGTATTTAATAAATGTTTTAGCATTCATAAAGCAAGTAAACATTTAGAACTCTTAAAGCTCATTTCTGCTCAACATTAAATATGGACATGGATACAGACAGAGCCTTCTGTCTTTACTCTGCGTTCATTTCGTGCATTCTCTGAAAGCTTACGGATGCAGGCGAAACAGAGCAGAACCACTGGAAGCCATGAGGGGGCAGTGTAGCCAATAGGTCATGCAAGACACAATGTAAATTTCTATTCTCTCTATTCTGGTGCTTCTTTTGTTTCTTTAATTATTGGTATATTAGGTTGACTGCATGTCCCAGCCACTACGACATAGAAGTCTGTTCCAAAGTGAAGGACACTTCGTATACAGCCCAGTAATGCAGCCTATGTTCTGAGTGATTTCGATGACACAACTGGTGTATCCTTCCAGGCCTTCAGTTACCCACAGTTCTGCGCGCTCGAATGAGGTAAGGAAAAAAAAAAACAGCATCACGAAAATGATGGAAAATGAAGCTGTTGGAGCAGAGTTTGTTTTTAAATGTAAGTTGCTCATTTCCCTGAATAAAATTCAGTTATAAAGTGTAAATGATTGATTAATTAAAGCATTCGTCCATATATCGTATATTGGCCTTATATCGTATTTTAATCAGAAGTATTTGTATATATGTAGTTTATCATACTGCATGAGCTTGCTGGCATATTAGCCACTCGTTAGGACTGTTCCATTTGTGCGACCAATAGGCTACTAAAGAGGAGTCTTCATAGCACAGTCCTACCGAGGACCCGTCCTACCTTGGCTGCAACCGAGGCTTTGGAACATGGCTATTATTATAACCTCCGCCATCACCATGTTTGCTGTTGTTAGAAACTTTAACTCTGGACTGCCCTCTAGTGGATGTACTGTTTAACAGACTTGCCAATGTAAAAGACGTATGGAAGTATCTGGGCAGTGATGGTTACATTGAAACGTACATTTGAAACGAATGTGCTCTGTTTCGTACATAAAGGGAGTATAAATGAGCCTTTACTGTGATAGCAGTGGCGTTTCTGATGAATGTGAGTGAAGTTACTGCAAGTGAAATGTTGGTAAAAGTAGAGCGGATATTGTGCGCTCTCAGTAGATTCAGTTTATAATTCCATAAATTTCTAAATTCTGAATGTACTGCTGTGTCCTGAATGAATCCACAAAGGCAGATTTAACTATTGGTCAGTTAGTTAGTTATAGATAAATAACTGTCATGCTCGTCAGGTTTTTGTGTGAATGGTTCCTCTTGCATGCAGTACTCTATTTTTGCTTTTAGCATCATAACCGCCAGACTAAGCTAAATTGTATAGGGCTTATGAGGGGTAACCAGCCACAGTGTCTGCTGGGTGAACCAAATCTAACTGCAGAAAAATTAAAGAAATGATTTAAGGTCTAGATCTAAGACTGAATTGTAAATATGTGATGGGCCACACGAAGCTGTATTGCCAGCTGGATGGGATAGTTTGAGATGCCTGATTTTAGAAACTTAAAAGACAAAAACTTACCTTGTATCAGCACTCTGAGGGGTGACAAACAGGCTCAAGAATGTTAAATATACTTTCTACACTTTAGCGTTTGCATTTTGACTCATCTGAAGCAGCAGAGGGATAAACTTGCGCTGACTGAGCAGTAGGTGAGAGCAGCAGTGCTATGGAGGCTCACCTGAGGGATGGAGACGGACAAGGAGAGGACAAGGATGGCTTCTGTGGTTTATATCTGCGCTGTGGCAGAAATGTCTCAGCCATTCTGTGATGTACTGTACTGATGTTTACACTCAAAATCATACAATTCCCAAATGACCTCAGTGTGCTGAGTGAAATTAAAGAAGGATTTTATAATTTTACATGGTTTCCATGTAAGCTCAGGTCAGACCAGCTGAAAATGAACATGTTTCAAAACAGAAAGTCACATAATGTCTCTGATTTTAATGTTTTCTGATGAAATGTCATTTTTTAAAGTGATTATTCATTTTCTTGAAATAATTGCATACTTTCTTGCCAAGTAATAGCTAATTTTTTGATTTTGTCAATTTTTGTCTTACAAAGTCAAACTTAAAAAAAAAATCTTTTCGTAATAGTTTTAGTTCAAACCTTAAACAGACAAAAAAGTCTTTTTTCCTCCTAAAAACTACTTATTTCTTAGTAGATAACCCACTAAACTGTCCACTCCCACAGGTCGATAGACTGTAATAAGCACCTTCCTTAGTAAATCTAGCTCTGTATGTCCTAAAGTGTCCAGATGCCCTGTCTAATTATTTCAGCTATGTTAAGGCACACAGGTGTTAAATTACATGGACACAGCTGTGTAATCTCAATAGAAAAGCATTGCCAGTAGAATGGAGCTCTCTGGAGCAGCCACACCATCCACAAAGCCAAGCATCAGTTAGAGGCGTGTTAAACTCCCTGACACTGGAACTTTGAGCAGTGGAACAGCATATGTTGGAGTGCTGAAGCTCCACTGGGAGGATGAGTTGGATTTGGAGAAGACGAAGCTTCATTGAACTCTACTGGGATGAGTTGAAATGATGAAGCTCAATCAAGCATATTTGGGATGAGTGGTAGTGCTGAAGCTACATTGAACTCCTTTGGGATAAGTTGTAGTGATGAAGCTTCATTGAGCCCCTTTGGAATGAGTAGGAGTGATTGAGCACCATTGAACCCTTCTGGGATGAGTTGTAGTGATGATGCTTCATCGAACTCTTGGGATGAGTTGGAGTGATGAATCTCCATTGATCTCCTTTGGGATAAGCTGTAGTGATAAAGCTTCATTGAGCCCCTTTGGGATGAGTTGGAGTGATGAAGCTTCATGTGTCATTACTAGAGCTGTCCTGAACAGCGTTTCACAGGCTTTGAGTTTTTGAGCATTTTTGGTATTGTGCAGTGATTTAAAGTGCTCCCACACATGTGATTTCTTTAGCGTCTTGGCTCTATTAGTTTCAGTGGTCATGTGGAAAGCGGTGCTAACATTTTCCACAGGTTAACAATAGCTGTGTCCTAATTCAGAGGCTGCATCCTTTGAAGGATGTGATCTACGAAGACGTGTCCTTTTCGCTGCTGTTTCCGCCCTTAACATCGTCACGAACCACCGCTCCTGTCAGGTTCTTTTAAAGTTCTTTAAAGACGTAGCCAGAAACTGTGATCTAAGTTTTTTTATTTTTTAATTTTTTTAGAGCTGGAGATGTTCCTCTCTGTCTGCTCCTTGCTTCCTTAAACAAAACGAAACCTTAGCATATATTTTGCTTCAGATCACATTGGCTTTTTTTAACATTTGCACCGCCATGTTCTCGAATCCTCTTCGGCACGCAGTGAACCTTGGGATATGTTGGCAAGAAACCTTCGAAATGGGACAGCCTAATCGTGCCTCTATGACGCAGTCGGCCTTCAAATACAACCTCCGAAGGATGCAGCCCCTGAATTGGGACACAGCTACAAACTGTTTCATCTTATAGCCTTTGCTGATGAAATTTAGCAGCGATTATTTTATGTTTATATGATATATGATATATTTTATATTTATGGTGTATTACTTTATTTGTGGGAAAAACCTATGCAGACTGAGCGCTGACAGCGAACAGCAGTGCTGTAGAGGCTCACCTGAGGGACAGAGACAGACAGGAAGAGGTCACCCACACACACTCAGTCAGGTTATCACACACACTGTGTCAGGCAGAGTTGGTTGGGGGGGGATTGGGGGGCCGACCCATCTGTGCTGGAAGAAGTCGGTGTGTGTTTCTGGCTCTTTTTAATGGACTCTCCTGTCACAACGGCTCAGTTCAGTAGTCTATCAATGTGCTCTGACGAACACACACACACACACACACAGTGTCCATCTCTTTGGAGCAGGATTAACACTCTGCCCGTAATGAAGCCATAAAAACGTTGCTCTGGTCACAAGAACATGCAGCAACATACTCAAAACAAACAAACAAAACTGTAAAACTGCGAAATGAAGTCAGTTATTGCATAATCATTCAGAGCTGTGGTGTAGCATCTGGGTGTGCAGGGTAGGCGCGTACAGGGGCAGTGAATCACCTGTTTGATGTCATCAATGCATAATTGTCTCTGCTTCTTAGCAGATGAAGCCCCACTTACCCAAATGTAGTTGATCATATAAAGCATAAAATATAAAGTCCCAGACTGCAAGAGGATAGTGTGCCACTGACTTTTTGCTCAGCGTTAACTGGTGGTTAAACAGAATAATAGACAAAATGCCACTTTTCCTCGCTCATTTTCCCCTCACAGTCCAATTTACTCATTTTTTCTTCATTTCTTTCTTTCATTATCCTTTGTAAGTTAGTTTAATAAATATTTTTAACAGAAATATCATTACAAAATCCGCTTATACAGCTGTAACCAATCTAGCACAGTGCCAGCAACAACATTATCAACAAAATCATTTCATATACGGTCTAGTCATCGTTAGTTTTTTTCTCCCAATTGTTTGTAATATTTGTCTTGGTTACAGTGGCATGTGGCTTGAAATTTACACCAAGGAAGGCAGTCAGTCTAAAATATAGCCTTTAAGATAAACAGGCATATGCTAAGTGTGTGTTACCTCTGCTAAAGTTACTAGCCCAGTGACATCATTATTTTAACATGCAGTTAGCACCATGCTAATTAGTGAGGTATAAGCTTCCACTCCCAGACAGCAAGCATATATCGGTCTGCTGGTTTGAAAAGGTCATCACCCCACTGATTGTTTGCTACTGCTGGTCCACCCTTGGACCACCCAGATTACTGTCCTGCATACAAGCTCAGTTTTTAATCTCCTCAAACAGATTTTAAATGCACAGACTTTTATTTTAGAAAATAAACACAAATTTTACAAACAACCGAGAGAAAAAAAAAATAACTAGGCCTGACATAAAATGATTTTATAGAAAATGTTGTTAAAGATGTGCTAGATTAAAATTATTTACTGATCTAATTTACAAAGAAAGGAAGGAAGGAAAAATCAGTAAATTAGACTGTGAGTGGAAAATGAGCGATGATAAGTGGACTTTTGTCTAATACTCCGCTTAACCGCCAGTGGACCGCCTGGAAAACGTTGAACAAAATGCCCGTGGACCGCCAGCTTTGCCATTAGCGGGCCGACAGTGGACCACTGTCCACTTGCTACCAGGGCTTTTTAGCTATGTTATTGTGGTAGCTCCACTGCTAAAAAAAGCAAACTTCAGGCATCACACATGAATTGAGTGACTACATTAGGAAGAGGAAGAAACTTTGTACGATTGATTTTTTTTCGGTAAACTATTCATTTAAGTTACTGTTTTTATTTGTAATTTCTACATAAATATGAAAGCATCCAGCCATTCTTTGGAAATTAAAGGTATTAATATTGAGTTTGTGCTGCAGTAACAGCCTCTACTCTTCTAGGAAGGCTTTACACTAGATGTTGGTGTTGCTGTGAGGATTTGATTGAACATTAGTGAGGTCAGGTGCTGATGTTGGATGGTCAGTTCTGGATCACTCCAACTCATCCCAAAGGTATTGGTTCTCCATCACTCCAGAGAACACAGTTCCACTGCTCCACAGCCCAATGCTGGGTGGCTTTATACTCCTCTAGCCCACAGTTGGCATTGAACCTGGTGACCTTACGTTGCTCCAGAGTGTCCCATTCTATTGATCAGTGCTTTTCTATTATTATGCAAGCCTGTGTCATCAATGGGTGACCTGAAAGTAGGTGAAATCCCTCATTAGAAGGGCTGTTTGAATACTTTTGGATATGTAGTTTACCTTAAACATATGGTCCTTTCTATTAAATTCTTAAAGGGAAATGACACTATAGCACTGATACAGAGTATAGAGGAAAGCTCTTTAGTCTTTGTCCATTTGTGGTCAAATTTATGCTTTTTCTGTCTTCATTATCCCCAGCAATTGTGTGAAATCAGTGCTTAGAGATTGTTTAAAATGTTTAAAGAGTTTGTAATGAGAATAAACTCCAGTAAAATGTGTTTGGAGCATTGTGCCAGTTAGGGAAAAAAACAGCCCAAATTCAGTTATTGAGAATTGTGGAGCTAAATTACAATAACAATGTGTAAGCAATCATGAAGACGTGTAATGCATCTGAGACTTCATGATGAAAAGCAGCGTTAGCAGTTATACAGCAAATTAATCACTGGAATCATCATCATGTCCACTCAGAGTTACTGAATTATTCACTCTGAACGAGCTGAGAGATTTATGACAGGTTGCATTTGTCTTATTAACCGTAAGTCTTTCACTGTGTGCAAATCACAGTTGAAATAAATGAGTAAATATAATGTGTCATAGTTTGAAATGCTGTTTATGTGTTTGTGTATGTAGTTTGTCCAGATTAGTATTTTAATAATTGGCTTTACAGCTTGATTGAAAAAATCCTCTATTATCTGTCCTGTCCTGCTCCACGAGTAGTTTTATCAGATTTTTGTTATGTTTATTTCTGCTCTAATACACCTAGTTTCACTAAACAGCTCTCCTGAGGTAAAATGGGTGACATTTTATACATTAGTATTTCTCTATTTTAGCCTTCCATCAACACTGAATTGGTATTTTTAACCACCAAAAATACATCTAGATTAGAGGTTCGGACAAGAGAGAACTGAAGCACTACATGCAGTAAATGCAGTGTTTTAAAGAGCAAGTGTCCCAAATTTTCTTGTATTTTATTTTTCTTCCCTAAGTCCACTTATAGCGGTTGGGAGGTTTTGTGCACCAAAACCAGTCATCATTCATTTTTGCATGATCACTTTTTTCAGACTAACTTTATTTTAGAATTAAACTGTCTGTTTTTGTTACTGTGCCTTTAAATGATCTCTGTTCTGGCTGGCTGTCCTGTATTGTGCCTCATTCAAAAAGTAATCTGAGCTGGAAAACATGCTACATATTAACTTAACTATTACATTAATCTTCCTCAAACTTTTGTATTATGCCAAACTGTTTTATTATCAAAAAACAAAAAGCAATCAGTTTTCCTTGATATGGGCCCTTTAACTCCTTAGAATCTAGCTTATTATTCAGTAACTACAGCTACAACTACAACTAATAAAACTTTGGGTCTGCCGGTGGGACCTGGATATTTTAGGCGTTAAAGAGGGAGGTGTTATCAAACTGGTATTCTATACATCTGTAATACAATAACAGTTTGAGAGAAGGTTTAGGAATTTGTAAAAAGTTTTTTTTTTAATAATAACCCCTTATTCCTGTGCCTAAAACACTTCAGGTGAGCTTAGCAAGCAGGGGGAAAGATCTTTCCACCAACCCGACACATCGCTCTCATCATGCATGGTGTGACTGTGACAGATGTACTGTTAATCTTTATCCATGGTGTCAGTTTACCATTCAAACAGAATGACTCTGAACACTACAGACACCGTGTGTCAAACACAAGGCCCAGTCCTATCTAGCGCACACAATTATTTTACTGTTAATATTAGCCCACTTCACAATTTGCTACACTACAATTCCCAGCATGTACTGCGACGTAATATGCGCTCCCTCAACAACAATCTACACACCAGCTGAGTTTCAGTTGCAGTTCAACCAATATAAACACTTAGCTTAGCAGCTCGGAAATTGGTCTCAAGAGTGTATTAACTTGCAGCAAGAAAAGATGGCAGGTGTCTAGATCAAGAAAATAGGTAGGTTTAAAAGATCTACCTTCTGGGGACGTTTAAAGAGGTTTGACAGTTATTTGTAGGTAATGTACCCTCTTGTTATACACTGACATGCCGAAAGTGATGGGATAGCAGTATGTAAATTGATTATGAAGTGGCGTTACCTGAGGGGACAGCTTGAGAACGCCAACACCTGTGTAAGATGTGAGGTGTTATCTTGTGAGCGATGGTGACCAACAGTGTCTACCTAGAATTGTCTGTGCAAATAGACGAGCAACTCTGGCAGAAATCACATCCACATTTAATACAGGAGGCCCCACACGCATATCCCGCAGGTCAGTGCTGCGTTCTTTAGCTTCAATGGGATATGGGAGCAGATGCCTATGTTAACACCATGACACTGGACACAGTGGGCTCATGAGGTTGCTAACTGGACCATAGAGGACGGGCAACATGTGGTGTGGTCCGATGAGTCACGATACCAATTGTTTCGGCCCGATGGAAGGGTTCATGTGTGGCGCAGACCCCATGAATTCAAGGGACTCCAGTTGTCAACAAGGCACTGTGCAGGCTGGTGGTGGTTCCATACTGGTGTGGGGTGTGTTCTCATGGGCATGGGTTGGGTCCACTGGTCTGCCAAAACACGACAGAATAATGCACAGTGTCATCGGGCCCAAGTTGTCTTCCGTCCACTTGTGCACTTGCTGCACTTTGCCCAGCTAAAGGACCACAATACTAGTTCCTGTCCCATGACTTTTTGGCACATCAGTGTATAACAAAAAACAATGTCGAAACTGAAAAACTGAAAAATTTCAAAAATGGAGATACAAGGTTTTGTTCCGACAGCAGCGATATATAATAATAGGCTACATGAGCTACATTAGCTTTTTTTTTGATATTTTAATATTTCAAGTATTGATGTAATATTTCAAGGTCATTTTAATATGGCATTTTTAGTGGTTGAGTTTGAGAACACTGCTATGGACTATAATGTTACTAGAGAGCAAGAGATCAAGCGAGTAAATGTGTGAGAGTGTGCAAAATTTATGTAGTCATATTCCTTCACAGAAAACAAACACTACTGCACAACAAATCAGGTACGTACGCCAGCACCGACATTCAGTGTCAATGCACTGACTCCGAGCACAGTTCAATTTCTCAGCTCATCACAGCACACCGTTTAGCATTTTGCCATTACTACATTCTATTAAAGCCAAAATGAAGTAAAATTACAGACATGTATTTGTTTATTTCACAGAAAATTAAGGCCTAGAAGGCACTGAGGGTTCCCCAGATCATAAAACATCAGGTGATTTGCTTGACTGATTTCATATTACATGTGAAGGTGATTAATCATGAGACTTATTAATGAACCAAAGTCATTTGTGTTCAAAACTGAGCGCACGGCATAAATATGAAATGAATTCCAATTGCGTAAAAACATAAGCGCACACGCACATGCCTGTGACGGGTCTGGTTTTGTATTGGCCCGAATCATTTTAACATTCTGAACCAGTGATTGCTTTGGGCAAACAGCCAAAGCACCGGTCCACTCTAAACCCCTCCATTTCATTTCTCTCTCCCTCTCTCCGTCTGTCTCCCTCTACATCCTTCTGTCCTTCATTCTGTATTCTGTTAAAGCAGAGCTGCTCTGTGTATCACACACACACACACACACCCTGCCCTGAGCCATCATCATCTCACACTCCTCTCACTCTGCTGCTGCCCTCCATCATCCCTCCGACCCTAATTCCCTCTCTCTGTTTTATCCTCCTCTCTCTTCTCCTCTTCATGACTTCTCCATCCTGCCTTGCATTGTTTAATCCTGTTTCAGAGCCGTTTCTATTCAGGTTGGGTTTCTCACTGCATGCAGGAAGTCATAGAGTTATTACTGTCATATTATTTAATTTGATTTATGTTGCTTTAATATTTAAATTTATTTCTTAAACTTTTTCCATGTTAATGCTATCCGCAATTCCCCGGTTACACTACATCTAATTTCCATGATGGTGCTACACCCATTTCCTTGGTTACATGACATCACTAAGCTACATCAATTTCCATGGTGGTTATGCCCATTTCTGTGGTTACACCACACCTATTTCCATGGCTACTCTATACCTATTTCCATGGTTTCACTACACTCATTTCCACAGATCCATTATGGTACACTTGTTTCCATGGCTACACCGCACACATTTCCATGGCTATACTACACCCATTTATATGGTTATGCTACACTCTTTTCATGGTTACACTACATGCATTTCCATTATTGCACTACATCCATTACTGTAGTTTTGCAACACCTATTTCCATGGTTACACCACACCTATTTCCATGGTTATCTTACACGTTTTTTTGTTAAGCTACACCCATTTCCCTGGTTTTGTTACTCGCATTTCTATGGTTATGCTACATAAGATTTCATGGTTATCCTACACCCACTTCCATGGCTGCTTTACACCCATTACCCTGGTAACACTAGGTCTACACCCATTTCTGTGGTTACTCTATGCCAGGTGTCACAACCGAAATGTTAAAAAGAGCTATTTTGTCCTTTCAACAAAAATCAAACCACCTTGGGAGCCACAACATTCGCAAATGTGCTAATATAGGCTGAAAATATAATTGAAAACGCAGACTTACTTTGCTCTGCTTTAAGCTTTAGCTCAGCTAGACGCTTTTATTACATCTCCAGCAGGATTTTTTTTCCACAAAAGTAGAAAAGTTTCTTGTAAAATGTCTCTCAAGTCAGCTTCTCATTTGCGGCTTCTTGTTCGAATTTTCATGTTCCACCTTGGTGCCTGAGGCGCTAGAATGTAACTGCTGCACCTTTTAAGGTTGAATGGGAAAATTAGAACAAGAAGCTGGCAAACGAGGAGCTGACTTCAGCTACACGACTTTTTAGTGTTTGACAGTTTCTCGTTGCAGATTAAACATATCAGGAAACCAGCTGGAGTGATTATAAACACAAATAAGTCCATTCGTTTCTAAATTATCGATGTTCATCTTAAATTTTTCTCTTTGCCTTTTCGTTAGCTGCTAGCTAGGCGAGATTATTGACTGTGTTGCTATGTTGACCAGCAGTCTGCGCACCAACCATCAGGGTTAAAAGGTGAATTAGCAGTTATAAATTAACTCCAGCGTTTAAGACCATTTATTTTTAAAGTGTGTTGAACGATCAACAGAACTTTATTTTACTGCAAAGGAAGATTATTTTACTTTTACCTAAAATCTACCTGAATCTACCCTTTTACCTAAAAATCTAATTCTGCTGGGGAGCCGCAACAAAGAGCCAAATGTTGCTAACTCCTGCTCTACACCCATTTCCATGGCTAAACTACACCCATTTACATGGTTATGCTAGAAGAAAACATGCACCCTTACTGTCTGAATGCTATCAAGGTGTAAACTGAAGATTTAAGAAATGTGTTTAGAGCTCTCAAGCAGGAAAAAATGGAGATGTAAGCCATTTTATTTAATTAACTTCAAGTACATTAACCAAATCACTAGCTGTGCATTAAGTCTAAGTTTTAAATTCAAATCTAAATTTTAGCTAACATCAGCTAATCGTTCTTAATATTAGTTAACATTAGGTGGTTATAAATTTAACATAATCTACTTCCATATAGAACTTGACTTTGTTTTCCCTGTAGTCAGCTAGGCCCGTAGCTAAACCATGCTACCTAGCATCCATGGTAACGTCCACTGCTATTCTGTGCACAGGAAACAGCGTAAGCAGTAATAAATTAAAAACAGCCCTACCGTAGACCTGCTCCAGGTTGCCATCTCCCAGAGCTGGAGCGCGTGGTGTATAATGGCTGAAAAAGCCTGTCTGGCAGTGAAGGCAGTGAAGCCGAGGCTGGCAGGCTTCTCTTTGATCACCTGCATTATGGCTCCTTTCAGGCAGCAGTGTAAGACAGACGGGCTGAGGCGCAGTAAACAGGTTTGTGAATGAGGTGCAGTGCAGCCGGCTGTAACAGGATCAGCCTCTCCAATTTGACAGAGAGGATCTGTCCCCGAAATTGAGATTGAGCCGATTTTGGATTTCGGTATAATTGGATTTCGGGCTAATGCTACTTGATTCTATTTGAAATGGGGCAAGGGAGTAGAAATAGAAGTAGAAATAGAAATTGTTTATCTGTGTGTGTGTGTGTGTGTGTGTGTGTCTGTGTGTGTGTGTGTGTCTGTCTGTGTGTATGTACAATACTGTGCAATCATATATTTATATACAACCCCATTTCCAAAAAAGTTGGGACACTGTGCATAATGTAAGTAAATACAGAATGCAATGATGTGCAAATCATGTAAAGCTTATATTTCATTGAAAATAGTACAAAGACAACATATCAAATGTTGGAACTGAGAGATTGTATTGTTTTTGGAAAAAACGATGCCCGTTTTGAATTTGATGACAGCAGCACATTTCTTTCAGAAGTTAATATGGGGAGGAGTTCACCACTCTGTAAAAGACTGCATGGGCAAATAGTGCAACTCAACAATAACACTTTTCAACATAAATTAGCAAAAAACTTGGGGATTTTGTCAAATACTGTGCATAATATCATTGAAAGATTCAGAGAATTGGCAGAAATCTCTGTATGGAAGGGACAAGGCCAAAAACCAGTATTGGCTGGTTGTGATCTATGGGCCCTCAGGCAACGCTGCATTAAAAACAGACACGATTCTGTAGTGGAAATCACTGTATGGGCTCAGGAACACTTCTGAAGAATCATTGTCTTTGAACATTTGTTATACCTCTATCGTGCAAAGTAGAAACCATATATAAACAGACTCCAGAAACGTCGCCGCCTTCTCTGGGCCTGAGCTCTTTGAAGATGGACTGAGGCAAAGTGGAAAAGTGTCCTGTGGTCTGACGAATCAAAATTTGACATTTTTTTAAATCATGGATGCTGCATCCTCCAAGCTAAAGGGGAGAGGGACCATCCGGTTTGTTATGAGCACACAGTTCAAAAACCAGCATCCATGATGGTATAGGGGTACATTAGTGCACATGGCATGGGTGACTTGCACATCTGTGAAGGCACCATTAATGCTGTACAATGACATCTTTTTCAGGGATGGCCTTGATCATTTCAGCAAGACAATGTCAAACCAAATTCTGTACGTATTACAGCAGCATGGCGCAGTAGTAAAAGAGTCTGGGGGCTAAACTGACCTGCCTGCAGTCTACACCTGTCACCCACTGAAAACATATGGCGTATTATGAAATGAAAAATATGACAAAGGAGACTCTGAACTGTTGAGCAGCTGAAATCCTATATAAAGCAAGAATGGAAAACATTTCACTTTCTAAACTATAGCAATTAGTCTCCTCAGTTCACAAACTCTTACAGAGTGTTGATAAAAGAAGAGGTGATGAAACACAGTGGTAAATGTAATTTACATGTATTGCTGGCATCAAATTTAAAATGGGCATATATTTTTCAAAAAACAATAAAATCAGGTAAGTTTTAACATTTGATATGTTGTATTTGTACTATCTTCAATTAAATGTAAGGTTTAAATGATTTGCACATAATTGCATTCTTTTTTTATGTACTTTGCACAGCTCCCCAACTTTTTTGGAAATAGGGTTGTAAATCATATATTAAACAGAACATTAACCAGATGCCTCAACAACTTAATATAACTCTAATATCAGACATCTGAGTGTTCACTGTATCACTCTTCATCTTTATTCCAGCTTCCATTTTTTTCAGGAGACTCATTTTCATTTTCTCAAAGAAATTTGCAGACACACCTCCAAAGGTTAGTCTCAGAAGTTGGTTGATCATTTTCTGAAGAAATCAAACACATTCAGTGATGTTGAGGTCTGGACTCTGGAGTAGTCAATTGTTCTGAGAACACCCACTTCTTCATTTGCTTCTTTAGGGCAGTTTTGGTGTCTACCAGGTCTTCCAGGTGGTTGTTAGGAGTCCCATTTTCTCTTTTTTGAACTCCAGTTTTGGAAACTCCTGCTTTTTTCCACTTATTTTCCTTTGACTGTTTCCTTCCTCACGCAAGTGGATTATCTTTTATCTAATCTCTTCAAAAATATCTCCTGCAAAATGAATAACTTGTACTTAATGGCCATTTTGACTGGAAATTAAATAAATGACTTTTGTGCAGTGCTGTGTGCTAAGAGGTGAACACACAGGAGTGTTTCAGTAAATAAGTCGGCGTGAGCAGAGCAGTGAAGCTGCAAATCAAATGAATCACTCAGAGACAATTTTAATATCTTTTTGCTCTTATTGTTTGGGATTTCGGGGCACAAACCAGAACTGATGGAGAGAAAATGAGCCATTGCACGAATAAAGCAGGATGGGACGAAACAGAGAGAGAAATTGGGCAAAAAAGTTTTATTTCTCCATGAAAATATCTTCAATTTAGAGTGTTTTTATGTGTTGGTAGCTGCTAAAGACAAGAATCCAGTTCATTTCTGCTTTTGTAAATCATAGACAGTTAAAATATATTTAAAACATGTTTTACCAATGTTATTGAAGCAAAAAATGCTTAGGTCAAATGATGGAAATGTAGGTATTGTGATATAAACTGAGTCTGTTCTACAGTTTCTCGTTAGGTTAAATGAATAACTTGCTCTGAGGAGTTGTGAGTAGCAGGTTCTCATTGAATGACTTTTATGGACATTACGTAAAGCTGGTCCAACCTAGCAACAGTAGCTATGAAATAACATGATGCTGGCCGGAGCCTGGTTAGGTCACTTATGCTTTATTGGAGTGGTACTGGAAAATGAGTGATTATAATTTTCCCAACTGTAAATTACACTTGTGTAATTTACACTTGTGGACAAAGTCTTATTTATGAGCGGAAAACTCAGGATTCAGGATGATGCAAAAGAGTTACAAAACTGGCAGATAACAGGACATTTCCAGTGAAAAACTATTATGTTTTTGTGCTTTTTAACAAAACAGAAAACAAAAAATCCAGATACATATTCTCCAGACCTCCCTGCTTTCTTTTTCTGTGTGGTGGGCATATATTTTAGCAAGCACCCGACCGGAGTGAAGTCGTTTACTAGTTAACCATCTGACAGGTACAACCTTCTGATGAATGCAGCATCAGACTGTTGAATAGATTGCAGAAGGGCAACAGCATAGCAGACAAAATGAGAGACAGAAAAGAGTGTCAGTGTGAGGGCTGTGAAGTAGAAATGTGTCTGTCTGAGAAGAAGATAAAGTGAGAGTTTTTGTGCATAAAAATGTGACACACTGTGTGTGTGTTTGTGTCTGTGTGTGTGTGTGTGTGTGTGTATGTGTGTATGTGTGTATGTGTGTGTGTGTGTATACAGTCTCTGAGTGAGTGATTGACTCTCTGCTCTGTGCAGGATGATGCTGGCTGTACTTGTCATGTCCACAGGGGGCCTCAGCGAGGGGCCCATCTGGTCTCATGAGGCCATGGCCTGATCAGACTGAGTGTTGGTAAACATTTCCTCCAGAGCAGCATCTGACTACAGCACTGCTTTACACTTTATATTCACCACAGCCAAATTAGACAGACAGATAGATAGACAGAGAGACAGAGAACCAGACAGGCAGATAGATAGACAGACAGACAGACAAATAACAGATAGATAGATAGATAGATAGATAGATAGATATTTTATAATGATAACATTTACATTTACAGCATTTAGCAGACGCTCTTATCCAGAGCTTTGTCTATCTAGAGAAAGTATCTTTGCTGGTTACCAACTGGTTAGAGAGAAAGCCAGTCCTGAGCTCAGATACTGCTAGAAACAAAAGTCTTTGTTAATACCTAGAGAAAAAGGAACAGAGTTAAACAAATACAATACATTTCAATAAGTGCAGTACAATACATTACAATGAATACTTAACTCAGTGCTCATTTAAGTAACGTATGAAGAGACAGTCTTCAGTCTGCGTTTGAAGAGCACGAGAGACTCTGCTGTTCTGACAGCCAGTGGGAGTTCGTTCCACCACCTGGGTCCCAGTACAAAGAAAAGTCTTGATGCTTGTCTTCCACGCGTCTTGAAGGATGGTGGGTTAAGCCGAGCTGTACTCAAAGCTCGAAGGGCTCTAGATAGATAGATAGATGGATAGATAGACAACCAGACAGACAGACAGATAGATAGATAAATAGACAGACAGACAAATACATAGATAGACATACAGACAAATGATAGATAGACAGATAGATAGACGGACAGATAGACAGACGCACAGACAGATAGATCTGTTCAGTCTGAAAAAGATCTTGAATAGTGTCTGTGTTTATGCAATTATCACACTGAGATGGTAAATAACTTCACTCAATACTGAATCATTCACGCTTTCTACACAATTATAATTACACACTGATATTATTTAAATGCTGATTTGCTTTTTTTCTGGTTTCCTACCAGTCCGACCAAGGCGCTAAATTATATTTCTTCACTGCTGCAGTGGCTGTGATTTCAGAGCAGGATGTTAATACAAAGGCAACATGTTCCCAACAACCTGTCAAGATGAATCAGGGGTGGAGAAATTAAAAATAAATAAATAAGCAAAAAATAGCTGGGTGCTGTACAGTTTGTATTTGTTACAAAATTGACGAGGCAAATGTGTGTGTGTAAATATATATATATATATATATATATATATATATATATATATATATATATATATATATATATATATAAACCCACAGTTGCTCTACTTTTTCTCTTCCAGTGGTGGAGGATTGGTGTTCTTCATATAGACGTGCTGTTGATGACGCTGGCTGCAGACGCTAGACAGTCAGGCCTTTGGGGATTTAAGCAGAGCTTCAGCTACCCTAAATAAGCCTCTCGTTGTGCAGTACAGGAACATGAAGGGAATTTTTGGTGTGCTAGACAACCCGGGCCTGTGCTGGCTCTGCTGTAAAGTAGGCCGTCTGAGACCCAAAACGCCCCTAAAGCTCCCTCCTACTGCGGCTTCAGTAACTTCATGGTTGTGGTGTAAAATCTCTCGTTCAGGACCAGCCCCTCACACTGCAAAACTGAGCTTAACCCCCAGAGCTCTAGATTTATTATTGTTGTTTTGCTATATGTTTCTTTACATGGCTATTTATGTGTAGGTAGATAATTAATTACAAAAAAGGCACGTAGTTTTCAAAATTTACCCCAACCTCCTGATTTTTTGAAGTTTTGGGAAATCTGTAAATAGTACAGGTCTACTATTACTGCCCAGCTATCATAATCCTGATGTTAGAATTAGAAATACAACCCCATTTCCAAAAAAGTAGGGACGCTGTGCAAAACGTAAATAAAATGTAATGACGTGCAAATCATTTAAACCCTATATTTCATTGAAAATAGTAAAAAGACAACATATCAAATGTTAAAACTGAGAAGTTTTATTGTTTTTTAAAGAATACATGCCTGTTTTAAATTCGATGGCAACAACATGTTCCAAAAACGTTGGGACAGGGGCAATAAATGGCTGGTCAAGTTGTGTAATGCTAAAAAAAAAACACCTGGTGGTTGATTGGCAACAGGTCAGTAATTTATAAATGGGTATAAAAAGAGCATCCCAGAGAGGCTGAGTCTTTCAGAAGTATAGATGAAGAGTGATTTACCACTCTGTAAAAGACTGCTGTGCAACAATTCAAAAATAACATTTCTCAACGTAAAATAGCAAAGAACTTATGCTTCACATCATCTACAGTGCATAATAACATTAAACGATTTAGAGAATCTGGAGAAATCTCTATATGCAAGGGACAAGGCCAAAAACCAGTATTTGCTGGCCATGATCTTTGGGCCTTCACTGCACTGCATTAAAAACAAACATGCTTCTGTAGTGGAAATCACTGCATGGGCTCAGGAACACTTCTGAAAACCACTGTCTATAAAAGTCGTTGCTGCATTCACAAATTCAAGTTAAAACTCTTAAATGCAAAGAAGAAACCATATATAAACAGGATCCAGAAACGTTGCCACCTTCTCTGGGCCCAAGCTTATTTAAAATGGACTGAGGGGAAGTAGAGAAGTGTCCTGTGGTCTGACAAATCAACATTTGAAATTCTTTTTGGAAATCATGGACACTGTGTCCCGCAGGCTAAAGACCACTCAGCTGGTTATCAGTGCACAGTTCAAAAGTCAGTGTTCATGATGGTATAGGGGTGCATTAGTGCACATGGAATGGGTGAGATGCACATCTGTGAAGGCACCATTAATGCTGAATGATATATACAGGTTATCCAGACAGCGTCTTTTTCAGTGAAGGCCTTGCTTATTTCAGCAAGACAATGCTAAACAACATTCTGCATGTATTACAACAGCATTGCTCTGTATTAAAAGAGTCCGGGTGCTAAACTGGCCTGCCTGCAGTCCAGACCTGTCACCACTAAAAAGGTTTGGCACATTATGAAATGAAAAATACAACAAAGGAGACCTCGAACTTTTGAGCAGCTGAAATCCTATATCAAACAAGAATGAGAAAACATTTCACTTTCAAAAGTACAGCATTGTCTGTTTACTTCCCGAATGCTTACAGAGTGTTGTTAAAAGAAGAGGTGATGAAACACAGTGGTAAACATGCCCCTGTCCCAACTTTTTTGGAACGTGTTGTTGCCATCAAATTCAAAATGGGTATTTATAAAACAATAAAAGTTCACAGTTTCAACATTTGATATGTTGTCTTTATAGATATACTATTTATAGGGTTTAAATGATTTGTACATGATTGCATTTAGTTTTTATTTATGTTTTTGGAAATGGGGTTGTAAAAGACAGACTGATAAAATTCCATTCAAAGTAAAACTACACTACTGATATATGGACAAATGCTTTCCATGTTTACATTACATCCATTTCCTTGGTTATACTACGCCCATTTCCGTGGTTACATTACACCCATTTCCATGGTTATATAACACCCATTTCCATGGTTACACCATACTCATTTCAATGGTTACACTACACCCATGTACATGGGTGTCATTTACGTGGGTGACATTTATATAGTCACACTACACCCATTTCCATGGTTGCACTACACCCATTTCCATGGTGACACTACAAACATTTTCGTGGTTACACTATACCCATTTTCATGGTTATGCTACACCCATTTCCATTGTGACTCTACACACATTTCCATGGTTACACTACACCCATTTCCATGGTTATACTACACCCATTTTCATGGTGACACTACACCCATTTTCATGGTTGCACTACACCCATTTCTATGGTCATACTACACCCATTTCCATGGTTACACTGCACCCATTTCCATGGCTGTGCTACACTAAGTTGATTGTCATCCATTTCCATGGCTATGATACATACATTTTTATGACTTACATTGCACTAATTTCTGTACATTTCTTTACATTGCGCCCATTTTCAATTTTATAATACACTAATTTTCATGGATAAGGTAAGATAAGACATGCCCTTAACTGACTGAATGCTATTTTGGTGAGGATGAAGATGTAAAGATTCAGAGTTGGAGCGACAGGTCTGAGTGTGCACACATTTATTCTGTTAGTTTTAATCTAAAAAAAAAGGACAAAATATGCCAAACAAGCTTTTCTTTCCTCATAATAGGACTGTATGCACAATAACTTTTCCTCATACTCAAATCATAATAAAAATACACTTACAAGTGCAGATGTGCTGTGTGTTGAAGGTTTGGAATCTGCACTTTTCTGCTTGTTTCATTGAGCTACGAGTCAGAAATAATTAAACAAAATGTGTTTCAAGGAGTGCACTCCATGGGGTGGAGATGATGTGATCCCGGACGAACCCCTCAAAATTTTTCCGTATTTGCTGTTGAGTTTCCCATGGATGCCTTGATTGCGGTTGTATTCAGTGAAGCTGTAAAGGGAGCACCCTTGCTTTGTCGTTAGGAATTTGCTCTGGCAATTGTTTACTTGTAGCCTGGAAAGCAATTTGCAGGGCTGTTTGTTCTTCGGGGAAATGGCAAACACATTGTTCCGTTCGGCTGTGCTAGAGAAGTGATATTTGGACCCCTGAATTGTGGGTTTTGATTATATTTCGCCACCCTTTGTTTCATGTGAACAGGGACCAAATTTATGTCAACTAAATTTGATTTTCCCCCGGGCAGGAACTTAAAACACATCCATTAAGTGGAAAGTCTGTTCTCTGCGTATTTGTGCAGGTAAGAGTAGAATGGAGAAGCGCTGATGTGTCTCGCAATTTTTTGGGCTTTTATACTCACATCATGATTGTAACGTCTGTGTCAGCGGTAATGATGTTCGTGCTTTAGACTGCCTGCAGCTCCGTTTCTGAAATGCGACACTGTATGTGAGGGTAGTTAGAGCTTTATGCTCCAACTACAAATCAAAATTCTGACACTCTAAGCACAGTAATCTGAATTTACTCGGTTCACAAACACCTCACGTTTCCTGATGATCTGTAGATTCGCAGCAGCACGCTGAAAAGTGTTTTGCATTGAATATACTTGGTTCAAACATCATTTCCACATGAATACAATCTATTATATCAACACAGTGCCAAAGTAAACAAACTGAGACAAAACTACACTTAAAAAAGATGGTTCTTCAGGGGTTCTTTAGTAAAAAATTGGTTCTATATAGAAACATGAACACTCAAAGAACCCTTTGCATGATTAAAGAGTTCTGCGCATTGCTAAAGTGTTGTTTAGATTCTATATAGCACCAAAGAGGGTTCTTCTATAATGGCAAGCATGACAACATAGAATTTAAGGAAATTCCATCTAAGGAACCCTTTAATCATGGGTTCAAAGGGTTCTTTGAGTGTTCATGGTGTTATATGGAACCATTTTCTTTACTAAAGAACTCTTTAAGTTAACCACTTTTTTAAGAGTGTATGTTGATGTGTGTATCTAGAACCATTAACACTTATTATTAAGTGATTAAAGGGTTCTTTGGATCATAAAAGGGCACTTTAGATCCAAAGATTGTTCTATTTTGACATTGTAACAATAGAAGAACCCTTTTTGGTGCTATATAGAACCATCTATATCATAGTCTTCATCAGCTGAAGAACGCTTTTACGGTGCAATGAACCCTTTAACCATGCAAAGGGTCCTTTGAGTGTTCATGATGCTATATAGAACCATTTTCTTTACTGACCAAATGACCTGGTTCTATGGGGGGAACCCCTTTTATGCGTCCTAACGCCTGTTTCTGGTGCATTTTTATATTAAAATACACCTCAAAAATGGTCTTTCCATTCATCGATTTAATCATATAATCAACCAAAGCTTAAATCTAGTGCATTTCATGCATTATCAATAATAGAACATTTCAAGAGTTGAAAGCTTGACTTTTTTTCTTAGAACCAAAACACCAAGAACAAAAACACTCAAATTCTGCATGTTGCCAACTTTTGGCTGTTTGTTGCAAATAAATCTAATTCTCTATCCAGCTGAGGCATTTTCATTACAGACCTTTTAATCAATAATGCATTAACACTGTGGACTCCCCCACACAAAACAGATTATTTACACATTACACCGACGTAAACCTATTTAACATTATTTTTCTTAAATACAGTTGATGTTTCCATTGAGCGCAGTCAGAATTATTAAATGGCAATTCACCATTAAAGAGTAAGTACACCCTTAGACCTTCTTTTTCAGTAACAGCTGAAATGCACTGCTCTGTAAAAATAATATAAACCAATCTTGTGTGAAATGTAAACACATCTTTCCAAACTGTAAAAATGTCATTTTTATCGCGGTCAGTTCCGCCTCTGCAGCGCCCCTCTGGTTCAACTCTGCCAAAGGCGCAGATGATGTGTCTTCGTATCAAAGCATGATGACACGTCACATTATGCAAATCAGTCAAGCGATGTTACCGCCCCCTGATGACGCCCTACAACTGCTGCACTCATAAATATGAAAGCACAGAAGCCTACAGCGAGGGGAAAAGTTATGATTGTGATTAGCACATTTATTGATAAAGTTCAATGTAAGATTAGGTAACCTGATGGTACAATTAAGTGAGGATTAAGTGAGGAGTCTCCATACAGCTGCTGATAAGTGCCATTACAGCTTGCAGAACGTAATGATTTAGGGACACTGCAGCAAACCCTGGATGACAATTACTTTTATTAATTCAGCATTCAGTACATCTAAGAAATCAGGACTCGGTTTGTATCGACCTGCTGAACAGATAATTAGAAGCGAGCCGTCATGGTTTTAGGGAATGTTTAGGGAATGCCGCTCGCTGTTAATCATTTTCTGGCACTACGTTAACTCTTGAGTCAGTGCCTCATGCTGTTAAGGCTCAAAACACACTGCCTGATCAGAAACACCTTACCTTGTTGAAGATGGGGATGGTAGTAGAGAAAATATCGTCAACCTCGTAAGACCTCTCAGTTGCAAAAGTGCCGTTTGATTCTGTCATGTTCTCCATATTTTCGGGTAGCTAACGTTAGCTCTAAAAACACAGCAGCCCAGTCCACCCAGATTCCCTCTCAGCCCCAACTCCAAACCAATAAATCACTGCAGTGACCCTCCCAGCATGCCCTGCACATATTTTAGCATTTTTTCAAAGTTGAGCTAGAGATAGAGCAGGGTTGGGATAGCTACTGAAAAATTTGTAGTTAGCTTCTTTGTAGCTACTTTCCCAAAATTTGTAGCAGCTACAATTTAGCTACTTTTCCAGAAAAAGTAGTGGCTACTTTTTAGCTACTTTTTGAAAAGTAGTGGCTATTTTTTAGCTACTTTTTGAAAAGTAGTGGCTACTTTTTAGCTACTTTTTGAAAAGTAGTGGCTACTTTTTAGCTACTTTCAAAGCGTGATTGTCAGAATGTTTATGAATCTCCACCTGATGCACCAGACAAGCCCAACTGCAAGAATGAACAAGACACTGCATTTAGTCATGTGCCAGAAATAAACTTACAATTGAAAAGCTGATGTACAAAAAGAGTTCACGTGTAACCAACAATCAAACTTACACAACCAAAGGTGTGATATCCAACAAAAATTTTGACTAAGTAAAGGTAAAAGTCAATCATTTCAGGTTTTTCCTAACAAAAATCAACAAAAATAACCAAATACAAACCAAACGATTTTGTGCAGAGCATTGTAAACTGTTGAAATAAAACTGTTCTAATTTAAACATTTCAACACGATGTACAGACACGATATTCAGAGTCCTTTATTAAACTTCAGCAACACTTTAGCCTCAAAATTCTCATCAGGGACCCTGGTTCTGTTTGGGGTGAGAATCAGGCCTGAATAATCTGCTGCAGAGCTGCTGCAGCTCCACAGCAGAACTAGATTTTTAGGTATCATAATATCATAATCCTCCTTTGCTGTAAAATCATTATAAAACACAGTTCTTACACAGTTTTCACAATAAATGGTCTTAAACGCTGGAGTTAACGCATAACTGCTACCAACCTTTAACGTTGAAGACTGATGCGCAGACTGCTGGACACACAGCAATGCAGATAATGAAAAGGCAAAGAGAAAGATTTAAGATGAACATCAATAATTTGGAGATGAATGTACTTATTTGTATTTATAAGCACTCAGCTGGTTTCCTGATATGTTTAATCTGCAACAGCTTGCGAAGCTGAAGTCGCTTCTCTTTGTCCTGCTTCTCATTTGAATTTTCCTTAAATGGCGCAGCAGTACAATCTGGCGCCTCAGGCACCATTTAAGGTGGAACGGGACAATTCGAACGAGAAGCAGGAGAATGAGAAGCGACATCAGCCTCGTAAAAAGTCGAACATTGAGAGACATTTTACAAGAAACTCGCGGAGAAGTTTCCTGATTGAGGTGCGAGAAAAGCGGCTACAGCTGACCTAAAGCTCAAAGCATAGCAAAGTAAGTCTGCGTTTTTGTTTATATTATATTTTTAGTCTACACTAGTACATTAGCACATACTTAGATATATTTACAGTCAAGATGGTAAAACGGACATAAAATGTTGTGGCTCCCAAAGTGATTTCATTTTTGTTGAAAGAACAAAATGGCTCTTCTTAACATTTCGGTTGACAACCTGAGCTAAGCCTATTAGTAAGGGGTGATCAGCACGTGACTGTTTGCTCGAACTGTCCGCGGCTCAGTCAGGATTGCACAATCACCACCAGTCCAGTTAATGACTGTGTTCTATGGTTCAGATTTTGCACGGATTGCCTGAAGCCTGTAGTGAAATTGTAGTGAAAATTTTTGCTATATCTACACATAAATCTGTGGCAGCTACAGCTATTAGCTACAAAAATGTGTAGTTAGCAACAGAAAGTAGTGCGCTACTTAGTTACTCCCCCATCCCTGAGATAGAGTTAGCTGACAATAGTAGAATGTAGTTACTCTTTCACTAGAAACACAACACACAAGAACAAGCTTTCCAACAAGGCAGAGACTACAAAGCAAAACACCAAACGCTTGTCAAAACATTAAAAATACTAAACTGCCTCTTTTATCATGTGATCTAGACTGTGAAAAATGCTCACTGTCCAGTTACTTTTACATTAGATATGTTTATGTTTAGACACCTAGCTCACAATGAATGGCTAACATTAGCAGGCTAGCTGGCTATCGGTCATTGCACTACCTTATATTTGAGTTACAATAACTAACATGCTTAATAATAATATAAGTGTTACAAAAACTACAATGGAAATGGTACAATACTGGTGTGTATTAATGTGTATATTTAGAGTATAATGTATATATGAATATACTTTTTTGATATATTTTATTTATTTTTGTACTACAAGAGGGCTACACACCTAAGATTTTCACTCACCTTTGCACCTGTGTAAATGTCATGTAACAATAAACATGATTTGATTTGTCTGTAGAGTAGTTGGTGTGGATCTGGTGACTATCATGAATGGAAAGTGTGTGGTTAGAAGTGACCTTCTTAGCTGTCTTATTTACACTTAGAAAATCAACAAAACGTTTGACTGGGGCACCCAAACTTTTGCACACACCTGTATAAATATATGAATGAGACACTCATGCCAAACTATATGCAGTGAGTGAGTCATAGAAGGGCAGAATAAAAATAGATGTTCATTTAAAACCCTGAATCACACACGAGCCAGCGTTTAAGCCATTTACAGAGCATCACACCCACAGCTTCACTTTTCACTCGGGGAAAGTTGCTGACAGGAAGCAGGAAGTGAAAAAGCACTGCAGTTTACAGCAGCTCTGACGAGGCATGATTCTTTACACAGAAATACTGAATCACCTGAGAGTGTGGGCAACTTGGTAAAATATAACATCATGATACTTGAGTGCTATTGGGACGGTATTAGTTTTACAAGGGGAGATGGGCTAAAGTAATTATTACTGGTGTTTCTTCAGTAATTTTAGTCCCAATCCATCACGTCTGCCATTTTAAGGACTGTGCACTCCTGATTCTGGAGCTTTTAACTGTTGAAATGATCCCAGGTTAAATTAATCCTGTGCTATAAAACAAGCCATTTAAATTTCCTCCAGTTAAATTAATTTTGGGCTATAATATGAACCACATAAATAATCCCAAATTATAGTAATCCTGAGCTTTAAAACAAACTATTTAAATAACCCCAGATTATGTTAATCCTGTGCTATAAAGCAAACTGATCTAACTAAAGCAAACTAATCCCAGGTTATATTAATTCCATGCCATTAAACAAACCATTTTAAAAACTCCAAATTCTATTAATCCCATGCTATAAAATAAACTATTTAAATAATCCCAGATTATATTAATCCCATGCTATAACACAGACTGGTTTTATTAATCGTGTTTTATAAAACAAACCTTTTAAATAATCCCATATTATATAAATACCATGCTATAAAATGAACAATTTTAATAACCCCAGGTTATTTTAATCCTGTGTTTGAAACAAACAGTTTTAATAATCCTAGTTATATTAATCCCATGCTATAAAACAAACTGCTTTATAACCCCAGGTTATATCAATACTGTGTTTTAAAACTAACCGCTTAAATAATCCCAGTTATATTAATTCCATGCTATACAACAAACCATTTCAGTAACCACAGGATGTATTAATTTTCTGTTATAAAACAAACCATTTAAATAATCCCAGATTATATTAATTCCATGCTATAAAACAAACCATAGAAATTAAGACAGGTTATATTAATCTTAGACTTTAAAATGAACCATAGAAATAATCCCAGATTATAATATTCCCAGGCTTTGATAAAAACAAACTTAATAAATTAAACAAACAAAATAAATAATCCCAAATTATAAAATACACCACTGAAATAAATTTAGATAATATTAATCTCAGGCCTTAAATCAAATTGTAGAAATAACCAAAGACAATGTTAATTGCTATCTGCAAAGCAAACTATAGAAATAATCCCAGTCTATATTAATGCCCTGAGAATTGCTATGTTGGTAAATATTCCTTCATATCCTGCAGAAAATGGGTTTTGTGTTTTTTCTTAAGTATGGAGGCACTAGCTATGTTTCATGATGTTTTCTTTTTCTGACATTTATGAACAAGTGAGAATGTAAAAAATGCACCAGCAAAGCAGCAGAGCTACATTTAGAAAATACTTGAAAAATAGGTACAATTTATTTTTACCTTTACAAATATAGCAATTTATCATGATAATTATAACATACTATGAAATTGGCCACTCCTACAATTAAATTGGGTCAAACTCAACTGTGTAAAGCCGTCTGTTTATGAGGGCTGTTGGTCTGATATAGAGTAACAGCAGTATGAGCAATGCTGTGCCATCACAGCGTTACAAACCTCCGCTGTGCAGGTGTGTGTGATGCTGCTGCTGGAGGGATTTGGAGTGTTTTTGGCCTCCGGGCCTAGGAAAAGTGCTTCAGGCATCAGGAACATTCAGAGCACCCATAAAGAACCAAGCAACGTGGGGTTGCCAGTTCTAGATAACCTCCCCTCCAGTATTCCAACCTCCAACAAGAACAAATACAAAAGAAGTGAGTCTTTGTGAGGTGTTAACATGGTCTTCTGTATGAGTGTGCAGAAAGGCTGCAGTGCTTCACCTCAATCAACGCTTTACCCTGCCATTATCATGCTGTTGCTTAATATGTGGGCCAAAGACAAGTAATGTTTTCAAAATGTCAATTTAAAAAAATCTTATGAAAAAGGACATGATGTGCATTTTTATATCTGCATAAATATTTGCATTTATGCCTTAAATATAGAGAGTATTATCAAAGCTTTTAATTTCCTATTTCAGTTATTAAACTGTACCGGTCTAGTTGCACCATTTGACTTGCTTGTTGTGCCACCTGACTTTTCAGACTAATGTCAAATTAAACAGGGCATCTACAACCCCAATTCCAAAAAAGTTGGGAGGCTGTGTAAAATGTAAATATATGTAAATAAAAACAGAATGCAATGATTTGCAAATCTCATATTTTATTCACACCTGTCCAGGGTGTATCCTGCCTTCCGCCCAATGACAGCTGGGATAGGCTCCAGCACCCCACCGCGACCCAGAAGGATGAGCGGTTTAGATGATGTATGTATGTATGTATGTATATTTTATTCACAATAGAACATAGAACACATATCAGATGTTGAAAGTGAGACATTTAACGATTTCATGAAAAATATTTACTTATTTATAACTTAAGGGCAGCAACGCATCTCAAAACAGTTGGAACAGGGCTGTGTAGCATCCTGTCTTCTTTTAACAACACTCTGTACATGTCTGGAAAGTGAGGAGACCAATTGCTGGAGTTTTTCGGGGGAAAGTTGATCCATTCTTGTCTGATGTAGGATTCTAGCTGCTAAACAGTCCTGGGTCTTCTTTGCCAGATTTTTTGGTTCATGATGCGCCAAATGTTTTCTGTTAGTGAAAGGTCTGGACTGCAGGCATGCCAGTTCAGCACCCGGACTCTTCTTCTGCAAAGCCATGCTGTTGTTATGGTTGCAGTACGTGGTTTAGCATTGTCTTGCTGAAATATGCAAGGCCTTCCCTGAAAGAGACGTTGTCTGGATGGGAGCATATGTTGTTCTAAAACCTCTATGTACTGTTCAGCATTGATAGTGCCTTTCCAGATGTGTAAGCTGCCCACACCATAGGCACTAATGCTCTCCCATACCATCAGAGATGCAGGCTTTTGAACTGTGCGCTGATAAAAAGCTAGATGGTCCCTCTCCTCTTGTGTCCGCAAAACACAGTGTCCATAGTTTCCAAATTTTGATTCATCTGACCACAGAACAGTTTTCCATTTTGCCTTAGTCCATTTTAAATGAGCTTTGGCCCAGAGAAGACAGCGGTGTTTCTGGATCGTGTTGACATATGGCTTCTTCTTTGCATGATACAGGTTTAACATGCATTTGTGGATTGCACAGTGAACTGTGTTCTTAGACAATGATTTCTGGAAGTGTTCCTGAGCCCATGCAGTGATTTCCAGTACAGAATCATGCCTGTTTTTAGTGCAGTGCCACCTGAGGGCCCAAAGATCACGAGCATCCAATATTGACAGTCAGCCTTGTCCCTTGCGTACAGGAATTTCTCCAGATTCTATGAGTCTTTTGATGGTTCTATGTACTGTAGATGGTGGGATATCCAATGTCTTCACAATTTTACGTTGAGGAACATTTTTCTGAAATTGTTCCACAATTTTTGCACGCAGTCTTTCGCAGATTGGTGAAACTCTTCCCATCGTTGCTTCTGAGAGACTCTGCCTCTCTAAAATGTTCTTTTTATACCCAGTCATGTGAGTTGGTTGCAAAATGATCCTCCAGCTGTTTTTTATTAGTACCACTTACTGTTCCAGCATTTTGTTGCCCCACATGTTCTACGTATTTTGCACTTTCTATGCACTTTGAACATCTCATGTGTTCTATGTTCTATGTTCTATGTTTTTACTTACAGTTATTTACATTTTATACAGCGTCTTGAGTTCATATTTACATTTGTTCTAATAAATAAACATTATTATAATAATTCCGTATTTTATGGTTCTCCTGAGGTCAGGACACCTGACAAGGTCAACTGAACTGTTCTAACCACAACTCAAAAATCACATTTGTAAAAGGGCTGCTGACCTTGGCATTGACCCATGAAGGTTACTTGTGGTCTTTTTCATGATGTAGTAGCCTGGCTCTTCCTTTATAAAAGCATGTCAGAACAAAAGTCCTTTGTTTTTCGTTGTGCTGCCTGACATTTGAGGAAGAAAGAACTTGTGGACAAACATTTTCAGTGAGTTGAGTGCTTTTAAAGTTGTCTTATTTTGAAACGTGGCTTTTATATTAAAGTTTTCTAACATAAAATCATCCCAAACTATTTTATTTAGATTTTTATAACTAAATTATCTTTTACTGACAGTTCACTTAATCAACATATTTGGTTGGATGTTTTAACCACCTGACATTTTTAAACTTTTGGAGGCAAAAAGAAACTAAAATGGATTTTATTTGCACTGAAAATTTTTTCACAAAAAAGGCATTGTTAAAATCAAAAATTAATTTTTGGGAAAAAATGGACTTGGACTCAAAAAATGCACATCATGTCAATGTCACATGTATTTTTTTCTCACTTGTAGCTCATTGAAACAGGGAATCCTAAAAGAGTCATGGTGACTCCCTATGCTCGCTCCATTTGTTGTACTTGAGATGGAAGTTCACACTGACACCAAATTTTAGGTGAGATTGTGGAGACTGGAAATACGAGCCTGAGACTTTGAGAGAGGAGACTTTGACACATGGTTAGGGTTGTTGAGGGGCTCTACCAACTGACCATTTTTGTGACCTATATGACCTTCCAATGAGCCACTGTGGACCTCAAGTTGATAACTCCTCCATTTGTTTGGCTAAGAGAATCTGTGGAATTCTGTGGAAAGTGCAGAGTCTAATCTTTCAATCCATACCACATCTGCATTTGTAAGTAAAAAAAGGAGACATTTTATTATGATTTGACAGAAACTTGTTGTGCGTAGAGTCTTGTTTTTGGAAAGGAAAATCATCCTGGATACACTCTGTCCCCAGAAACCACTAAATACATGACAACACAAACACACACAGCAAGCAGAAAGTCATTTGGCAGTGCTTCGAAATTAAATCAATGCTTTGCAACAAATATGCATTTTCTATAATGATTCCATGATCTTTCCTCACCAATTACCTGGAAAGCAATCAGAAAAGCCTAATGAAGGGGCCCTCGGGGAGCCATACACTGCAGTCCAGAAGATTGGATTTCATCACTGGAGGAAAAGAAGCCAACCAAAAGTTCTAATTGACAGTCTGATCGCCTGAAAGGACTGAAGGCCTTACAGTATGAGCTAGCGCTGCTTTCTTGGTTTTATTCCAGAGATGCTAATGTTTACCAGCAGATGCCTCTGATTTTCGGGATACTTGCGTAATCGGTTGTAATCATTTGTTCTTGTTATTGTAATCAATTGTACAGCTGAGCTACTTCAATATGCCAAGGCTTTTTCTCACTCACTGTGGTGAAACTCTCAAAATATTGACCTACTTGTTGTTTTAGAAAACCACTGACCACTGATCAATCCCAAAATACATTTAGCTTGATCACCCAACCTAACCCATCTGATCCCAATCCAAAATAATTGTGTCCTGGGTTAAAAATTGAGATTAGAATTAAACTCTGCTGGCTAATAGGTCTCTGGAAGTGGGATCAGAAACAATCCTTATAAGCCAATTATTTGTTGTTAAACAACATTTTTCAAAATATTTAAAATCATTAAGGAACCCAAAATGTAATTGAATTTGTCATCATGAGCTAACTTGAAATTATATATTCTAAGTTGTACTGACTCCACACACCCCGTCTCGTCTCCAGGCTTTTTATTTTATTGTTCTGTTTTAAAACTTTACGTTATCAAAAGGTACAGATACATACTTTTCACCTGGAAAAACTTATTTAAGGTGCACAACTGGACCTTAAACCCACTCTTGTACCTTTGAGGGCACATTTACATTGTCTGTACTTTGATGAACAAAAAAAGTATATGAACAGAACCTTTATGTCAAAGCTACAGTGTAGCTTTGAAAAATAATTGTCTGCAGACATAGTTCTGGCTGACCACTACAGTACAGACCAGCATGCATTTCATGTTAGTCTAAGCTGGTTTAGTGCGGGTCTGGTTCTGGTTCAGCTGGTCACCCCAGTATGGTCATCCTGGTTGACCAGCATACCAGCATCCAAAACAGAGCATATGCTGGTTTTGCTGGTGACTGCTGGTTTTTCTAGCAGAGATATACAAGCTTATAAAAAAACTGTTTTATGATAATATCTGAAAGCAAAAATTAAAGGACTACAAACATTTAAAATGACATGTTAAATAAAACTAATATATAGCCTATTTGGAACATCCTGTCTTCCCTGCTTTGTCTTTCCTAATTTCTGTCTGTCTGCCTTTTTTTATTCTTCCTCTTGTTTCTTCTTGCATGTGCTTTTGCTTACATCTGCCATGTGCGTTTGTTGTTTTGATCTGTCTCCTCCACTGTCCCACCTATGTGTTGTCTGTAGTCCTGCCTTCTCATTAGCCCCAGGTGTTTCTCATGTGTCCTTTGTGTATTTATTCCTCTTGGTTTGGTCTGTTCCCTTCTTGCTATTGTTTGTAGTGTGTTTTACTGATTCTTAGTTCAAATAGTCATTCCTGTGTCTTTTGTTCTCTGTTCTTTACTTTTGGTGGTTCCTTTCATTTCTTTAGTGCTTTCCTTGTTCTGCTTTTCTTTTGTTTCTGGTACTTTCTTTGCTACATTCTCCATGGACAACAATAAAACTGCTAGCTCGCACTTGCACCCTGCCTTATCATCTTCTTCAGCTTCCAACATGTTACACTATTAAAGACAATAATGATTAAAGCCATTTGCACACTACAAGACGATGTCCCCATTGTAAATATGGTGCGTACCACTGCTATAACCATACCCTTCCCTTGTGCAGGTGCATTTCTTTTATTCCCACATATCATGTCATATCAGTCAGATGGGTTTCGATGACAGAGGACGTCGTAGGGTGAGAGATCATGAGTAAAGATCCACTCACCATGGCTGTTTTCTGGCATTGACCTACAAATAATCTTGTCACTGATTTGTCATAACCCAGTCAAAGCTTTCTTGGCAGCAGCTGAAAAATGACCAATGAGAGATGACATAGACCCATTTATCACGCACTGTTGTGACCCAGTGCCTGAGAGATTGCTGGGCTCTGAATGTTAGCCTCTGTGTCACAGACTTCATAAAGAGTCCAGAAATCAAGGAGCATTGTAATATTAGTCATATGTCTGGTCCCAATTCTTTTTTTCTTTTCTGACTCATTGCCTTTGTTAGGGTTGCATGTAGGGTTGCCAAGTGTCTGGATTCAGACTGGAAAGTTCATTTTGTTTGTATTTCGTTTGTTGAAATAGATAAAGCACTGTTCTAGCCCTGTCATTGCGCTTCTCTTGGCCTCTCTCTCTCTCTCTCTCTCTCTCTCTCTCTCATATATGTGTGCATGCCATGCAAGTGTGCATTCCACCAATCATAAGTGATCATGTGACCCTGATGTGTGCAGTAGGGGCTATTCATTTTTTCTAGTTGGCTAGTAATTCAAAAAAGTAATCGACCAGCCACCATTACCTTGTTTTTTAAAAAGAGAGTCACTGCATGTCACCGTAGATTGCTAATAAGGGCAGATGCTGTGTTTTGAGGGGTAAGATGTGCATTTCAGAAATATTTTTGTTATATTTATATATGAAGTCTCAGCCTCAGCCACTCAGACTGTCTGATGTGAACTGCATGCTAAAATCACCAAAAGAAAAGATATTGTTTTCAGATGTATCACTATTTTCCCATCATCAACATTCCATATAAAACTCAGAAGAAACGTGTAGTTTCACTGGTGGTTTTGATACTAAATTAAATGTCTATATTTGTGTTGTAGTCATGGTGACCCCTGGTTCCTATCACCACCACTGTAAAGAAATCTAAATCATTTCACACCAAACCACTCTGAATGACTCTGTTTATGTCTCAAACACTGAATTATGCAGAGATTTTGAAAAATGATTGTAATTCCCCTTTTGTCCACAATTCATTGTGTCATTTAAAGTCTTGTTTTACTGTAGTCTGCTGTTGAAATGTAATGCCTGTAGCTTTGTCTCTAAAAGTCTTCTGACTTGGAGAGAAAATGCTCATCTAGTTCAGAGACCCAGAAAGAAAATGAGTTATGATTTTTCATTCATGCTGTCCTTAAAATTCGTAAAAGTGTGTAGAAATAGCTAGAATAATCTCATAACATTCCTATAACAGTGTCATTATAAGATTATTATACATACTGCCTGCATTTATGATGCTTTTGCTTGCCAGTATATAATTGTTTTGCAGTGCTCTCATAACATGTCACATTGTCATTGAATATCAAGGCTGAGGCCCCCAAGGCGGCATGTTGTTTTGGATCAGTCGTGAGAAATGCAAAAGGAGAAACGCCAGCAGAAAGAATAAGGGAAGCTAATGAAAACATTTGAGAGGAAGCTGGAAGCGTCTGGCGAGTCGGAAGCAGGTGCAATTGAAAATAAAAGCTGATTCTCTCATTTTCCTCTCATTCTCATTCACTTTCTCATTTCATTTTTGAATAACAGCCATGAGGTGAGGACAAAGCAAACAGCTGGTGATGCACCACGGCTGGTTCTCCAAAGCTAGCCCCAGCACACGCACACCTGTTTAATACCTGTCTGAAAGATGAATATTTTCCTGCTCAGTGGAAAAAAATCCCTGGTCTGCGCAGAGCCAAAGAGTGGCGGGCCTCAGTTTCTTCAGGATTAATGCCAAATGCTGCTTCTGAGCTATAATGATAAGGTATATACAGAAAGGCTGCTTATTATAGAGAATGAAATGGCAGTATAGACCCAGTGGCATGGCTTTGTGAAGAGTAGGCCCACTCTACAGTCTTAAAGGAACAGTCCAAGTTCGGGATATTCAGAATATCCTAAAAAAGATCTATGGCAGTGTAGATGTGCAGACCTTTTGCATTCACTGCAAAAAATAATATCTTGTCAATTAAAATGATCTTAAATCTAGTCGATATATCCAGTGTTTATCCTGTTGAGACTGTTGTAAGCTTATTTTATGATTTTTTAACTTATTTCCAAACATTTCTTACCTGTTTTAAGTAATTTTATTAAGTAAAATTATTCCACTATGTTGGCAGATAATTGTGCTTGTTTTAAGAAATGCAATGTTTCAAGCAAAATTATCTGCCAGTATAGTGAGATAATTTTACTCAATAAAATGACCTTAAACAAATAAAAAAACTCTGAAAATAAGCTAGATAATCTTATAATAAGTGCAGTTATAATAATAACCATCTCAAAATGGAATATATTAGATATATTGACTAGAATTAAGAATTGTTTGCAGTGTTGGGCTTGTTTTGACCAACAGAGGAGCTGCTGTTGCTGTCCACTGACCACTTCAACCACTCGCTCGCCTAGTTTTAGGGAACACTGCTGTGTAAAACTCAACCAGAAGCTAGAAAGTGTCAATTGAGTTCACAACATCACCGTAAACATCTTTTCAAGATACGAAGTGACCCAGGGATTAAAGGAGGAGTGGGTTACGGGACTTGAATCGTACTACGAGGTGATCGCTGCTGATTTGTATAGACATTAATCTACTTGAAAGTAGCTACCATGCAATCTACAAATCATTTTTAAACTGCTTCAACTTTTTAGCATCCATAGATGACATATGGCATATGTTGATAGCAGTGTCTCTGTTTCTCCAGAACTTGAGCTGCCCAGGGGTGTTTAGGGTCTGGTATTGAGCTACAGCCACAGGCCTTTTTTCTGTAGTTTGATTACTGTTAGATCTTTATCAATCTTCGTAGTCAGGAAACAGGCAAGAGTCAAATCCAGAAAAGGACAAACATTACAAACATTACAAAAAACAGATCAGGCAAACAGAGTCCAAAAGGGGAAAGGCAAAAAAGTCCAAAATTTCAAAAACTCAGTCAAAATACACAAGAAGGCAAACGCACAAATGGAAACACTCAGTAGCTCTACTAGGAAAAGCAATACCTCTCAAAGTACTAATCTAAAGCCCGGGCTTATAAACTAATCACATGACAAGTTAGACAGGTGAAACAGATCAGTACTCAGGTGAGAGTGAATGGTGAATGGTGGATTGTGGAGGTGTCAGAGTCACATGGTCTCCCAGGGAGTTCTGGAAAATGGAGTTCCTGAGTGAGTCTGAGATGGCGGGATGCATGACACATGGTAGCAACTGTGTGATGTTCTAACACGGTTCACAAAGTTACTTAGTCAATGCCCAATTTTGTCAGTCAGCCCTGGCCACAGTTTATTACAGTACAGCAGTTACCATGGTCATAATAGAAGAAACTGAAACTGTCCCTTTCTTTTTAATAGATAATAACATTGGATATTTTATTGATATATTGACCACCAAATTGAGAATGTGCCCGGTTTTCATTTCAGAAATTTGGTCTCCTTATTCTGTTGTTTAACAATAAGAGGAAAACTTGTTGAAACTCTTGTCTGTGGTAATCGACCACACAAGATACTTTCCACAGACGTCCAGAACTCTTTCATGATGTAAAAACCCTTTCATCATGCAAGTTGGGATGCTGTGCAAAATGTAAATAAAAACAAAATTCAATTATGTGCAAATCATTTAAACCCTATATTTCATTGAAAATAGTACAAAGACAATATATCAAACGTTGAAACTGAGAATTTTTTTTTGTTTTTTGAAAAATATTTTGAATTTGATGCCAATAACACGCTCCAAAAAGTTGAGACGGGGGTTTGTTTACCACTGTGTTTCATCACCTCTTCTTTTAACAACACTCTGTAAGCGTTTGTGAACTGATGACACCAATTACTGTAGCTTTGAAAGTGAAATGTTTTCCCATTCTTGCTTAACATAGGATTTCAGCTGCTCAACTGTTCGGGGTCTCCGTTGTCATATTTTTCATTTTATAATGTGCCAAATGTTTTCAGTGGGTGATAGATCTGGACTGCAGGCAGGTCAATTTAGCACCCAGACTCTTTTATTACAGAGCCATGCTGTTGTAATACACGCAGAATGTGGTTTACCGTTGTCTTGCTGAAATAAGCAAGGCCTTCACTGAAAAAGACGTAGTCTGGATGGCAGCACGTTGCCAAAACATGTATATATCATTTAGCGTTAATGGTGCCTTCACAGATGTGCACATCACCCATTCCATGTGCACTATTGCACCCCTATACCATCATGAATACTGGCTTTTGAAGTGTGTACAGATAACAAGCTGAGTGGTCTTTAGCCCGGAGGATACAGCGTCCATGATTTCCAAAAAGAATTTCAAATGTTGATTCATCGGACCACAGGACACTTCTCTACTTCCCCTCAGTCCATTTTAAATGACCTTGGGCCCAGAGAAGGTGGCAGCATTCCTGGATCCTGTTTATATATGGTTTCTTCTTTGCATTTAAGAGTTTTAATTAGCATTTATGGATGCAGTGCCAAACTGTTTTCATAGACAGTGGTTTTCAGAAGTGTTTCTGAGCCCATGCAGTGATTTCCACTACAGAATCATGTCAGAATCAATTGTTTTTAATGCAGTGCCGCCTGAGATTCCAAAGATCATGGCCAGCAAATACTGGTTTTTGGCCTTGTCCATTGCATACAGAGATTTCTCCAGATTCTCTGAATCTTTTAATGTTATTATGTATCGTAGATGATGAAAAGCAAAAGTTGTTTGCTATTTTAGGTTGAGAACTGTTATTGTTGAATTGTTGCACTACTTGATCGTGCAGTCTTTCACAGAGTAGTGAACCCCTCCTCATCTTTACTTCTGAAATACTCAGCCTCTCTGGGATGCTCATTTAGACCCAATCATCTTACTGGCCTTTTGCCAATTAACCACCAGGTGGTATTTTTTACGCATTATACAACTTTACCAGCCTTTTGTTGCCCCTGTCCCAACATTTTTGGAACATGTTATTGGCATCAAATTCAAAATGGACATTTTTTTTTTCAAAAACAATAAAATTTCTCAGTTTCAGCATTTGATTTGTTGTCTTTGTGCTATTTTCAATTAAATATAGGGTTTAAATGATTTGCACATCATTGCATTTTGTTTATTTTTCACAGCGTCCCAACTTTTTTGGAAATGGGGTTGAATAATATAGACAATATAGATCCAAAGTGATGTTAAACTAAAGCAGTTTTGGAGTCTAACAGTAGCAATTTCATATTAGAACCTTATCTCATATCGTGGAAAACCACCTCTCAAATAGAGCCAATTTACACACACACACACATCTTTTAAGCCGTTTGTCCTTCTGGGTCGTGGGGGGGTGGGGTGGGGTGCAGTCGATGGGCAGAAGGCAGGAAACACCCTAGACAGGTCGTCAGTCCATCACAAGGCAGAGCCGATTTACATAGGCTATAAAGATAGGTTATGTAAAAATAAATTTTTTGGTACATAAAATCACAGTAACAATATAAGTGGATCAGGATAAGGGCCCTTTAAGAAAAAGATGTTATGACTACATGTCAGATATTAAACCTTTATTTTACAGATAGTAAAATGTGCAATCCAGCTCAATACAGCAGGGCAGCTCGCATGAAATAATAACATTACAATGATTAAAGGAATGAAAGGATGCGCCTGGTTTACGTTTATAAGTGTCCATCATTCTGCAGTCATGTGATTGGCCTCTTGCTGAAGTTTACATCCCTGAACCAGTATGGCATAATGGACATGACTTGGCTTCCACAGCACACAGTCACACAGAGCAAGTGCCATTCTTATTCCAGACGGTTCAGGCTGGCGTCCCTCGGGGCAGACTCTCATCCTCTACAGTTGTTGTTCTTCATATGAACTCTCAGGACGACCTGCTGACATCTAGTGTTGAGCTCATAAAATATACAGATGATCTGACTCTGAATAGCTTATGGGTTCCTTTCCACACTACATGCACTGACCTGCTGCTGATGCACTAAAACCAAATATATACATGGGGGGAAGCCAAAATAGACCACTAGAACTAGACCTGTTATCCCTGGACCAGTGCTAGCGTTGGAAATGAGGAAGATCTGTTATGTTCTTTTTCTGTTTTATTAACCAGAACCAGATGGTTTATATTTGCACTGCTCTGCTAAAAATACTGACCTGATATGTCATATGTTTAAGGTCAAATGACATGTTTTTGTTATCCTCTGAACAGTTTTGGGGCGCAATTTCTATTTATTGGCTTAACTTATTAAAAATAAGTGTAATGAGGGGGGGCGTGGCACGGTGGCGCGCTGTTGCCTCACCGCAAGAAGGGCGACCAGGGTCCCCTCTGTGTGGAATTTGCATGTTCTCCCCGTGTCTGTGTGGGTTTCCTCTGGGCTCTCGTGTGTGTGTGTGTGTGTGTGTGTGTGTGTAAGTAAGTAAGTAAGTAAGTAAGTAAGTAATTATTAGGGGAAAAAATACAGCCTAAAATAGAAATGTGTAACTGGCTAATTTGTGTGCTTTTTGTGTTCAGTTAATCACAGTCTGAGTATCTTAACCTGAAATAATCACAGGCTGAGTATCTAAACCTGGATTAAACACAGCCTGAGTATTTCAACCTGGATTAATCACAGACTAAGAATCTAAACCTGGATTAATCACCTGTTATAGGCCCAACTACAAGCCTACTCTTAACACCATAAAAACAACACATACTTTAATCTTTGAGTTCTCATCTTCTCATCTTCCTTTTTGAGAAATACCTGTTGCTTTTTACCCTCTCACTTGAGACAACATAATGATACAGTGATACATAATGACAAGTTGTTAGGAGGCCCCATGGTGGTTGCGAGCCCCTAAGCAGCTGCTTATGTCTCTTATTAGGTAGAGCTGGTGTAAAGCCCAGTCTCGTACCCCTGTCCTGAGTTCACTTCTCAAGGACACTCAGCCAAGGTTATCAAGTTAGCATGTGTTAATTATCATGCAAGCCATTACAGTTAACTGCAAAACCTTAATTGAGTTGTGTGCTAGCTTTGTTTGCTTTGTCGTCATGTTCATTTACGAATATATTTAAGTTCACAAAACGTTAGGCACATAGGCAGTTAGGCACACTGCCTATGCCTTTTGAGGTTCCACCCAGAATTGTTGATTGACAGCGGTGATACGTATGATTCATCCAATAACACTGAAAACCGCAACTGGAAACCAGGGGAAGTAAGATCAGGATGGGGATGTGAGATTGGTCACCAGACCAGCACTGATGTTATCTGTCATCACTGCTAGAACTTCACCAACGCACCCATCCAGCGGCCTCACTGGCCGAAGCGTTTGCCCACCTGCAGTGCATGTCTCACTGTGTGAGGGAAGGTGCATTTATTTCATGCAGTGACAGCGAGAGAATTTCCTCCCAACACAGTTGTTTGCCAACACATGTCAGGTCCTTACGAAGCGCATTTGTAGTCGGTGAATGGGCCTGTAAGCACAGTCAAGAGGGAATGATGGAAAGCGCTTTGCTGCAGAAAAGGCGGCGAAGTGAAAGAGAGCTGTTGTCTCTCGCTGTAACGGTGCCGTGTGGCTGACAGGCCAACAAAAGGATGAAGTGAAGACATCCAGGGGCCATAATTTAGCGACACGACGCAGGAAAAAAGACGGATATTTGCAATTATAACGCTACCTCTCCGGAGGCGCTGCTAATCTGCATTCACATTAGAGTCCTGAGTTAGAGGTGCGCTATTAATTGTGTATCGGTTACTGCAATTTTGAAGCGCCTCAATTAGCTCGTAGCGAAAGGGAGCAATTACTGAATTTCATTCGGTAATGCGGCCAAATGAAAATGAAATATTCAGCCTACACAACACTGGCAAATGACACCCTCAGGGAATCACTGAGTGAGAGTGGACTGACCAGTGAGGGTGTTGTAATCTCAGTATATGGGTCTTATAATCTTAATTGTAATTAATTGTCACAACCACACGATTACATAAATTACCCTCTTAAAAGTGATCACATTGCCTTTACTCTAAACACATGCAGTCAAAAGTTTGGATGTACCTGTTTGGGTTTTTCATGTCGGTGCTATGTAGTGCTTATATATATATATATATATATATATATATATATATATATATATTTACTCTTAAAAATTATGGTCCTTCAAGGTTTCTTCAAGGGTTCTTTAGTAGAAAGAAAATGAACCATGAACCGTGAGAACCAAGAACACTCAAAGAACCCATGTACAGCACCTTTTTGAAAAGCGTTCTATATAGCACCAAAAAGGGGTCTTCCATTGTTACAGTGCCAACCCTGTAATAATAGATAAACCCTTTTTAGTGCTTTGTAGAACCATTTTCTTTATTAAAGAACCCTTGAAGAACCATCATTTTTTAAATGTGATACAGTGACTGGCCATTTCATTAAGTCCACCTCCTTGTAACTACACTCACTGTCCATTTTGTCAGCTCCACTGACCATATAGGAGCATATATGGTTCATATATAGTTCTACAGTTACAGATTGTAGTCCATTTGTTTTTCTGCATACGTTGTTACCCTGTTCTCCAAAGGTCAGAACCCCCACAGGACCCCAACAGAGCAGGTATTATTTGGGTGGTGGATCATTCTCAGCACTGCAGTGACACTGACGTGTGTTAGTAACTTTACAGGAAAAGGATAAAATATTTTGTAATGTAAGTTAATGTAAAGAGGTTTTATTTCAAGGATTTTTGGACCATTTCTATATAAATACTCAGCATTTTGGAATGAATCTGGAGTTTCATTTCAAAATGCTGTATAATCATTTGTAACAATTATGGATGTAATGATTTTTCTGAAAAGAATAACAGCTGGTGTATAATGAAAAACACACTTTTATTTCTCCAATAAATGCAGTATTAATCATAATACAGCACTGAGACTTGTATGACTTTGTATGTGTAAAGCTAACTCCCATCTACATCATGGGAAAAAAAAGAGAAGCTTTTCAGAATTAACCCCTCAGACTGAACCCCTTCATTCATATATACATATATTATATTAGGTAATTTGACTGGGTGTTCAAACTTTTGTGTGTGACTGATTTCACAAATCAAGAAGGACATGCAATTTGACGAAGGATGCACAAACGACTCATAAAATAAAATAAATTTTAAATGACAAAAATGTCGAAACATAAAAAATGTTTTTCATTCCAACAACAACAATATATATAAATGGTTTTTAAAAACCGATTTATATTGAACATGTCAAAAATATTTGGCGAAGCAAATCAAACATTCTTTTGGCTGCACTAATCTGTACTTTCCTGAATTGATTCGCTGTTTATGTCCTGTTTTCTCTCAAGCGTGTCCCTCTGATTTAAGGTAGTGAAACTAGTGAAGAATAAGTTAAGGAGAAAAACTGAAGTTGTTGGGTTCTGCTAAATAATTCAAGCTCTAGTGAAGCGTAAACATACACTACTTCTGCTCATACATGTCATGAAGCAGCAGCAGCTCGTGATTGGTTGCTTTGCACGGCCCCTTCCTGTCAAAGCAGGCTGTTGGCCGTACTAAGCGATGAAATCTATTGGTTCATCAGACATGTGGCTTGTGAGACTCCTCTAAGCAGAGATATGTTACTGTACTCTGATGACTGTTTATCTGTAAGCTAATTTCCCCCGAATCGATACGTCAGTAGAGCTCTTTCTGCCTCTGCTGTCCTTTTGCTTTCCTTTGGCAGAGTGTGCTTTCTGTGGGCTGGCGATGATGAATGAGGAAAGAAAAGACACATTACTGAACCACCAACTCCCATTCCCTGTCTTTCTCCCTCTTTCTCTCTCTCTCTCTCCTGCTTCTCATTCCTCCCTCCGCTCACCAAAATTCGCTCCATTAGGTGTGTTTTTTTAGAAATATTCTCAAATCAACTTTTCCCATTCCTGCCTCCTCCTCCTCTCTCAAGGAATCACGACTGCTCTTTTTATGTTTGCCTCTCTTTCTCCCACACTATGTATTATTCTCTCTTTTCTCCTCCGCTAATTAATGCGCTTATTTTACATTTATCCAAGTGCGGCCCCCTCGAATCTGAAACTTTCAATCTGATTAAAGCACGTCAGCTTTGTGCGGAGCGGAGAACAGTTTTCTTTTTCTTTTTTTTCTTTTTTTTTTTTGCTTCTGTGGCACAGAACATCTCTCATTCTGATACATCTGGCCACCCACTGTGCAGATACAATATGCATCTCAATACATAACTTACAATGTGATACAAAAACGATACCATGAAACTAGTAGTGGGTGATATGGCCAAGAATTTATATAATAATGTAATTAAAATTTCAGTATATATCAGGTTATATATATATGCTTTCCAAATAAAACCATTTTAGATGCATAAGTAAACCTATTTTTGAACGTTAACAGGGGCTTATGTTCATGTTTTAAAGGGGAATTCCAACAATTTACAGTAGTGGTGATAGGAACCAGGGGTCACCATGACTACAACACAAATATAGCCTTTTATTTACTATCCAAAACCACCAGTGAACCTTGACATGTCTTCTGAGCTTTGATATGGAACGTTGATCATGGTAAAATAGTGGAAAATCTAGAAACAAAACTTTTATTGGGGACTACTATTAGGATTTTAACACGTTTTAGGCCAAATTTCTCATAAAACATCATCATCTATCATAAAACAATGTCTTAGACATCAGGCATCAGTAGTAACTTTCTGTGAGGGAGCTTTTTTAGAGGTGGACGTCTGGTTCCTATCACCACCACTGTGAATAATTCTGACTGCAAGTTTCTCTTTAACAGCATTTCACACCAAACCTCTCTGAATGACTCTATTTACATCTTAACCATTTAATTATGCAAAAATCTTGAGAGATCTGTGAAATTCCCTCTTAAATAAGGACAATTTCTGTCAACAAACGTAAGTGTGAGATATTTTTATTGTGCAAAATAGTAAAAGAAAATTGAACAATATATAGATAAACTTATCACTGAATTGCTTTCTAAATCTGGCACCACCAGCCAGGCAAAATGTTAAATGTTACGTCACGTCTGAATTTCTACACAGCTGAAGTCTCTTTATTCAGCATTCAGCAAATTTTCCGTTCCTCCTTAAATGGAGCAGCAGTTACATTCAGGTCTCTATACAGGCACCTAAATGAAACTGCCACACCAGTTAAGGTGGAACAGAAAATTCAAATAAGACTTTAGCTTCCTCAGTTTGTCTCACATGTACCCCATAAACTCACCCCCACCCTCCTACCCCTGTCAGTCACGGGTGCAGGCCCTGAGACTGCAGTGTGGTCTGATGCAGCTGATTGAGTCAGCTCCTCAGGTGGTACAAGAGAAAACAGAACTGCAGCAGTCTGGTCAAAGAACTTGTAGAGAGGAGACTTACCACTCTGTAATGTCTTCCAGTTTTCTCAAATGCTAGAGGGTGCTCCCGAGTGAGTCCAAAATGATGGCTTAATATGGAGCATTTGAGCAAAATCATAGTTTAGAAAATTTCCTGAACACAGAACAGCATATAACAATTTAACACCACTGTTATATTTTTTAAGAGCTTTTGAACTCGAGTTATAGGAGCTTTATGTATGTTCATGATGTCAGTGATCACAAACAGCCAATGAGCTGCTCCACTCGCCAACCAATCAGCGCTCAGTAGCAGTAATGTTAGCATCCTGCTGCCCAAAACCTGTTTGCTGTAGAAAAAAAAAACATACAGGTGAGTTTTCTTTGCTTTTTTAATAAAATACATCTTTCTATTTTAACTTTTCGTTTTTAGCCGTTGAGCTCCATTTACTCCCATTCATTGAGGACTCGTGGGCTCCCTCCTGTTTTTGATATAATGAGGGAAATAGGAAGTGACGAGGCTCCTCATAAACTGGCTCTGGTCTGGTGTCCATGTTAGGCTAAAGCTAACGCCAAAAACGCTTTACACTGCTGTAATGGATGAACTGGTTAACCGCTTTACTACACTTCTAATATGATATGAATTGAATATATGGCTTGTAGCTGGTGGTCAGATTTGGGTATTAAATACTATGGCAGGGACAAAATATGCAAAGTGCTCCAGAGAGCATGGAACATTTTGTTATTCAAAAATAAACTTGATTTTTTTATCATTTTAGTGCTGACATTCATCTGAAAATTGGAAAAAAATGAGTGTAAGCCGGTTGAAAAAAAATAATTGTGAAAAGCATGTTAACATGAACGAAACCAGAGACATCTTTTATCTACTGGATATTAACGCTGCAGGTTTTCATTTTCAGATGAAGAGGCTTTGAATGATTAACTCCTTAAATTCCCAGGCTTATTACATATTACACTCTTTAAAAAGATGGTGCTGTATATGGTGTACATAGAATATGTTGCATATGGTTTTGTATAGTACCAAAAATGGTCCTGCTATTGTTATGATGTCAAGCTTTTAACAATGGAAGAACTTTTTTTGGTGCTGTATAGAACCCTTTTCAGAAAGGTTCTATATAGAACCATATACAACACATTCCCCATCAATCTGAAGAATGATTTCACCATGCAAACAACAATTTAATCATGTAAAGTGTTCATGGTTCCATTTTCTTTAGTAAAGAACCATCATTTGTAACAGTGTAAAGCTTATTATTCAATAACTACAGGGACTACAGTGTAAACTGGCTGAGCTATTCTTGGTTATGGAGGTGTGTAATCAAACTTTGGACCGCTGGTGGATCCTGGCAATTTAAGGGATTAAGAATAAGTTAATGCTAAAGCTAATACTGTGGTTAGCAATCATCGGGGTCCAAGCACTGGTGCCCTGTCGAGCTGGTATAACACAAACGATAGGCAAAGTTTTTAGAATAGATTTTTATAATAGATGTGGGATAAATTTTTGACCTTTTGACCTTGGTATGATAATCAAAATACATAGAAAATAATATGTTATTTGAACCTGATTTGTGCTTGCATGATATTTAAGCTTAATGAACAAATTAATTCCACATCAATTCTTGCATTTTATTCTTGCACTTCAATTTTATGTTCAGACATTAAAATTTGTGCTAGAAAAAAAACGCTGCCGGACTCCGCTACAGGGGGACTTGTCACTTTTTCATGGCTCATGAGTTTTCGTGTCTAATTGTAACCTGTAGTCTCTCTCTCTGTAGGTTCTCTGTCCCTGAGCGTCTTCCTGGTGTCGGTCAGTCTAACGGTATGTGTCGTGTGGCTCGTGGCACTGTGTGGTGTCTGTGGATGGTGCCAGCGCAGACTGGTGAGTGAAGTCTCTTCCTGTTTAACAGTAAATCAATGCTGCTCAAACCTTGCAGATTACATCAATTAATTAAAGCCCTCAGCTGTATGACCTCCCAAGGTTTATTATTCAGTAACTACATTACAGCAATACACACTGGTAGAGTTGTTCTTGTGCTGTTTTTGACACAACTTAGAAATGGGGGAAAAAAATCTTTTCATTTTCAACCTCCACGCATTCAAACTGCACAGTGGGAAAAAAACTGGATACCTCTTGGAAAGTGAGTGTTGTTACCAACATGCTAAACAGCTAACATTACTGATAAGAGTGATAAGTGTAACATGCATGATGTATTTACCTGAAAACAGATTTGACCAACTAATGTGTCTGTATGATGATAGATCTATAGCTAATAATATAGATAATAATACTATAATTTACTACATAAAACAGCCACTTTATGACTGTTGATGCTGTGAGCAGCCATGTTGGTTTGACCTCATACGCTGAACTCGGAGTTGAAACCACCCTGACTTTCTGAGTAGGAATTCCCAGTTGAGGAGGCATTTATTTGTTTTTCCTAGTCAGAGGTTGGAATTTCTGAATTACAAGCTCTAGTCAAACGTACTAAGTACAGAAGTATGTAATAGATGTTTGGACTCACCAGCGGGTTCTGGTCATCAGCAACAAATGGGTTCCGGTCTGTCACTGTACCCTCCAATTCCAGTCGTTAAGTACAAGTCATCCATTTTTCACTGTCAGGAAAATTGAAGAAAACATATTTAACACAGCATTACACAGATGTTATAAATATATATTGAATGAACATTGATATATATATTGATTGAACATTGATATATACGGAATGAACATTGATATATATTGATTGAACATTGATATATATGGAATGAACATTGATATATATTGATTGAACATTGATATATATGGAAGGAACACTGATATATATTGAATGAACATTGATATATATGGAATGAACTTTGATATATATGGAATGAACATTGATATATATTGAATGAACATTGATATATATGGAATGTAAAGGTATATATATTTAATGAACCTTGATGTACATGGATCGAACATTGAGATGAAAAAATGAATAATATAATTCATAAATTCATTCATGTTTTGTTTAGACAGAGAGGGACTTTTGGGGTTGTGTGTGTTGTAGCCTTGCATCCCCCCACCCCCAAACAGACTGTTTACATTGTTATTTAATGTTGCTATGTTGTTGTTCTTCAGTTACAGTGTGTGTGTATGTGTTTACTGTGTTTTTTTGTGTCCAGCTCAGAGTTAGTGAGAGTGTGTTTGTGTTTGGTGACCATCAGAAGAAAGAGTAGGGCTAGGAGTGACCTACCTCAATTTTCAGTTGCTGTTCAAGTGGCATTGTTTCCTTTGCTCTCAATGAAAGACAATTTTTCAAACAGAAATTATGGCCTCATCTGACTCTTCTTCTGCACCATGTCAAATTATGTACATATTGAAGCTCCACCCATCTGTAGCTTCACATCATATATCAGCCACTCTCAGGTCACTCTGTCCACGGAATCACTGTGTATATTTACTGGTCACTTTATCAGAATTCCCTTCCTTTAAGCTCCACCTGGAGTTTGTTAATGCCCATTTATTGATGTACAGTTTTTGTTGGCCATCCTTAACCCTTCAACAGCGACTTTCGTTCAATATATATCAATGTTCAATCCATATATATCAAAGTTCATTATATATATATCAATGTTTATTGTATATATATATCAAAGTTCATTCTATATATATCAATGTTCATAAAATATTTCCTGTTTGGCTTGCCATAATATATATATATATATATATATATATTTAAGAAGTGATGAATGAGAGAACTGGGTAGGGACCAGTGAGGGGAAGTACAAGGTTGGTGTTTCTAATAAAGTGGCCAGTTAGTGAAAGTAAAAGGAAAGTGTTTCTAATAAAGCGGCCAGTGATTGGAAGTTCAAGGTAGATGTTTCTAATAAAGTCGCCAGTGAGTGGAAGTACAAGGAAGGTGTTTCTAATAAAGTGGCCAGTTAGTGAAAGCACAAGGAAGTGTTTCTAATAAAGTGGCCAGTGAGGGGAAGTACAAGGTCGGTGTTTCTAATAAAGTGGCCGGTTAGTGGAAGTAGAAGGTAGGTGTTTTTAATAATGTGGCGAGTTAGTGGAAAAACAAGTGGGTGTTTTCACTACAGTGGCCAGCGAGTGGCCACAGGTTCTCATTTTCTTATCCCTTTTCTAATGCCGGCTCAATCAAAATAATGTGTTTTCAGCATTTATCCATCCTGTGTGCGCAGTGAGCCTAAATGGAGCGCAGTGAGTGGAGAGAGCATGTTATTTCAGACTGAAACAAAAAGAGCAATAATTGGCCTGAATGGTGAATATATAAATAGACATGAGGAGGTGAGTGAAGAAGAGCAAATCTGTGATTAATAGGCAGTTAATAAATATAACCCACAAATGGAATTAATCACTTCAATTTAGTATAATTGAATTAGCCTCTTTTCAAGTTTAATGATTCATCCATTACTCAAATTAATTAGCTTTGCCTGTTTATGAATATGCTAACTTATTTATGTTGTGGTAAATGGCAGCAACAGGCCTCGCTTTGTTTTTGCCATGAATGCCCACTTTTAATTAATGAACATTAATGAAGCAAATAGGGAAAAGTCGCTGTCGAGATGGTCTTTAGAGAGGAGAGGAGCAGAAGGGTGGACTGTGGGGTGGCTTAAGAGCGCCCAGGCTTTAATTACACTCAGTAATGGGCTGTGGTCCGTATCCACACCCTGCAGGCACCTAGCAGCTTACTCTTATTGCAAAGAGGGATTACCTCTCGCTCTCTATTACTTCTCATCCCTTTATTCCCCTATTTTTGCTCCCATGACCATGAACCAGGATCCCTCAATGCAAGCAATTCTCCTTTATAAGCTCAGTAATCACACCGCAGCGGGGCTGGCCTGGTTCTCCAAATGCATCAGAGCACGACAGTTATTGTAAGATCAGTGGGAAACTTTCTCTAGCAGTTAAAACCATAGTCTAGCAAACAGATTACACAGTTTTCCCTCTTACAACCAGCCAAAACATGTGGTGTTTGGTGTTTGAATTTTGCTTCCTTACTTTTGCACTGGAGCTATGGGCCTAATCCTATGTTTACATGTTGGCAGTAGATGGATGACGGCAAACCAGATATTCCATAGTTTTCAATGGAACTGCAACAGAAAATTCTGCCACCGCCAGCATTAACTATCAATATATGAACACAGCATAACACAGAATTATCACTAGAGACAACGTCAACGTCACATTAGTGTAGCGTATGCGAAGAGCGAGAACCCATGTGTCCAAACTACAGTTCGACAACATTACCCAGGATACATTGTGAACGGATTACACTTAGATCACTCAAACCACGTTCAGAGGTGAACAGAGATGGATTTTGAAGTGTAAATGAAATGTGTTTTTGTTATCCATAGTAATATGACAAAGAATGAAAGCTTATGAAACAATAAAAACTTTAGTAAATCTGGCAGGTTATGTAATCAGTCGCAAGGGTAATATCTCCACCTGCATTTTGCCCAATCTTCTCATTATGCACTCTCAGAAAATAAGATACAAAACTGTCACTAAGGCAATGCCCCTCTTGTCACTGGGGTGGTACCCTCAAGGGTACATCTCAGTACCGTTAGTCAGGGAACATAACTGTACCATAATACACTGAAATTTTATTTTCTAAGTTGTATTGACTCCACACACAGCGCCTCGTCTCCAGGCTTTTAATTTTATTGTTCTGTTTTAAAACATTAGGTTATAAAAAGGTACAAATATGTACTTTTCACCTGGAAAAACTTATTTAAGGTGCACAATTGGACCTTAAAACCACTGTGGTACCTTTGAGGGAACATTTACATTGTTTGTATCTTGATGAATAAAAAATGTACCTGCACAGAAACTTTATTTCTAAGAGTGTGTGTATGCATATGTACGAGGAAGAGAAGCACATTTTGCATTTTTCTTTGCACATGGTTCAGAAACTGCAGGTTAAGGTCCATGCACCAGTTTTGTGTGTAATGCACAGCCAGAATGCATCTGAATTGTGCCTGAAACTGGAACAAAAAGCTCAGTGCATCAGGCCCAGAGTGTAGTGAGTCTCAGCAGTGACAGTTTTGGTCTTAAAGCATTAAATACTTGACATGGTTTGAGGCAAATGTGTGATGATTTAGGCATGCAGTTAGCACAATGCTAATTGTGCTAACTACACACATGAGTTTCTGTTACTTGTTAGCTACATTAGCCTTGTAGCTGCAGTAAAAAGCTAAATAAGCTAACTTCAGACATCAAGCATGTTAGTGATCGCCAAGCAATTGCTTTAGGCACAAGATTTAGAGATATTGTATCTCCAAAGTGGTAACTTTAAAAGGAGAAGGCAAAAACTTTTTTTTTTAATGTACGTTAATGGAAAGAGATTTTACTCCAATTAATTTTGGACCACTTTTGTTAGTCCATTCATCATAAAATTTGCACACAGCATAAAGATGCTGTGTTTCAAATGATTTAGAAAATTAAAACTCCAAAAGTATGTTTTTTTCTTTTTGAGAATAACGATATGTAGGGCACATATCCATCAATCCCTTACCTTTCCCACCACTTAAAGTAAAGCACTTTACAGGGGGAAGAAAAAGTATGTGAACCCTGTGAATACCTTCATTTATGTACAAAGTCATCCTAAATTATGGTTTTCATCTAAGTTACAACAAAGAACAAACACAATCTGTTTAAACTAATAGCAAAAACAAATTAACATATTGTTCTCATCCATATTGAATACATCATTCAAATGCTGATAGTGTAGGTCAGAAAAAGTATGTGAGCCCTTAGGCTAATGACTTCAACAGAAGTAAACTAGAGTCCAATCAATGAGATGAGATTGGAGGTGTAGCATAAAGCTACTTTAACTTTTAAAAAGCACTCAGACATTTTGAGGTTGCTATTTACAAGAAGCATCTGCTGGTGTGAACCATGCATCGCAGAAAAAGAGATCTCAGAAGACCTACGATTAATAATCATTGTTTTTTTCAAAAAGCTGGAAAGGATTTCAAAGTGATATCAAGGAGTTTAAGTATTCATCAGTCTACAGTTAGACACACTGTCTATAAATGGAGATGATTAAGTACTGTGTCTACTCTCCGTAGAAGTGAGCGTCCAACCAAGGTTACCCCCAAGGCACAATGCTAAATGCTCAATGAAGTAAAAAAAAATCTTAGAGTAAGAGCTAAAGGCTTGAAGGAATCATGAGTCTACCACACAAGCAGCACTGAATAGGCATGGTGTCCATGGCAGGACACCATGGAGGAAGCCACGGCTGTCTTAAAAACAGCGTTACACACCTAAGGTTTGCCAAAGAGCACCTTGGCACTCCAAAACGCTGCTGGGAAAACGTTTTGTGGACTGATGAAACTGAGGTTGAATTGTTAATGAAGGATACATAGCATTATGTACAATGTAAAAAGGGCACTGCATGCCAACATGAAAACACCCCAACAGTGAAGCATGGTGGTGGGAGCATCATGATTTGGGGCTTCTTTGCTGCCTCTGGGCCTGGACTAACTGTCCAGTTCCATCATTGATGGAAAAATGAATTCCCAAGTTTATCAAGATACCCTACAGGATTGTGCAGCTACCAGAAGCACTTGATTGAGGCTATTGCTCCAAAGGAGGTTCGACTAGTTATTAAATCCAAGGGTTTGTTTATGTTTTCCACCAGCACTGTGAGTATTTATTTGGTTTGCACAATAAAGACATGAAAGATTATAATTGTATGCATGTTTTTAGCTTCAGCAGATTTGTGCATGCTTATGATTTAAATGAAAAACAAATCACATTTTATGACCAGTTCATGCGGAAAACTAGATAATTCCAAAGGGTGCTTTTTCTGTAGAAGTAGAAGAACATAAATACATAATTATATTACATAAGGATGTTATAAAAGGTTGCAAAACTAAATTAATTAAGGGTGACTGAATGAGGCAAGGCAACTTAAAGCATTTGAGTGCTCAGCCAAGTTAAGTATAAACAAGTAAAGACAGGTGTTAAAGGCATTTTCACTGGACAGCCTTGGCTCAGCACTGCTGTTTGTGTTCTGGTATGTTTCTGGTTTTACCCTCAGACGTGTCTGAGTGCTCTCTGCTGGGTTTCCCAGTGCGCCTCGTCATTTTCTTCCCCCTCATGTACAACGTAAGAACCAAATCAGACAGAGTGTGTGTTATTTTAGTCTAAACACCCTGTTATGCTGTCAGGGAATATCCACACTGACGTGGCGTGGCGTGGGGTGGGTTGGGTTGGGGTGTTGTGTGGAAAAACGTATGAATCATTAGGGTGCTGCTGCCCAGACTCCTCATAGTTTAACCTGCAGGCTTCAACTGCACACACACATACACACTTACATAACACATTTGTTAGCCGAATCGCTTCGCAGTAACAGCGCAACAGCACCAAAAGGTTAAGATCATTTTTAACACTGAAGTTTTTAAACACCTCAGTATTGCTGCTGGACTGAAAACCAAAAACATCCAGCCAACAGTGTCCTGAGACCACTGATGAAGGACTAAAAGATGATCAACACAAACTGTGCAGCAGCAGATGAGCTATCATGTCTGACTTCACATCTACAAGGTGGACCAACAAGTTAGGAGTGTCTAAGAGTGGACAGTGAGTGGACACAGTGTTTAAAACTCCAGCAGCACTGCTGTGTCTGATCCACTCACATCAGTGCAACAAACACTAACACACCACCACCACGGCAGTGTCACTGCAGTGCTGAGAATGACCCACCACCCAAATAATACCTGCTCTGTGGGGGTCCTGTGGGGGCCCTGACCATTGAAGAGCAGGGTAACAAAGGATGTAGAGAAACAGATGGACTACAGTCTGTAACTGTAGAACTACAAAGTGTTCCAATATAATCAGTGGAGCTAAAACAATGGACTGAGTGTAGAAACAAGGAGGTGGTTTTAATGTTATGGCTGATTGGTGTATTTTGTCTTGTGTCACTTATCCTCTGAATTTTGAGGTCTTTGGAAGTCAAAATATGAAAACACATGCTACAAGCAAGTTAACTCTCTTGTGCACAGAAATGAAGTAAGTCTGCTAACTTCAGCTCTGTTATATACCAGCACCAGCTCCTCAAACTGCAGCCCGACACTGAGAAAGCCTCCAAACGACCACATTGGACAAAGCTTGCTCTTTGGTTTGGGGTATTTTGATGGGGTGTTTGTTTGGCTTCATTCATACTGCAAAGCAGAGCAGAATCTTTTCCCCTTAAGATCTCAGGTTTACTACATACTAAGGCTTGTCATTCCGTAACTACAGGGAATTCAATGCGAACTAGCTGAGCTACTAGGTTGTAGAAGTGTGTAATAAAACCTTTGGCTCACTGGTTAAATCTGGGCTTAAATCAGCATGCATTCATCCAAAATTTCACCCAATTTATTTCTACTGGTAAATATAGTTAGAAAATCTAAACACCCCAAACACTTCATACTCTGAACTGTGTAATATTCATCATCATCATCATCATCGTTAACCGCTTAGTCCAGCTAGGGTCGCGGTAGCAGTTGGGAGAGCAGAGAATCCCAGATGACCCTGTCCCCCGCAACTTCCTAGAGCTCATTCCCGGGGACCCCAAGCCACTCCCAGGCCAACCTGGAGATATAATCCCTCCAGCGCATCCAAGAACGACCCCGGGGTCTTGTCCCGGTAAGCCGTGCCTGGTACACCCCCACCAGGAGGCGCCCAGGGGTCATCTGGATCAGATGCCCGAACCACCTCAGCTGGCTCCTCTCAGTAGCGGCTCTACTCCGAGCTCCTCCTGGATGGCCAAGCTCCTCACCCTATCAAATAGAGTGTAGCCCGCCACCCTGCGAAGAAAGCTCATTTCCGCCGCTTGTATTCGCGATCTCATTCTTTCGGTCATTACCCATAGCTCATGACCATAGGTGAGGGTCGGGATGAGGGTCGGGATGTTCACCACTACAGTCCGGTACAGTGACCGCATTACTGCTGCCGCCTGTCCCAGCCTGCGGTCGATCTCACGATCCCTCTTCCCATCACTCATGAACAAGACCCCGAGATACTCAAACTCCTCCACCTGGGGCAAGTCCTTTCCCCTTACCTGGAGAGGGCATGCCATCCTTTTCCAGGCTAAGACCATGGACTCAGACTTGGAGGTGCTGATCCGCATACCAACTGCTTCACACTCAGCTGCAAACTGCTCCAGTGCGCGCTGGAGGCATCCATGTGATCCAGCCAAAAGAACAACATCGTCTGCAAATAGCAGAGACGCCACCCTCCGGCCTCCACACATAATGCCCTCCTGACCACGGTTACACTTTGACACCCTGTCCATGAATATCATGAACAGGACACAGTCACACTTAATGCCGAGGTATACGAACACAGCTCTCACTCCGGAAGTACAGAGATTGAATGGCCTGGAGTAGCAGCCCTGGCACCCCATACTCGCGAGGGACCTCCCACAAGATATCTCGGGGAACACGGTCGTAAGCCTTCTCCAAATCCACAAAACACATGCAGACTGGGTTGGCAAATTCCCATGCCCCCTCAACAATCCGTGAGAGGGTGAAAAGCTGGTCCATTGTTCCACGGCCGGGACGGAATCCGCATTGTTCCTCCTCAATCCGAGGTTCAACTATCGGTCGAAGTCTCCTTTCTAGCACCTTGGCATAGACTATCCCAGGGAGGCTGAACAGTGTGATACCCCGATAGTTGGCACACACCCTCCGGCCCCTTTCTTAAAAATAGGGGACCATCACCCCGGTCTGCCAGTCCAAGGGTACTGTTCCCGGGGTCCATGCAATATTGCAGAGGCGTGCCAGCCACGACAGCCCCACAATATCCAGAGCCTTAAGCATCTCCGGACGAATCTCATCCACCCCCGGTGCCTTGCCACTGAAGAGCTTGCCAACTACCTCAGTGACATCCACCAGGGAAATAGAGCTTGACATGTCAGAAGCCTCTGGCCCTGACTCCCGTGAGGGAGGCATGTCTCCCAGGTTATGGAGTTCCTCGAAGTGCTCCTTCCACCGACCGACAATATCCTCATTTGAAGTCAGAGTTTCTCCACCCCTGCCGAATACAGCTTGGGCGCAGCCACCCCAACTGCTCCTGAGTCGCCGGACAGTCGTCCAGAACCTCCTTGAGGCTGACCGAAAGCCTTTTTCCATGGCTTCTCCAAACTCCTCCCACGCCCTGGATTTTGCTTCTGCCACCATTGTGGCTGCCACCTTTTTTGCCTGTCAGTACCTATCTGCTGAGTCGGCAGTCCTTTGAAGGACGTGGTTTACGAGGTGTGTCCTTTGAAGGCTGTGTAGATCTGCGAAGGCTGAACCAAAACAAGACAGTCTTTTCTACAGCGAATTTCCTGTTTGCGTCACAGCACCGCTGTTCCCGCCCTTATTGTTGCGTCATAAAAGCTGCTCCTGTCAAGTTCCTTTAAAGTTCTTTAAAGATAGAGAAACTTAGATTTAATTTATTTTTATTTTTTTCATTTATTAGAGCAAGAGATACTTCACTGCTGCGCCTGCATGGTAGCATAAATTTTGCTTCAGACCACATTGGCTTTTTTTAACATTTGTATTGTTAGCTATTCAACTCAGTTTACACCCAATGCTTATATTTAAAAGTGTCTCCTTAGCCACCGTTCACTCCTCTACTGTCACTGACATGTTCTCGAATCGAAGTGGCTCAAGAAAACTTGAGCTGTTTTAACTTTATGCAGTTTAACTTTATGCGGCAGCTGTGTGGCACCAACTAATCAGGCAAACAGCAGCTTTCTATTGTCTCACACAACAAGCATTTGCCTACATGGTTGCATGTGGACAAAAGCCTTTCAGTTAAACTGTGGAACTCTTTGTGCTTTTTGCAGCTGCCACAAAACTCTTCATTTTTTCTTGCCATATTTGCAGCCGAGTGCAGTTTAAAAATAGCCTGTTTGAGCAGGAATAGATGCTGTTGTAAACAGACCAAAAGTAAATAAGGAATATTTATTTTAACGTCACCAAGTCTACAGTTCTTCACAGGAACATAAGTTCATGAGAGCAGCCTGCTTGAATAAGAAGAGGATTTGTTTGAAATCCACAATTAAATAACAGACAGGTTCATTAAGGTCCTGTGTTTTAGACACACACACCTCTTAAGCGGTGAGGGAGATGTTAGCGTGGACACTACACAATTAATGTTCAGGGATACTCGGTTAACTGTTTGAGGTGCCAGTATTCGAATACTGAAATCAGTATCAAGTTTCTATTTATTTATTTATTTTTTATAAAGACAATGGTTCTATATAGAACCATGAACACCTAAAAGACCATTTTGTGTACTTAAATAGTGCTTTGCATGGTGAAATTGTTCTTCAGATTGATGGAAAATGTGTTGCATTTTTAAAATGGTTCTACAGAGCACCAAAAAGAATTATTCTATTATTACAAGCTTGACATTGTAACAATAGCAGAACCCTTTTTGGTGTTATAACCATTCACAACACTTTCTCTATTAATCTGAAGAACCATTTCACCATGCAAAGAACCATTTAAACATACAAATACATACACTTTGGGTCCACTTCAGCAGTTTTTATGCAGAAAGTAAAGAAATGCAATGTCTATACTGTAATATATAATCTAGGCTAATAAACAAATCAACAAATCTAGTTTTAACTCCTTGACAGGTTGATTGAATTCCCTTGAGTAGGTTAATGTTGTGAATACACAGTGTCTCCTTCTCTTCATATAGTGCTACATCACCTAGTGAGAAAGCCAGCAACAGTCACGGAAGCTAGTCACAATTTTATAGTTGATCTCTTTATGTCATCTACATAAAGTTTACATGAGTAATAAAACAGACACTACAGACATTTATATTACGTGAAAATGCAACACAAACAGCAACCACTTGTGCTTTGTGATGCATGTGTGTCGCATCTGATGTAAAATGGGCATAAGGCTTATTATGGGGGCAGTCATAGGCTGGAGGTTAGGGAACCAGCCTTGTGACCAGAAGGTCGCCGGCTCAATCCCCTCAGCTGACAGTACGTGACTGAAGTGCCCTTGAGCAAGGCACCCAACCCCCAATTGCTCCCCGGGCGCCGTGGATAGGGCTGCCCACCTATCCGGGCAAGTGTGCTCACTGCCCCCTAGTGTGTGTGTGTTCACTAGTGTGTATGTGGTGTTTCACTGCACGAATGGGTTAAATGTGGAGGTCTAATTCTGATGTGTTCAGACACAGTTGGCTAAAAGGTTCATTTCATAATTTCATTATTCAGTAACTACAGGGACTTCAGTGCAAACTGGTTGAGCTGTTCTTACGTTATAAGTGTGTAATAAAACCTTGGGCCTCCATGGCCATTTAAGGTGCTACTGTTTACAGAATAGGGACTAGGGATGTGCTTGGGTACTCAAGTTCTTGGTTAACTGTTTGAGGTGCCAGTATTCGAATACTAAAATCACTGCTCAGGTTCTGTTTCAGTACTGGAGGACAGTCTATAATCTACAGACTAATAATTCAATGAAATGACGCTTTTATCTTTAGCAACACTGTAAAATGTTACCATTTTGTTCTTGTTTGTAGGTATGTGAAAGCAGATGTAGCGCAGCTTTACCGCTAACTAGGCTAACTACTCTATCTGATGTTTGCCCTGCCCAGAAACAGTGGAAATGTGCCTCTCTGATAAATAACATGTTGGCACATCATCCACTGAGGAGAAAAGACCTTGTGTAAGACGATGAGTCCTCATCAGCTTCCAGTGTTGTACTAGTTAGCTATAGTTTTAGCTCATCATCCTTTGTTACTCATGTCATTCATCAACATGAAGAGCGCTGATGTCCTTTGGGTTTATGTTTTCAAATATATTTTTCTGCTTGCTGCTAATTTTTTGCACTTCTGCTTTTTTCCCCTAGCAGTAATATACCCAACCAGAAATACTAGAAAAAATATCTTTTCCCCATCCCACTCTATCTATCCATCCGTTCATGTATGTCTCCATCTCATCTCCTCTGCCTGCTTTATATTGCGTCCTTCTCTTGACACTCATTTTACTTTTCCATTTATTTTTTTCTTTGTCCTTGTGCTTTCTTTTACAGTATCCTTCGCTTTTCTCTTCTAGTCAACACACTCTTTCTAGACACTGTGATTGTGCCTCTATCACAGTGTAACATCATCCATCATCGCTTCAGAAGTGCTACATTAACCCTTGAGAAGGTTGAATTGGTGATAACAGAAGCGTGCTGTAGTTTTAATGAATTATTTCTGACTCAGCTCACTGAAACAGATGCAGAGCCCGCTATGCTTTTCATGAACCAGGGGGGTTGTCGTGTTCCCGTTTCTTTTATGGAACGTGCCATGAAACCACACTCTGAGCGCTGGTTACCGGTATAAAAGGTGATTAACATAAGAGGTTTTTTTGTGTAATGTTGTGTTGCCTGCATTTTATGTGCTGTATGTTGTGGGAAGATGAATCAGCAGACATTTCTTAAGTTGGTAGATTATTTGGTCATATTCTGGCAAGGTGGTTCTCCTGGTTTCCTGAACGTGAGGCTCATTTGCTATCATGTGCTATCATATTTTTGACTGAATGCTGTTTTTTTATGTTGATATCACTTTCATTCTTGTCTTCAGTGGACTTTTTCCTGAATAAAATGTTTGATAATTGTAACATTGTGAGAGACAAAGAGGCAGGATGCAAATGCAAGTTCTTGGTTTTATTTAAAATTCCTTGACACAACAAAATGAAGACAGCACACTACTAAACGAAATAAACAAAACCAAATACAGAGACAGCCAGTAGCAACCTATGTGCACTCACAAGGTCAATCAGAGATGATCTTCACTGATACATTTGAAAGTCCATAACATTTCATTTGAAGAATTAAGCTTCAAATGAAAAAAATCATTATATTATTTGCATTATTAATGATTAATGATACACTAAATTAGTGTATTTTAATAGTTACACCACCAACTGTGGTTAAGAATCTCTGCTTTAAACTTTCAGTCCATACCACTTTTCTTTCTGTGAATAAAGAAAGAGGACAATGCTCTATATAGAACCCAAAAGTGTTCTTCTATTGTTACGAGGTTGACACCATAATAATAGAAGAACCCAGAATCAAAAAAGTTCTATTTAGAACCATGTACAGCAAATTTTCCAGCAATCTGATAAACCATTTCATGATGCAAAGAATCCCTGAATCATGCAGAGGGTTCTTTGAGTGTTCATGGTTCTATAGAGAACAGTTTTCTTTACTAAAGAACATTTGAAGAACCATCTTTTTAAAGCGTGTATGAGATCATAATAAGTGAGTAGACTTCTTCTTCTTCTTTTGTATTCTTAGTGCTGGCCTTTACTATTTGTGAACACTACCCTACCAAATACGCTGAGACATTTGCTGTAATTGCAGATGATCTTTCTGGAAAATATGCTAATTAATTTCACTTTAAATAGACTGGGTGGTTAATTGGGGAGCGATTTAGTGGAAGACATTAGAAGGCAATGGACTTGTAGAGAGGGGTGATTGTAGGGTTAAATTTAGAACGAATGTCAGTATGAACCATTGCAGTGTACGTTAAAATCTGTATGCTACATTTTTAAAGGCAGCTGAATGTGAGACTGTGGTGAAGAAGCCCACAGCCCTGTATTAAATTCTGCTGAAGTCTGTATTTTTCTTCCTTTTTATTCCTGTTGTTGCTTTTCTGTGGTTGACTGGATATCCCTTCATGGTATTTGAATATCAAAATTATTTGAAATGCATACAGCTCCACTATACAGGTGTACAGTTACCGACTGTAGTCCATCATTTGCTACACAGTTTGAACAGTTGAGTCAGAACAGAGGGAAAAAAGAGTAAAAAAAAAAATATATATATATATATATATATATATATATATATACACATATAAAACCTAGGGCTTAGGACAAGGGCACTCGGCAGTGCAGTCTAGGGTCGTCTTTGCGTCTGTGGGGAGGAAAAAAAGAGAGGGAATGAGAACAGCTCTTGTCAGCGCGACTTGCCTCCTTCTGTCCCCAAGCTCCATTTTTAAAGGGTAGTCGGAGTGTGCGTCGACGGGGTTCAGCTGGGCTCTCATTAGTAGTTCCCAGCCGAGTTGAGGGTGGGTCCAGCTCTTGGCCATGTGTACCTGGCTGTCCACAACAATAGTGCTCCTGCAACTAAAATATATATATATATATATATATATATATATATATATATATATCGCTGCTGTCAGAACAAAACCTTGTGTCTCCATTTTTGTCGTTTTTTCAGTTTTTAACATAATTTGAAAACGTCTGTTGCACTTTACATTGTCTCAGTAATTCATGATGAATGGACCAAAAGAAATGGGCCAAAATGACTTGGCAAAATGTCTGGTTCCATTGACTCGCATTAAAAGTAAAGTATGTTTTTTTCTTTCTCCTGTAAAGTTACCATACAAGGTTTTATTCCAACAACAGTGATATATATATATATATATATATATATAGTATATATGTGTGTGTGTGTGTGTGTGCGTGTGTGTATTTTTACAAGCTTTTTTGGTGCATGTAGAACCAAGACAACACATTCTCCATCAAGCTGAAGAACTATTTCACCATGCAAAGCATGCATGGTCCTAAAAAGAACAATTGTCTGGTCTAAAGAACTCTTGAAAAACCTTTTTTGAGAGTGTAGGTATTTTTAATAATGTGTAGTTATAAAGTAGGTGTAATATTTATAGTTATTTAAATTTGATTAAAAGTTATTGTTGTGTCTTACTGTGCAGAAAGAAAAAACTACTATTACATTTTTGCTATCCTTTCACATCAAAACACATGGGAAAAAAATCTTGAACCTGTTGATTAGAATGGAAATTATTTTATGTAAATATTAAAAAATAATAATTGTGTAATTGCTTATGTAATTATAAATTTACATTTAAGTACTGCATCAAAATTGGCAATAATAATGCAAACTTAAACTGAAACGAGTGGTGTGCTAATGTAATAACAAGGAGCTGATTATAATCTCTGCATGTTCTGCTGTACTAATCGCAGAACATTATATTATTATCGCTAACCTTTATTTAAAACTGCTACATACAAGCTCAAATAATGACCTTTACAAGCTTAAAATGTCCACCAGCGTTAGCTTAGTGCTAGCATACTATTATAAATCCAATAGGGGTGCTAACGCAAATCAGCATTATCATAAGGTCCTAACTTTAATAATCATGGTTTAACACAGTGAGATTTTTGGCTAAAACTGAAAGAAGCATCATTACTGAGTAAGACAAATAAAAACAGTCATTTTCGGCGAGTGCAGTTATCCGATTATTTAAATGATCATGTAAACATCATACTCTGATCTAGAAATCCATTTAAGAAATCCAATAAAGAGAGCTGGATTTTGGCTGAATAATCAGATTTCCCAGCACATGTAAACTCTTACTCTGATTTCTTTCAGTCTGCACATGTGCAAAACAGACTGCAGTACCGGTAATAAGCGAGCAGTATTACTGCGAGAAATAAGACGGTGGTGCAATGTTTTTAAAAAAGCCACGGCAACAAGTTTCAGTTTTGCCTTACGTTTACGTCATGTCTTCTTCTGAGTTTATTGGCTGGTTGCAAAGCAGAAATCTGATTACTGCCTGACTCATGCAGACCTGGAGTTTCCCCATTATCTGATTACTCAAGATCACATTGATCAGATTAATGACACAATCTGATTTTCTGCAGTTTTTGGATTATTAAGTGCATGTAAACGCACTCAGTGTCGTAGGTGTTTGTTCTCTTATTAAATATCTAAAAAAACTCGCAACTCAGCTCTACTGAATAGGAACAAAGGTAAAGGAGGAGAGATGAGAAGAGGATAGAAGGAATGTGGAGGATGTGATGGGGATAATTCGGAGCCTCCTTAACGCTTGATCGACGGGAATAGGACAGAACCTGACCCATTTGGGGACGGCATGGTTTCACTACCCCCACCAGAGACAGCATCTGTGCCTCTCTCTCTCTCTCTCTCTCTTTCTCTCTGTCTGTCTTTTCCCATCATCCTCTCTTTCTTTCTCTCCCCCTCTCTGTCTCACTCTCTTCCCCTCACTCTCCTTTTCTTTCTCTCTCTCTCTGTTTCTCTCTCCCTCTCTCTTTCCCTCTCTCTCTCTCTTTCTCTCTCTCTCTCTCTCTCTCTGTCTTTCTCTCTGTCTTTCTCTCTCTATCTCTCTCCCTTTTCCCCATCTTTCTGTCCTCACTCTCTTTCTCTCTCTTTTTCTCTCGCTCTGTTATCTCTCTCATTCAGTCTTTTTTTTTCTTCTCTCTCTCTTCTCACTGTCTCTCTCTCTCTGTTTCACTGTTTTTCGTTCTTTCCCTTCCTTTTCCTCTCTTTTACTTCTTCCTTTCTCTCTTTCTCTTCCTAGCTTTGTCCTCTCTCTATCTAACATTCTCTCTTTTTACCTTTTTTCTCTCTCCATTCTCTCTCCTTCTCTCTCTCACTTCTTCCACCCTTTCTCTCTGTTTCTATGTGTTTCTCTCAATCTTCCCTCTCTTTGTCTCTCCTTCTTCTCCCTCTCTCTCTCTCATTTCTCCACCCTCTCCGGCTGTTCTTGTATAATTTGTAAATTCTGTTTGAAACCCACTCAGCCTGTCGTTCTCTCGTCTCTTTCCCTCCCACACTCGCTTCTCCAAATTTTTCCTCCCTCTTTTCCCAGACTCCTCTGCGCTCTCTCACTCTCCTGCTGTGCTTCATGGCATTTTTTTTTCTTGCCCTCCTCTCTCCTCTCTGCCTTCTGCGAAGACTCAGACTGCTGAAGATTTTATGATAGTGTTTAATCATAGATAAGATGCGCAGATCGCGAGCTGCACGCCGTCACAAATCCAGTCCAGCTTCTCTCGCTGGAAGCTCTGGACTGAGCGTGTGCGTGAGCATCTTCTCATTTGCATTAATGTGAAAATATGACTGTTTTTCACAGTCATCTGTGATGAATACAGCACACATTTCATGTTCCCTCATGATCACGCATGCAGTTTCTTTTAATGCAAAATGTATAAAGTGGAGGATTTAGGGTTCAGTTTCTAAATTAACCCTTTAATGACAAAACAAACAAGTCTGTTTCTGTATATTATCTGCTTTTCTCACATATGATGATATTTTATTGGTATTGAGATTGTTATTTTACATTACCGGAAGCCCTTATAACCAGAGGCTGTCATTGCACTAGGCTGAGGTTGACAACAGGCTCTGAAGCCACATGTGGCTCTTTTACTGCCCTGTTGCGGCTCCACTGCAGAATTTTTTTTTTAGGTAAAAATAAAAGAAAGAAAACAAAAAAGTAGTAAAATAAAGCTCTCCTGATCATTCTAACACAGCTTTAACAATAAATGGTCTTAAATGTTGGAGTTCATGTAGAACTGCTAATTCACCCTTTAACCCTGAAGATTGGTGTGCAGACTGCTGGTCACCATTGCCCAAATTGCTGTTTTAACATTTGGAGTACAATCAATAACACAATAAAAACAAGCTATAGTGAAAGTCAATCATTAACTAATGGTAATGTAATGCGCACACATGACTCACATCTACATGCTTCATTAGAATTTACTGTTGGGACTGTTCAGCCATGCTAACATTGTTTTTAATAAAGCGGCCAGTGAGTGGAAGCACAAGTTAGGTGTTTCTAATAAAGTGACCAGTTAGGGGTAGTATAAGGTGGGTGTTTCTAATAAAGTGGCCAGAAGAAGCACAAGTTAGATGTTTCTAATAAAGTGTCCAGTGAGTGGTACTTCAAGGTAGCTGTTTCTAATTAAGTGGCCAGTTAGTGAAGGACATGGTGGGTGTTTTTAATAAAGTGGCCAGTAGAAGCACAAGTTAGATGTTTCTAATAAAGTAGCCAGTGAGTGGTACTACAAGTTAGGTGTTTCTAATAAAGTGGGTAGAAGAAGACAGTGAATGTATGTTAAGATATTCTTGCTGTGTGATTTCACAGTAAATCTGTGTGAATCTCCTGCCTGTTGTTTCTACCTGCGTGTGTGCTGTCTGCGTCTCTCTGATAGACAGATCATTGCGGTGGAGTGATTGCGCGTTGGCAGGAGACACATTTAGATGCTGGAAGCCGGCTGGCTGCTGCTGGATCAGAGCCAGAACTCTGCTCGTTTCTCTTCCCTGTTCGAATCATTTATCATCTTTTACGCTGTTCCTGGCAGCTGATAGCTTTCTGAGCACTTTCTAATGAATCCTCCACCTTCCAGAAAGCTTTCAGACGCCCCGGCCAACCCAGAGACGAGGGGGGGGGCAAGTTCCGCTTGGACAAACAGGATATGATATTGTTAGTCTTTATATAATTGCGGCAGCCCCCCAACCCCTCACCCCATATGCTTTTTGGTCATATTGATTGCTGGCGAAAGTACAATGTGCATGAAGTTGTGTTGGCCAATAGAATGACAGCCGTGGTAAATCTGTTTAATATTGTACACTCAAGATTAAACCTGCATTATGTAAGGGATCAGCTGACATTTCTAAAACTGTGTTTTCCAAAACTCAAGACCCTTCGAGGCAGTCCTGTTCTCTCGGTGCGCGTGTTTACATACTGTATTTGACCTTTCATCATGTTGCTATTTGTTCGTCTGGTTTGCTGAGTGCAGCAGAGACACTGTTTATCGTTCTCGCCATTGTGTTTTCTTTTCAATGCTCACTCTCTCTCTGTTTGAGCTGAACTCTATATAGAGTGAAATTGAGAGAATATGTGAGCCGTATTCACGCTCAGGCTGCAAAACACACAAACCTCAATCCCCAGATAGTCAGGACAGTATCTGAAGTGCAAATAAAAACTGAAAGCAGTGTTTTGTGAATCCATATTGACCTGCATATATACAAAAAGCAGTAGAAAGACAGTTACTGTTACTTTATCTTTACAAAGTTACATTTACTGTTTTACCTTATTAGCTTCATAGCTTCTTTTTTGGAAATATATGCTTATTCTGAAATTGATGCCTTTAATATGACCCAAAAAAAGTATTGATATAACACAGTGACAATGATGTAATCGTGCTTGGGTATAAGAATAAGATCTTTTAAATGTATTGTTTTAATCATATGTTCATTATGTTTTTAATGTTGTTTTTGTTTTTCTATTCACATTTACTTTTTTAAACAACTCTGTTCTGACTCTACCCAGAAGGATAAGCGGCTTAGAAGATGTGTGTGTGTGTGCTGACTCTGTTTTTTCTCATTTGTAAAGCACTTTGCATGACAGCAGAGTTGTCTGTGTGTAAAGGGGAAGCCCAAAAACCACAATTGACCACCCCTGACTTTCGATATCTCAGACAGCAGCATCACCACATGAGCTCAGGAATGCTTAGACAAACCAATGTTGATAAGCGCTGCTCATTGCTGCATCCACAAATGCAAGTTATGCACAGCAGAGGCCAGATGTCAACTACATCCAGAAACACTGCCGACTTCTCTGGGCTTGAGCTCATCTGAAATGGATTGATACTCAGTGAAAACATATTTTGTGGTCTGACAAGTCAGCCTTTCAGATTGTTTATGGAAATATTGGATGTTGTGTTCTCTGCGCCAAAGACAAAAATGATCTTCCAGATTGTTACCGGCGTAAAGTTCAAAAGGTGTGTATTAGTGCCAATGGCATGAGTAACTTGCTCATCTGTGAAGGCACCATTAATGCTGAACACATATGTTGCCTTCTAGACAACGTCTTTTTCAGGGACATCCATGATTATTTCAGCATGACTACAGAAAGCTACATTCTGCACCTGTTACAACAGCGTGGCTGTGTAATCAGGAAGTGCGGGTGCTAAACATGCCTGCCTGCAGTCCAGAATTGTCTCCCATTAAAAATGTGTGGTGCATTATGAAATGCAAAATACAAGCAAAAAAATGCTTAGTATGATTACAAAGCTGAAGACTTATAAAACAGAAGAATGGCAAAAAGAATTCACTTTCAAAACTGTGTCAGTTTGTGTCGTCACTCTACAAACAACTATTATATATGATAATATATTATATATGTATATTATATATAATACTATGTATTTTATATTATTTTATATTTAAAAGAAAATGTAACACAGTAAACATGCTCCTGCCCAAGCATCAAATTGGAAAGAGCATATATTTGCAAAAAAAAAAGGAAGAAAAGAAAAAAAAAGTTCATAAGTTAAAACATGTTTCTGTACTGTTTTCAATTTAATTTGGGCTCGCTAGCAGCATGCAGTCCTGTACTAAGGTGCTGTATTAAGATTAATGTCACCAGGTAACATCAAAAATATTGAATAAACACATGGTTTGCATTGGAAAATCACTGTTCAGATTTGTTTTTTGGCATAAATGATAAACAAATAGTCTAAAATATCTATTTGTTGCTTATAAAGGTTAAAATGAACTTTATTAAAGTGAAATGAAAGGAGCAAATGAAAAGAGGCTACCTCATGCATCAGCATGCAAAAAAGGATGAGACTAATGCTTCTGAATACTGAGTGCCCAGCCTACACACCCACTCTTTCAAAATAAAAGTCCCTTGTGGCTCATTGGCAAAGTGGTGAATTAAAATGTCACTGCTGCTATATATAAATTTAAAGGCATGTTGGTAAAAATATGTGCATGATCAGTAGCTGTAGGTCAGAAGGCAGAGGTACAATTTAAAGTGTGAACTATAGTTACTATACTAAAATACATTAACTATAAAAAAATATGCAGTCTTGATCAATTTACAGCTTAGGTGTTTCTACTGTATATTTAATTGGAAGTGTACAGCGTGTTGAGGTAAACCAGGTCAGGTGTGCAAATTGTAGTAAGTGTTTGTAAAAAGCATCACAGATGTCATATTCATGAAGTAAGTAAATGAGCATTTGCAGCTTAGTGTTCATTAATACAGCTTAAATGTCCAAGCACAGTGAGTTCCAGTTAAAGTGCAAAGTGCTTGTCTAATTAGCTAGTGAGCTTGGTGTGTAGATACGCTGAGTACACTGGGGGATCAGGGTTAGATCAGTAACCGTCCCTAGTGTGTGCGTTTATGTTCTGGTTGGTGTTGCTGGCGTGACCCGTTTAACAGCTTGCAGGTAAAACTTGTTCTTGTTCCTGGTGGTTCTGGCTCGGATGTTCTGGTACCTCTTTCCAGATGGCAGAGGTTGGGACAGAGAATGGCTGGGGTGTGTGGGATCACAGGAGATGATGATGGCTTTCCTCTGACATCTCTTGTTGTATTGGTGGAAGGGCAGCTGTGGTGATGTGCTAGGCAGTTTTCACCACCCTCTGCAGGGCCTTGTGTTCAGCAGCAGTGGTGCTGCCATACCAGACTGTGACGCAGCTGGTCAGGATTCTCTCCACAGTGGACCTGTAGGTGTTGCAGAGGAGCTGGTGTGGTGGGTTGACTCTCTTTGGCTTTGAGAGGAAAGTGGAGCATTGTTGGGCCTTTTTTGACAAAGTGTTGAGTGAACTGAAGTCAATAAACATTTGTTTAAAACATTTTTAAATAATTTAAAATAACTGGAAAACTGCAATTTTTTACATGACTTGTTTGGCATAGTTGCTGAACTGAATCAGTCTACAGCAGGGGTACATAATTCTGGTCCTGGTATGTTAGAACCATTACCTAACATCTCATTTAGTTAATGAAGGCCTTCAGAAGCCACTGAATAATATAACCAGGTGTGTTGGATCTGAACTTTGAATGGTGGTAGATCTCCCGGACCAGCTCTGGGCAGCCTGTTCTACAGCAGTTGTTTGTTTCCTTGTATTTTATTCTCAGAATGCACCATAATGCTTATTTTTTGCTTAAAATCACTTTGTCTGGAGAACCAAGCCTCTGGACCCAGCACAACGGGTTGTCCTTGTTCAGAATTTTTGTTACTGCTTAAAAGTTTGTGTCTGTATGTGGTGGTTGTGAAAATATTAGCCTCTTGATTAGATATTTTACCGTATTTATTATCTGCTGCTGAATGTAAAACACACTGTAATCATATATGTTAATAATGCCAATAATAGATATAAATATATTTACAGATATTATGAGATAATCTTGAAGCTCTTTGAATTTGAAAGCCTTCATTTGGCCCCTGAACTGGAACTCTGGCCCCAAATTAAAAAAGATAATCCAGGAATTGTCACTGAAACAGTGTTATTCAGTGTGGTTTAGTGTGAAATGGTTCAGATTTCTTTACAGTGGTGGCGATAGGAGCCAGGGGTCACCATGACTACAACACAAATATAGACATTTTATTTAATATCCAAAACCACCAGTGAACCTACACATGTCTTCAGAGTTTTATATGGAATGTTGAGGATGGTAAAATAGTGGAAAATCTGAAAATAATCTTTGGGGACTATTGTGCCCTGCATGTATCCTTCCACCATGAATGAATGTAAAACTATCGTAAAACAGTGTCTCAGACATCAGGCAGTGAATTCATAACTATTTCATGTAATAACTTTCTGTAAGGAAGCTTTTAGAGGTGGAGGTCTGGTTCCTATCACCACCGCTGTGAACAATTCTGACTTGCTAAGTTTCTCTAGAACAGAGCATTTCCACACCAAATCACTCTGAACGACTGTGTTTGTATCTTAACCATTTAATTATGCAGAAATTTTGAAAGGTAAAGTGGCCTAAGCAGTGTGTCAACCAGTCTCTCTCTCTCTCTCTCTCTCTCTCTCTCTCTCTCTCTCTCTCTCTCTCTCTCTCTTTCTGTAGGGTAAGAGGAATAAGCCGGGAGTGGACTCAGCAGGTTCTCCAGACTCAGTATCAGTTCGAGGTCGGGGAGAGAATAAAGCCATCAAGTAGGTCCTTTTAGAACCTCAACTAATGCAGAAACCTTCACTTCTTCTCACAGCTCAGTGTGTTCTCACAACCAGTGTGATCTGAATGCAGTGTTGGAGACAGATCTTCTGTATTGGTTTGGGCAATTTGATGATAATATCATTGTGATGCAAACAATATTGACCAAAGACACAATTATCAACAATTTTACTGGTAATTCCGTGTGCATGTTCACCAGTGCAAAAGACGCCACCCACCAGAAACAACCAGTCATTATTAGACTTTGGCAAAAAGATTAAAGATGGAAGGAATGCACAGATGTAATCACGACATCATCATAATTCAGTGCAAAGTAAATGATTACTTTTCGCATGGCGGTGAAAGTTACTTTCTAAGATATTCGAGCAAAATACACTTGACTGCTGCAGGAAAATATTCAGCGCTACCTTTTGGCCAGACTGTAAAACACACTATATGGCCAAAAGTATTAGGACACCCTTTCTAATTATTGAGTTCAGGTGTTTCAGCTACTCCCACTGCTAACAGGTGGATAAGATAAAGCACACAGCCGTACAGTCTCCATAGGCAAACACGGGCAGCAGAATGAGTTGTACTGAAGAGGTCAGTGACTTTAAATATGGCACTGTCATAGGATGCCAGTTTGTGAAATTTCTGCCCTGCTTGATATGCCCGGTCAACTGTAAGTGCCACTGTGAAATGGAAGTGTCTAAGCACATTGTCATTTTCATGGACTGGCATTGAGCAGCTGCACACAAGCCTAAGATCTCTATGCGCAATGCCGAGTGTCGGCTAGAGTTTAAAGTACGCCACCATTGGACTCTAGAGCTGTGGAAACGTGTTCTTTGGAGTGATGAATCACGCTTCACTATCTGGCAGCCTGAAGGACGAATCTGGGTTTGGCATAAGCCAAGGGAACCGTACCTTCCGGAATGCACAGTGCCAACAGTAAGGTTTGGTGTAGGAGGGATAATGGGCTGGGGCTGTTTTTCAGGCCCCTTATTTCCAATGAAGGGTGATGTTAATGCTAAAGGACACAAAGACATTTCACACAATTATATGCTTCCATCTTTGTGGCAGAAGTTATGGGAAGACCCTTTCCTGCTCTAGCATGGCTGAGCCCCCATGCACAAAGCAAGCTCCACAAAGAGATAGTTTGATGAGTTTGGTGTGGCAGTTGTCTGTACAGAGCCCAGACCTCAACCCCACTGAACATGTTTGGGATGAACTAAAATGGAGATTGCGAGCCAGGCCCTCTCGTCCAACATCAATGTCTGATGTCACAAAAGCTCTTTTAACTGATTGGGCACAAACTTCCACAGACACACTCCAAAATCTTGCGGAAAGCTTCCCACAAGAGCGGAGACTGTTATGGCCACATCGGGAGCAACTCCATATTAATGCCCGTGGTTTTGGAATGGGACGTCCAACAAACTCATATAGGTGTGATGCTCAGGTGTCCACATACTTTTGGCCATATAGTCTATTTTAAAGGAGCCAAATTATGCTGATAGACTACATATTTTTAAATAAGAATTTCTTTTTTCTGAACATGACCTATTATATCATTTACTGGATTATGCACAAAACAACTATCAATGAATATTTGATTTATATATATATATATATATATATATATATATATATATATATAATATATATATATATTTTACTTCAAAAGGGCCAAATTAGGCCTATATACAGCAGGGTTTTTAACCATTCTCATTTTTCAGTCTAATGGGATATTTTAAAAGGATCCATGACAATTTTGATAAATGAATACTGCCCGGTCCTAGGGCAAATTCTACGGAGGAGCCAAATTAGATCTATATAAACTGTGGATTGTTTTTTGAAAGGAAAATCGTATGAACGATAGAACTGACTGCCGGAATATTTAAGACAGACCTCTCTACGATTTTGAAAAATGAACATAGCCTAACCTTCCTAAACCACGGCTAGACATGAAGACCAGAACCCGTTCAGTGTGGCTGATGAGAAATCCGCCGGCAGCTCACTTACGGTCTGCAGTCCGCCTTTTGGGAGCTCCTACTTCTTCCACTCAGCACTGCTAGAATATTCATCAGGCTCCGGTCTAATTAGGCGCAGCCACAGCCGGCTCCAGATGGGTCCTGTTTTCAGAGTAGCACTCGTAGCCGTGCGGCTAATCAACAGCGGCCACTCAAGGGCAGCGAGGGCCTCCTGTCCCGCAGCCCTGCGGCTGGCTGCAGTGGACTCTTGTAGGAGCACAACCCACGAGAGCAGTACAAGGAAGATGAGGCGGTCAGCTTTTGTTGGCTATGTTCACATTACAGGGTGGGATGGGTGTGGTTATTTTAATATGCAAATGTGTCTTATTAATATTCATTTACTTAAAGGAATGAGATACTTACAAAAACGGATACTTACAAAGTGAAAGTCTCTACATCAAATATTGCAATATAATGAAATATATAAAACAAATAATGAAGAGTCTGTTAGCTAGATACACTTTTTAAAAAGATTGTTCTTCAAGGGTTCTTTAGTAACACTCAAAGAACTATTTGCATGCTTAAATGGTTCTTTTCATGGTGAAATCATTCTTCAGATTGATGGAGAAAGTGTTGTGTATGGTTGCATGTAGAACATTTTGAAAACAGTTCTATGTCGTACCAAAAAGGGTTCTTCTGTTCTTATAAGCTGACATCAGAAAAATAGCAGCACCCTTTTTGGTGTTATAGAGAACCCTTTTCAAAAACATTCTATACAGAACCATATACAGCACATTCTCCATTATTCTGAAGAACGATTTCACCATGCAAAAACTATTTAAACATGCAAATGGTTCTTTGAGTGTTTGTGGTTCTATATAGAACCACTGTCTATACTAAAGAACTCTTAAACAAGCATCTTTTTTAAGAGTGAACCTTAACTTTACCACTACTTTACATTTGTGGAATACCAGCATCCAGTCAATCAGGACAAAGACCCCGTTTACGCCTGATATTGAGTATCAGGATTATATCTGGATGAGACCACATAAAAATGCAAGTGTAAACGCACCAAAGACACATTTAAAGCAGATACCAATCTGATCACTCAAACTACTTTAGGAGGTGGACTGAGATGCATTTGAGCCTCAACGTTACAGCAGCATAAACACATCTATCTCTGCAAGACACATTCGGCAACCAAATGTACAACCGAAACCCCTCCCTGTACAACCGAAACCCCTCCTAGTACAACCAAAACTCTCATTACAATGAAAACTCCTCCCAGTACAAACAAAACTCTCATTACAATAAAAAACTCATCCCAGTACAACCAAAACTCTCATTGCAATGAAAATTCCCCCCCAGTAGAACTGAAACTCCTCAACCAAAACCCTTCCCATGCAGTATGTCACTGGGCTCATGATCTGTGTCTATGAGGAAGATAATCATGGAGGACACACATGGATGGGGATGGAATGAAATGCTTAATAGCAACATGGACAGACACAACTGAACAAAACAAACTGCAGACGAAGAGGCTGATTTGCATATTCCATCCCACACAGCAATCGAATTTCAGTCTGACTGACCGGATATGCATTTGACTACCATGTGTAAGTGCATGAGGTTAAAATCTAATCAGGATACAATCCAGACACAAGACACTGAGGTGACCAGGTGTAAATGGGGTCAAAAATGCCCAGCCTAGACCAGCTTTCGTGTTATATAGCCCGCTAACAGAGTTGTGATTAAAACCCTTGCAATAACTGGTTAGTTCCTAAATAACAGGAGTGAAAATAACAACAGAATTACAACTTACACTTCAAAAAGTTAACCAACAGGGTAGTTTGACTTAGAAACTGAAAATATGTTTATGTTAAATACATGAGTTGTACTGACTGGTTTGCTTAAAATGGACAAAAATGAATAAAAGTGAAATTCAAAGAATGAAAGCTGTTTACGTTGATCCAAAGATCAATGAAACCCAAAGAGAAGAGTGATCAGGTATCACTTACAGACATGATTATGATCTATCAAGGCAGATCTGAGCCAAAAGAGCATAACTGAGAAGTAAAGCTTGTTTAGGCCTGCAGCACGTCCAGTGTTTTCAAAGCAGTACCATAATATGATGTTTGTGGAGAGCAGAACATCAAACTGCATCTAGAGCAGCTCTGAGTGGGAGTCGATTGAGTGAGTTTGAGGGAGAAGTATTTCTTCATGTCAGAGAGAGAGACAGAGATGGAAAGAAAGAGAGAGAAAAGGAGAGAGAGAGATGTCAATGCTGCATCTCTGAGAAAAATAAACTCATTTAGATGCAGAAATTTAGATCGTTTTGATTGTTTTTTGTTTCTATAAGAGCTGAACAAACAGGAAGCTTCACTGATCAGGGCTGCAGTGCTGTAATCATTGCTGCTCTCAGAGCAGTAACAGGTGAAGAGAGAGGAAGAGAGAGAGAGACAGAGAGAGAGAAAGAGAGAGGTGATTCATACATAAATACAGTGCAATACAGAGCACTGCATTTTCACTGCATCCAGTATTTCTGATTATAAGACTATTCTGTGAACATTACAGGATTATTCAGCCTTTTTATAGACAATGTTTATAGACAGTGATCATATCTGGTGAGATTGTGCTGCTCTCTCCCTGTCTTCTGTGGTAAATACTGTATATAAGTTGTTTAATTGTTAAACATTCTGTATCTCTTTCTAATCTCTCTCTAATCTCTGTCTTTTTTCTGTTTATTTATTTATTTATTTATTTCAATCTATCTTTCTTTCTTTCTCCTTCTGATTTCTTATAATCAACTCCTTTATAATGTTTTTTCTCCTCAGGTCGCGTCCTCACAGCCTCAGGACTCTTTATAGGCAGCTCTCACTAAAGCTTCTCTATAAATCTGACTCTGAAGGTGTTGCTGCATCTCATGCTGATCTCAGCAGAGAGTGATGTGCAGTTTTAGACTCACTAACATCTTTCACAGCTCTGATTTATGAAGTAGGGCTGGTTCAACAGGCAGAAACCTGCGGGTAAATCCCATTCGGTAACTTCAGCCAATGTGAACACGATGGGCAACGATAAACCACTGAAACCAGTGAACTTCCTGCTCAGCACATCAGACATCTGTCTTTAAACACATTCTAAATATATATACTTTTGTCATGCAATTTAAGTCAAAGTCATTCAGAGTCATTCTGGTTTAGTGTGAAATGGTTCAGATTTCTTTACAGTGGTGGTGACAGGAACCAGGGGTCACTATGACTACAACACAAATATAGACATTTTATTTACTATCCAAAACCACCAGTGAACCTACACATGTCCTCTGAGTTTTATATGGAATGTTGATGATGGTAAAATAGTATAAAATCTGAAATAATAAGTTTTCTTTGGGGACTATTTGCCTCACAACAGCCTGCATGTATCCCTCCACCATGAATGGAATAAAATACACTTTAAGCCAAAACTTTGTCATAAAACAATGTCTCAGACATCAGGCAGTGTATTCATATCCATTTCATGTAATAACTTTCTGTGAAGGAGCTTTTAGAGGTGGACGTCTGGTTCCTATCACCACCACTGTGAACAATTGTGACTCTGTAAGTTTCTCTAGAATAGAGCATTTCACACCAAACCACTCTGAATGACTCTGTTTACATCTCAGCTGTTTAATTATGCAGAAAATTTTGAAAAATCGAAGGAGTTCCCCTTTAAGGGGTTAAATCAAGGTCACAAAGAGGCCTACACAAATATGCAGCAACACTTTTGGCCTCATCATTGATGTTCATTAACACAGCAGCCTGTTTAGCTCTCTGTTCGCCCTCTGGACAGGAGCACCAATGTTATATAAAAATGTCTTTTCATCTCTCTCTCTCTCTCTCTCTTTGTCTGTTCATGTTGCTCTGACCTCTCTCTCTCTCTCTCTGACCGCAGTGATCTAGACAGAGACTTTTGGAATAATAATGACAGCAGTAATGTTCAGCAGCGGTGGAGCTCATATCCGCCCAAAGAGTTTCTTCTAAACATGTCCCCCTACGCCCCGTACGGAGACCCCCGCCTTACACCCAAGTGAGTTTCTCTCCAGCCTGGTAAGCAATCCATTCTGTCTGTGTAGGGCTGTATGGAAAAGGAAGGGGTCTTTCTGTTAATTAAGGTTCAACTTCATTATCCAAGTTTGAAATTGAATTGCTCTGTATGTGAGTATCATCACCAACACACACATAAAACACCACCAGACAAACTCATATCAGTCACTCACTGTAGCATATAGCCTTTTTTTGACTGGATTAGTTTAACTGGGGAGGTTCTGTAACTTAAGTGATTACTGGCATGATCTGTGAATTTAATCCAATATGAATCTGCAGTGTGTGTAGTTTTTTACTGTCTGACGGTAATAGTTGTGGAGTGATTGTAATCCAGTATGAATCTGCAGTGTGTGTAGTTTTTACAGTCTAATGGTAATAATTGTGTTGAGATTTTAATCCAGTATGAATCTGCAGTGTGTAGTTTTTACAGTCTGACAGTAATAATTTTAATCCAGAATTATTTGTGTGAATTTGGGAAAATTAAACAAATACTGTATCTTAAACTAATTGATAAATCAAATCCCACACATTAAAATACACAGTCTAAACTGGAAAAAAATAAACATCAAATAGTTGCATAATAAATTCAAATTTAAAATATATGTGTGGGATAGACATGATTTTATAAATTGAGTTTGAAAAAATAGCACATGCCACTGTGCAGGTGGCCTTTTGACCCCATTTCACAGTCCATGAGTTGGTCAGTGGTCTGAAACATATATACAAAAACATGACACCAAAGCAGAAAAAAAATTAAATTACACAATAGCAGGGTATGAATAACTTGAGTTCAACTTAATAAATCCACAGTCATGTGCCCGCCTGCTCTATCCTTGAACATCCTTGGCCTTTATCACTCCTCTCCTCACCATACAGACATTAAGCTGTTAGGCATGCATTACTAAAAGGTGCTATTTAATCAGACATTTCAGATTAATACTGGATTAAAATCACAGATCTTATCTGTAATCACTTAAAAATACAGAACCTCCCCAGGTAAAACTAATCCAGCTCCAACAGGGCTTAAGTCTGTGGCTTCTTCCGTCCAGTTATTCAGCCGATCCATTAAGATTCTAGTCGCGCTCTGGCCAAAACTGACCTCAGTGGAACTGCACCCCCACCAGTGTCCTCTGGGAGACATAAAGCCAGTCCAGTCGAGAGCTCGGGGGTTAGCTACAGTCTCCCACTGCCTCACGTTTTAATTGCTTAATTGAAGTCATTATCTGGGAAGGAGAGCGGTCTCTCTAGCTACGCTCCCCGGATAAATCAGTGGCTAATTGAAAGCCGGCCATAATAGATGCACAACTCTGGCACAGGGAGGCTGGAGCTGCCCGCCCTTTTTCATCAGCGCCGCTTTAATTAGAACCCCCGATTCCCTCCAACATCTGGGCACAACACGAACTGGGAGTGCACATTAACCTGAGTGGGGACAAAACTGTAAGCTGGATCTAATAATGAGAATGAATAACTCAAATTTAGTTACAGATTCTGCCTCGATTTCTTGTGTTTGTCCCGGAATAAGTTTTTTCCAGCTGCTTTAGCTCTCCCTGCCACAGTAAAATGCATTTTTTGTTGTGGCAGTTCTTTTTGAGATGAATAAAACTGCAGCTGTGCTGTCTGTTTTATCTCAGCACAACCATCTTTGTAGACAGCTGTGAATAGTTTTCACAGCAGGAGGCTATCATCCCTCCCCTTTTACCCCTCATTGCTCGCTAGCAGCACAACACAGTGTCACACAGCAGTGTACTACTTAATGTGATCAAGGAGTTACAGAGAAAAATATTTAATTCGATTTTATCAATTAAAAACATCCTAGTCGATCACCATTCTGCCAGCAGGAAGACCGATGGGGGTCCTCAGAAAGAGGCTACAATCCCTAGCATGTCAAACTAGTCTAGTACGAGTAGCAATTCTATTTGAGAGTACTTAACAACTCAGCAATAAACTTCAGACATCAAGCACATCTTGGCTATATTCGGGGACAGAGGGGGAGATTTTTATTAGCAAAATATCACTTTTAAATATCACCCTTTGTTTTCAAGTGTCTCTTGCCCCTTAGAACTGAGTTACAAGTAGTTGAAATCTTCCCTACGAAATGGGACCCTCAAATAAAAAAGAAAATTACTTCATTAACAGGCTACTAGTGGTGCTCTGTAGGCGACCCTGCCAGTCTGCAGTGATAGCAGCGGAGGGTGAAGTTCAGCAACCTCACTGCTGGGCTTTAATTAGATTTAGGGTATCATATGCCTTCAAAGAGGCATATGTGATAATTATTTATTACTGCTGACACAATTCTTTGGTGATATGAAGCTAAAGTCAGCTATTGGCCAGCTTCTTCAGATTTTCCTGTTCCACCTTAAATGGAGCAGCCGTTACACTCTGGCGCTTCAGGCATCAGAACTGCTAGACCATTTAAGGTGGAACGGGAAATGTAGCTTGCTAGCTACTGAGACATTAGCATACTGTTAGAGATTTTTTTATTCTTGTTATGAAGAAAAGGACCATAATACATTGAAACAACATCAAGCTAAGATCATACAGTGGGTATTGTATTTTTTTAACAGAGAAAATAATCACATTTGTGGGTTTCTTTGGTCTTTGCGCAGCCATCTTGCTGGTTTTTCTTTTTTTCTAATAACACTCTGTTTGGAGTGAGTCTCTGAAAAACCTCTGTTTGGAGGGCCATGTAGCCCTAACACTTCGCACTTCTATCTCAACAAAAATCGGGACATCCTACCCCTAGACATGAACATGCAAAACGGAGGGCTAAGGGCTAAGTGGTAGGGGCGAGGGGGGAAATAGGATTTGGCCAAAGACTGGGAAGCAAAGAATAGACCAAACACTAACAAATCACAGATTCAGCCTCTTTTGTCGAAAGTCTAACCCCGAATTCACTACAGCCCTGCCAGATCTACTGACCTCTAACCTCAAACTTCTAACTGCTAACTTGCTCCATGGAGACGGACAACCCTCAGAGCTTTGACCTTTGACCTAACAGGTTAAAGTAGACCAAAGAAATTTCCAGGTTGGAAATTTCTTGCTAAAAGTTCATGGTTATGCCCCAAGACTGCTGCCATCCTCCTGCTTCTGGAGGGTTGGGTGTTGTTACCGTCTTCATGGCTGTGGAACTGTTTTCGCTGGTTTTGTTTATCATCTGTCACGTTCCCTGTGTGGTTTGACTAGCTATGTGTTCCCTTTTATATCTGTGTTTCAGAAATTAGGTCCATAACACTGTGACCATAGAATTTCTTTATGCATTTTTGCTTTAATAGTTCCATTATTGCAGATATATTAACATTACTCTTCAGTTTAACCTCATACTCTAGTATTTTCCCAAGTTATCTTTATTTTTCTCCTTTTTTTACCTCATAAGTCTAATGAGGAGCAGCATTTCGGTGTCATTAAATGTCTTGTATGTCAGAGCACAATTCCAGATAACTCAATGTAGTTAAGCTTAGGGATGGTTTTACTGAAATCTGGTGATTTCTAAGTCGTAAATTTTGTTAATGGCCTAAATGAAAATGGATATTTATCGTTCAGTAGTAGTCTGCACTTTTCCAACCCAACACAATGTCCTCCACTCCCTCTCTGCTTGTAAACCCCTGAGGCTTCCCGTCTGAATGGTGCAGTCTGGGTCATGTCTGTCTCATGTTCGTTTCGAAACCTGCCACTTTTCCCATCGGCCACTGGCGCTACTACTGGAATTGTTCATTATGGATCTGTTGCCCCTTTCTATATGTGAATGCTCGGTGTTGTCTGTCTGATGTCCAGGTTTGGCCTTTATTGGTCTTGATTACACTGGACAGGAGAGCAGCCTTGTTTTTTATTGGTAGCTGACTGTGAAGCTCCTAAAGCGAAACTTAAAGCACAACAGAACAAACTGCTGAAATAACTCATACACCAGTTCAGCTTTGGTGTGAAAGTGTTCGAATTTGCTGAAAAATTGTCCTATCCATGCATGCTGGTAAAAATCGCATTTGACCTAATGGGAAATTATAGAGTACAACTATGCTTGAATGGATAACTGGCTCTAAATGTATGTATTGTGATATAAACCGAGTCTGTTCTACAGTTTCTCATTATGTTGAATGAATAACCGGCTCTAAATATATGTATTGTGATATAAACTGAGTCTGTTCTACAGTTTCTCATTATGTTGAATGAATAACCGGCTCTAAATATATGTATTGTGATATAAACCGAGTCTGTTCTACAGTTTCTCATTAGGTTGAATGAATAACTGGCTCTAAATGTATGTATTGTGATATAAACCAAGTCTGTTCTACAGTTTCTCATTAGGTTGAATGAATAACTGACTCTAAATGTTGGTATTGTGATATAAACCGAGTCTGTTCTACAGTTTCTCATTAGGTTGAGTGGGATTGAGTTGCCTCGCACGAAAGAACAAAAGAACGCATTTGTGGGCGGAGCATGGATAGGTCAATTTCAACACTTTATTTTGATGCTCATCTTATCTGTGAACTAGTTTCAACTAAATATTATGTATTAAATTTATCAACCCTAAATGAGTCCTAATCCACTTCTACAAGTCTGTGTGACCTTAATAAAGACCTCAGTGTGGTTCGAGCAGGTTGAGGGAAGTTTTGGGGATGTGTTTATAGAAAAGATTTGGGTCACAATTGACTCCTACTGTGTATTAGCAACATTAGCCAAACTCTAGGGCTTAAATAGAGAAGGAAAGTTTGGACACCGACATATCTTGACTACATCAGGGGTACATGGATGATTGTGTAAATCAAACCACTTCTTTAAAGTCTATCTAGATGAAATTAACTGCTCCCGAAACAAATTATTGTTCACGATCCCATGTTCTCATTTACCAACACAAGTGGTAAATTTTACTCGTATTTGTTGTGGCCATGGTTCAAAACTTGGTCCTAATCCAAACTTAACTCAGTTAGTTTCACCACATCGTTTGTTAGCAGTTTGTACATTTGTAGAACAGCTATAAGGGATCATCAAAATAAAGTGTTTAAAACAGTTATTTTATGCTTAACTGAGTATGGAGATGCATCCTCATGCCTTCTCCTTAATCCTGTGCTCTAGGGTTCTGCTTTCTCTGTACTCGATTCAGCTTGGCGAATTCACAACCTTATGCTTTCAATCTCAAACTCTTCTTTTTGCCCTGTTTGTTGTCATTCTCTCTGTCTGTCTGTCCGTATCCCCCCTCTCGGCCGACTCCAGTGGGACGCTGGAGAAGGGGGAGGCGGGTGGTGGGGCAGGGGGCGGTCCGAGTCGCAGTGACAGCGCCAGGAGCATAGGGGCAGGCAGCAGCAAGGCGGGGAAATGGCACACCGTCCAGAGCCACATGCACTCCGGCAACTTGAGGCCCAGCAAGTGAGTGGCAGCGACAGGCCATTTCTGAGTGACGAGCAATTGGGGGTGGGGGGCCGGGTGGGGATGGGGGGTTATGCTAGACATTACCGCAGATGTTTATGGGGTTCTGCACCATTATGGGGGTCATTTACACTGAAGGTTATTTTCACAAGGACGGGTAGCGGAGCATGAACGAATGGAGACCGTGGCCTTCCATGTTAAACATATTAATCTGCCGTTATGGAAAAAGCTGTAATAGTCCAGCCGACTGCTTATCAAATACAAATTTATTAATCCCTTAAACTGCAAGGGCATGCATTTGAGTACACACTTTCATTCCTCACTTTCACTAAATTTAGTTTCCTTTTGTACTAGGTACTAAATAATTTATAGTAGTTATTGAATAATTAATAATGGATTGTGAATAATTCATAGTAGATACTGAATAATTTGTAGTAGATATTCATAGTAGACACTTACTATTTCATAGTAGTTACTGAATAATTCATAATGGATACTGAATACTTCATAGTAGTTACTTAATACTTTATAGTTGTTACTAAATAATTTGTAGTAGATACTGAATAATTCATAATGGATAGTAAATAAGTGAAGAAGTAATAGTAGTTGCTGAATAATTTATGGTAGATGTTGAATAATTTATAGTGTAGAATAATTTCTAGTGGTTTATGAATAATTCAAAGTGGATACTGAATAATTCATAGTAGACACTAAGTAATTTTTAGTGGTTAATGAATAATTTTTAGTGGTTAATGAATAATTCATAGCGGATACTGTATAATTCATAAAGGATACTGAATAATGCATAGTAGATACTGAATAATTCATAGTGGAAGAAGTGAATAAATAATAGTAGTTAACGGAATAATATGTAGTAGATGTTAAATAGTTTATAGAAGGTCCTGAATAATTCATAGTGGGTACTGAATAATTCATAGTAGACACTGAACAATTCATAGTGGAAACTGAATAATTCATAGTGGATAATAGTAGTTACTGAATAATACTTAGTAGATGTTAAATAGCTTATAGTGGGTCCTGAATAATGCATAGTAGATACTAAGCAATTCATAGTAGATACTAAATAATTCATAGTGGATACTGAATAATCTATAGTAGATACTGAGTAATTTTTAGTGGTTGATTAATAATTCATATTGGATACAGAATAATTCAGAATGGATAGTGAATAAGTGAAGAAATAAAAGTAGTTACTGAATATTATGTAGTAGGTCCTGAATAATTTATAGTGGGTACTGAATAATTCATAGTAAATACTGAATATTTTTTAGTAGTTACTGAAGAATTTATAATAGACACTGAATAATTCATGATTACTATATAACTTACTGCTGTTTCTGAATAATACGTTTTAAGATTAAAGTATTATCTGAATCAATGATTAAGGTTGCTGACAGTGAAAATAAACCAGAAGTCACCAATTAGCATGATGTTCATTATTAGCAACAGTAGCATTACTTTAACTGAATATTACTCAGTTGCATTAATCAGTTACAGTTTAACAGGCTAAACATACTAAAATAAATATATATAAACGTAAGGTGAGTTTTTTTGTGCAATGAAAAAAGCCTCATCTTACATTTCCTTTAATACAAAATGAAAAAGTGCACAAAATCTGGAGGTGCAATAAAGGAATCACGCGGTCTGGTTTAGTCATACATTACAAATGTTGCTTGATTCCTTATAGAGAGTTTGCAAAATCTGCCAAAGACACCTGAAATGTAGCGTGTTTCATTTGATTTGAAGCTTATCATATCTGATACTGATCATATTTTGTCCTTTATTTGATTAGTAACATTTCTGTAAATTCATACTGGTTGAATATAATTGTATTTGCCCCTTCCATGTTTCCCTCGCTCTTCCAGTGCTCCTGACTCTCTTCTTTAATGTTTCGTTCCACTCCCATCTCATCTGTCCATAATTGGTTCTATTTTTGGTGGAGGAACAGTGTGAGTTTCTGAGACTTACCCAGTCTTTCGTATCTTTTTCTCTCGTTCTCCACCCTGCTCCATCAGCTCTCCACTTTCTCTCCATTTCATTCGCAAGGCTGTGTAATAGCATGCAGCTACAGGTTTTTGCTAAGCCTCAAGGATCTTCTGGGGTAGCAGGGAGAGAGGTATAAACTCAAATTCACTGTGAAAGTTGCAGAAAAAGTGTGAAAAAGGTGAATATTTTGTCAACACAGTCATGATTCAGGCTGCGGAGGGAATTTCTCAAGGTTGCTGCACCGCTGATCAAATATTTAGGAAAGAGAAAAAGCAGTGCAGGTGAAGTTTGGAGGTACAGTGATACAATGTCAGATTTGAGCCTTGAGAGGAAAAAAAGAACTTTTTATTAGGTTCTGCGGTTTAATGGAGTGATATCTGTGAGATTATTCACCTCAAAAAAATTCAGAATAATACATGACTTTGCAAAACACTTAAAGTTTAATAATTCTGAATCGGCTTCTCTGCAGCACCATAGTGTGAGGTACGGGGCGAGGCATTGCAGAGAAAACATTGTTATTGTCCTTCCTTGCTTCAGCATTCTTTCCTTTTCCTTTCTTTTCCTTTTCTTTTTTTCTTTCATCCTACAAAGCCCCCCTGTGCCCTTCATCCACGCTTCATTCCTTGTGTTTTCATCACTCACAAAAAAGTCAGGTTTGGAGGAGGGAGGAGGACGAGGGGAAGCTGTGAATTTGCTTTCACTATCTCAGTAAATTTCATACTAGATGGTTCAGGGAAACACATAACGTACATATCTGTACATGTGCACTTGCCTGTACATGCAGTATGTACTGTATTTGCCCAGATTGCTGCATTTATGAGTGGTGTGTATGATGTACTTGTGAATTTTTGTGAATTTAATAACTACTTACTCACCTGCCTGGTCAAACTAACACACTAGACCTCCATTGTAATATTCCAGTGAATCACACTGTAGTAACTCATCTCTTCATCCGCTTTAACTCCCATTCTCTACCGTTGTCTTTCAAGACCTCCTTAAGTGCCTCAGAATACAGTACCGGTCAAAAGTCTGGACACACCTACACACACACACACACACACACACACACACACACACACACAAATGTATATATATATATATATATATATATATCCATTTATCTCTGCTGTTGGATCAAAACCTTGTATCTCCAAAATGAGAACTGCACAGGAGACTTTAAAAAACATACTCTACTATTAATGAAAGTCAACGTAACCAGACCTTTTTCCAAGTTATTTTGGGTCATTTCTGCTGGTCCATTCATCATGAAATTTATACACAATATATAGGGCCACAGGTACTTTCAAAATTATGTCAAAACCTGAAAAATGACAAAAATACATATATATATATATATATATATATATATATATATATATATATATATATATATCTCTGCTGTTGGAACAAAACTTCGTATCTCCAACATGAAGAGCAACTGCCTTTTTCAAATTATGTCAAAAACTGAAAAAAACAATCTTTGCACACCCTTGGCCTTCTCTCAAGCAGCTTCCTGAGGTGCCATCTGGGACACTTTCCCAACAGGATTGAAAAAGATACCTATATTGTCACTGTCATTAGAAAATCTCATCTCCAAAAACCTACCAACTCTTTTTCCAGTGGTGGTGATAGGAACAAGAGTTTGTGCTGATATAACCATTTTAGTTACTATCGAAAACCACCAGTGCACCACCTTGTTGTGTTTTTATATGTAATGTTGATACAGGCTCAGTTCTGCGGGTGCAAAAGCATGCACTGCATTGTCAGGTTGATTTTTTTTAGCCTGCTCTGGAGAAATTGCATTTAGCCAGCAGCGCTATCGCAGGCAGATAATTTTTATATATCTAAATCAGTTCTAGCAGCATAGTATGAAGACTAATTAACAGGGTTCAACATGAGGGGATGGGCTGGGAGGGTCCAGGCCTCCCCCTTAAGAGTGACGGGAATCCCCATAGGAGAGACAAAATTGAACTGCTGGAGCCAAGGTGGACGAGCGGCAATTTGACCCTCCACTTTTTAAAATACTGGGGAGACGCCCCACCAACTTGTTTGATTGAGTTCAGATTAGAAGTGCTGATCTAGGATCAGTTCCAGTCAGTAAAGTCAAAGTAAATAAGAGAGGAATCTGATCCTAAATCAGTACTTCTACACTAAGAGGCTTTGTGAATACGGGCCCAGGCGCTCTCCCGAAACCAATCAAAATCTCCCTGTCAGCTGGGATGCTGGACATTTCCCAAACGCTGAAACCTTCGTGAGGTCGTGTTTAGTAAGCGGAGCTGCAGTTCAGTAATCTGGTAAAAAGGTTTTTACTGTAATGCACAGGCTAACGCACCTACATTCGCAGTTTTTACTACATTGTGTCAATGTGAATATTTCTTACTGCTACCGTGTTAAAGTAAGGCCGCTTTCAGACCTATCATGCTGCTGGTAACAGTAGCTAGCCATAGTTATTCAGTTAATGGCTTAGTTGCATTGTGTCAACACGCTGGGAGGTGTGATGCCACCCCTGAGTTGGCGGGGGGGATTTACTTAAATAAAAAAGTGAATTTTCTTACAAAATAAGGCTTCTGTAAACAGTGATAAAAAGTTAAAAGTTTTCTTTTAGGACTATTTTACCTCAGAACACCCTGTGTGTACCCATCCACCTTTTAGAAATACATTTTAGGCCAAAACTTTCTCTAAACTGTCATAAAACAATGTCTCAGACATCAGGCAGTGAATTCATAACCATCACATGTAATAATTTTCTGTGAGGGAGCTTTTAGAGGTGGATGTCTGGTTCCTATCACCACCACTGTGAACAATTCTGACTCGTTTCTCTAGAACAGAGCATTTCACACCAAAACACTCCGAATGACTCTTTTTACATTTTAATTATAGAGAAACTTAGAAAATGTCTAACATCTGCTGATGTATTGAGATTTTATTGCAGTTCATTTTTGACCATTTTTGCTGGTCCATTCATCATAAATTGTTCACACAGCAGCCTTTATTCATCATACTTGCATTCAATCAAATCTGATTAAAAATAAGTGAATTTCACTGACACATTTGTTATTCATTGATTTTATCTTTGTCGTATCCTATGATCAAACTCACATCTGGTAGGAGTGTGTGAAATTATGTGCATAGTAGTTTTACAACCAAAAAATTGTCATTCTATGCTATAATACAATAATAATAGGAATAACTAAAAATATGTACACCAGTACAGAGTGGATGTACTTATTTTACATGCACATTGATGTAAACAAAAGCTGCAACTACTCAAAAAGTTCCATTTAAAGACATTTTACACTGTGCTTTTGTTTTATAATACTGACTCTGCCCACAAAATAAACAATACAGTGCAGAAGCATCCCACACCCTGCAATAATGCAACATTAAATATGTTATTGTAGGAAAATAATCAAATGACACTATTCCTTCCAGTGGTCATATTTTTAACACTACAAAGTTTGGTCAGAAGGGGGAGCAGCGCACTCACTGACCTCAAACTCCACCTACGAGCACGGCCATTGGCTCACAAGCTGCTGAACGCAGTCGCTTTATTGGCTCCCTACCAAAACGTCGGCATGAATTAAGGCGCACTTCATGTAAATATGTAAATGAGGTGCTGGTAGGCTGGCGCTTGATTTCACGCACTGAAGCTGATTCATCATTTGTGCTCCAATCTGCGCTTTCATGATTCAGAAGCAGAGTACTTCATACGTCACTAAAGGCCGTCAAATCTGCACTCTTTTTACGCAGCTTTGATGAATAAGGGCCAATGTCTTTTCTTACGATAGCAATGCTAAATGACAATATGGTGTCTACTTACTTGATGAGGGGCCATTTCAAGAAAATGTACATTTCTGTCCAGGGAAGTTGACTGATAGGCATCAACTTAGCTATTTATACTTAGCTTAAAGCTTTGGATCAAAATGTCTTTAATATTATGAAAAACATACATTCAATCTGGTGTGTCCAAACGCTTGACTGGTGCCGTAGTTCTGAATGGTGAAAGCAACGTTTTCTGGACGTTGCGTATAAGAACAGCTTGGGTTATTGCTGACATTAATTGAGTTCCCAAATACAGCGATCAGAGACGCCTTCTCTGAGCGCAGCTCGAGAATTACGGCGTCTCGGCAGGCCGGGAGCGGCCGCTAAATCCTCCAGCAGAGCATTAGCATCAGACAGAGCAGCTCAGCGGCAGTTTACACTAATCAGACACGACACAGAGCGGAGGAGGCGGTGGGGGAGAGGAAGAGCGATACGGAAAAGGGATAATTGAATTGAGATATTGGAGAGGGAGGACAGGGCGAGAGTCAGACGGGACAGGTGAGAGGAGCAGGGGAGGGAGGGAGGGAAAGGTCAGCAGGGCAGGAATTGAAGGAATGAAGGAATGAGAGAAGACGGAGGCATAAATGTGGAGAATTAACGTGGTGGAAGAGATGGAGCGACAGTTTTGTTAGGGTCTGACGTGGTGGCGACAGTTTTGTTAGGGTCTGACGCGGCGGCTTTGTCAGACGTGCTGAGGTTGAATACGTGGTTCCAGTCGCTGTTCCTGACTTGACCGATGCTCCTGCCTAACTTTGCTCTCTTTCTCTTTTTCTTCATCTCTCCATCGTGGCCTCTCTGTCCCCCCATGCTGGAATGTGTCGAAATGTCTGCACTCTCACTGCCTTTGCCCACTTCCTTTCAAATATGTATCGCCATGTTTCTTTCTCTCTCTCGTCTGATGCCTCCCCCTCGTCCTGTCCTCTTTTCATCCTCTGTTTTTTTCCCCCGCTCCTGAAATCCACCTCTCTGTGATCCTACCTGCCCTGATTTTACACTTTCTTTTTCCTCCTTTACTCTCCTCTTCCTTTTTCCTCATTTCCTCATTCCATGCCCGTTTTTATTTTTATACCTGTTTTTTTCCTCTTTACTTTCCATTTTTATCTTTTTATCCCTTTTTATCTTTTCCTTTTTTCCTCTTTGCAACGTTTGCTTTTCCTCTTTATACCCCTTTTTCCTTTTTATTCCTTTTTTATACTTTCCTTACATTTACATTTGAACCCCATTTTTTCCTTTTTATTACTTTTTTGTCTTTGATTTACTTTTTTTATATTTATTTCCTGTTTTTTTTCCTCTTTATACACTTTCTTTACCCTTTCCTTTTTATGTCCCATATCCCATTTCTTCCTCTATCTGCTTTTTTACTGTTTATACCTGCTTTCTTTTCACACTTCCTCTTTATCTTTGCTTTTCTTTTATTTGCTTTTCCGTCTTTACTGTTTCCTTTCATCCCTTTACACTCCACACCCACTCTCTTTATTTCCTCTCCTCATTTTTCTTTTTTATACTCCTTTTCCTATTTCCTATTTTTTGCCCCATTTCTCTTTCCTTTTTCCTCTGCACACCTCACATTGCCTGTCGCTTTTCCTGTCCCACTATCCATCTCTCTCTCGTTTTTTGTTCCCCATAACTCGGCCCCTGTGCTCTGTGCATCGGGGCCCAGTTTTGGGGACACGTCCCTGTCCACCACTTCCACCCTGGAGCACATCCCGTCCTCGGCCGTTCGCCCCAGGCCCCTGGTCAGGCAGCAGAGCCTCCAGCAGCCCCTAACCCACCAGCCCCCGCCAGGGCCCAACGACCCCCCAGCCACCTCCCAGAGCCTGGGCCAGTTGCACACAGGGCCCGGGGGTGGGGGCCACCGGGGGGGCCCGCGGGGGGTGCGTGGCAGTGGCAGCCCGGCTGGGGCGGGGGCGTCACGCTACAGGACGGGCGGAGGGGCACGATCGCGCTCAAACCCGGGCAGCTGGGACCACATGCTGGGCCAGATCCGCAACAGAGGGATGGATGTCAAATCTTTTCTGTGAGTACAATTCAGTTCCTTGTGACTTGTGACTTGACTCCTACCTGCATAAAGTGACCTGTGATCATTCTTTATGTTTTACATGTTTAAGAACATCAAGTGTTCAATCTGGGGCGGCACGGTGGCGCAGTGGGTAGTGCTGTCGCCTCACAGAAAGAATGGCCTGGGTTCGATTCCCGGCCGAGCGACCAGGGTCATTTCTGTGTGGAGTTTGCATGTTCTCCCCGTGTCTGCGTGGGTTTCCTCCGGGTACTCCGGTTTCCTCCCACAGTCCAAAAACATGCAGTCAGGCTGAATTGCCCCTAGGTGTGAGTGAGTGTGTGATTGTGTATGTCTGTCTGTCTGCCCTGCGATGGACTGGCGACCTGTCCAGGGTGTATCCTGCCTTCCGCCCAATGACAGCTGGGATAGGCTCCAGCACCCCACCGCGACCCAGAAGGATAAGTGGTTTAGATGATGTATGTATGTAAGTGTTCAATCTCCAGATATCGCACATCTCAGCTAATGACATATCACTCAGTAAACACTCCTATAAACAAAAAAATGAGATATTCATCCATAAACAGTCTCAGTAAACTAGAACAGGAGATACTAATCCATTAACAATTTTAAGCAATGCTCCTATACACTATGAAATGTCATATTAGTTCATAAACATCCTCAATAAACACTCATATACACTATAATTTAAGATAATAATCCACAAACAACCTCAATAAACAGTCCTATACACTAGAACAGAAGATATTAATCCACAAACAACCTCAATAAACAGTTCTATGCACTAGAATAGAAGATATTAATCCACAAACAACCTCAATAAACAGTCCTATACACCAGAATAGGAGACATTAGTACATAGACAACCTCAGTAAATACTCCTATACACTAGAATAAAAGATATTAATCCACAAACAGCCTTAATAAACACTCCAATACATTAGAATAGGAGATATTAGTTCATAGACAACCTCAGTAAATGCTCCTATACACTAGAATAGAAGATATTAATCCACAAACAACCTCAATAAACAGTCCTATGCACTAGAAATGGGAATGTCATTTCATAAACATGAACTTTTGGCCTTATAGCAACTTTACACTCTGCCATGTGCTACTACTGTCTTTATCCTGCACTCATATTCACTTTCACTCTCTTTAATTAAAAGATACTTTTTAGTATTGTGCTTTTATTATTATTTTCTCAACTCACGTTCTTCTGCCTGTTCACGTACACACTGTGTCTGTAGTGTCCTCAGCCTGTCTGTACTGTGATCCTCCTGTACCCTATGAATATGTATTTCGCCGTGCGTGAATTGTGACCAGCATACAGTACATAGAAGTCCTCTTAACCTCATCCAGCACATTTGCATAGTCTTACCCAAACCTTACCCACCCTAACCGTCTATAGTTGCCCTGTGTTTATATTCACCATCTGCGCTGGACTTCACAGTTTTATCCATTGCATCCAGTTTAAAGTCCCTGACCTCTTTATGTCCTCCTCATGCATGCATGCTGCATCGCTGCTTTATATGTATGCTGTGTGGGTTCATCTTTGAAAGTTGTTTACAGCCAAATTTTTTTGGTTTTAGTCATTGTAATGAATGTTTTGGTCTCTGGGTGGCAGCTAAAATATCGGTACCTTTAATCCTGCCATAATACGCCCCTGCAAGGATACGCACATATCTGTTATTGTCTGTCTGCTGTGATTTGTTTTGTCTCTTTTCTGTCCGATCACTTGCTCATGCCTGGATTATGTTTTTTTGCTGTCCTATTACTTACTCATGCCTGGGTTTTGTGTCTTTTCTGTCCTATCGTTTGCTCATGCCTGTTTTTTGTCTTTTTTGCCCTATTGCTTGCTCATGCCTGGGTTTGGTCTTTTTTTGCCTTATCACTTGCTCTTGCTTGGTTTTGTTCTCTTTCTACCCTATCGTTTGCTCATGCCTGGGTTTGTTCTCTTTTCTACCCTATCACTTACTCCTGCCTGGGTTTTGTCTCTTTTCTGTTCTATCATTGGTTCATCTCTGTTACATTCATATCCTGAACACCGCTGATATATTTTTGAGAGCTTTTGAACTTGAGTTATAGAAGTGTAAAATGGCGCCTTGTGTACGTTCATGACGTCAGCGAGCGCAAACAGCCAATAAGCTGCTCTGCTCGCCAGCCAGTCAGCACTGAGCAGCAGTAATGTTAGCGTCCTGCTGCCCGAAACCATTTGCTGTAGAAAAAAATGAAACATACAGGTAAGTTTTCTTTGATTTTTTAGTGAAATACAAGCTTGTACATTCTAAAATTAAAGGAATGTTCTGGGCGAGTGATTAGAAACTATTTTAACTTTTCATTTTAGCCGTTTAGATCCATTTAGCTTGCTCACAGGCAACCTCTGCTGTTTTGCAGTCATGTTTTTGATATTACAGGGGAACTAGGGGGAGGCCGTGCTCCCCTTAAATCGGCTCTGCTCATGTTTGGTCTTTGTCTTTTTTGCCCTATCGTTTGCTCATGCCTGAGTTTGGTCTTTTCTCTGCCATATCATTTGTTCATGCCTGGGTATACTTTTTGTTATTAAGATTTTTTTTTAAATAAGATGTATAATAATGTTCTTTCCTTGGTTGAGAGGTTAGAGGACAGTTAAGGCAACTTTCTGGCAGGCTGTCTTTGGGTGGCCCTGCACTAGAAGCATGTACAAAATACAAAATACAGCATTTGTCATGTTGTTAAAACAAAAGCTTAACTGTAAAGTTTCTCTTTATTGCGTCGCTTCTGGTATAAAACAAGCTTGCATCAGCCTTTTAATCTTTGTTGTTCAGTGATTCACAGCGTGCAGGAGGCTGAGTAGCCTGAATATGCAGGCTATTCTTTTTTAAAGAGCCCATATCTTACACTTTTCTTGCATTTTATTTTTTTTTCCCTTGAGATTCACATATGATGCTTGTGTTGTTTTATGCATCAAAAACAGTTATAATTTATTTGTACTTGACCATTTTCCAAACTCTTTTTATCATTTAGACTTAAGCACGCTGCTTTAATTATTGTGTCTTTAAGATTGATAACATGTAAATAAGCTTTGCTCTGATTGGCTGCCTCATTCAAAAAGTCTAGGCTAAAAAAACTTTAGTATCAGTGGGCGGAGCTAAACTGCTGTATATATAGACCCTATATAGACCCTTTAAAGTGGAATTCCATCAAATTTTTAAAATTTAATCACTAAGATGTAAGTCATTCAGAGTGGTTTGGTGTGAAATGCTCTGTTCTAGAGAAACGTACAGAGTCACAGTTGTCCACAGTGGTGGTGATAGGAACCAGATGTCCAAATCTTTTAATAATTCTAAAAGCTACTGGAATGGATCTGGTTTATAATGTGTTGCTGATGTTTGAGACATTCTTTTATGATAGTTTTGAGAAGATTTTGGCCTAAAACATAAATCTTTATCCATTTATGGTGGAGGTATACAAACAGGGTGTTATAAGGCAAAAACGTCCCTAAAAAAACTTAATTTTTCTGTTTTTTCACTATTTTATCATCATCATCATTCCTCATAAACTCAGAAGACACGTGTAGGTTCACTGGAGTAAATAAAATGTCTGTATTTGTGTTGTAGTTACGGTGACCCCTATCACCACCACTGTAAAGAAATCTGAACCATTTCACACCAAACCACTCTGAAGCACTCTGTTTACATCTCAAACACTGAATTATGCAGCATTATTGAAAAATCTTTGTAATTCACCTTTAACATTCAAGTATTAAAGAAATATTTAAAGTTTTGCATCTCAGGCTTTTGGTGTTTAGTGTTTCACCTCTTTTCTGTTATGTTTTCTGTTGTATTTGCTTGTATTCCGTGTCTCTGATCATTTGCTCACGCCTGGCTGTGTCCGGTGTCTCTCAGAACCCTCGTGTCTCTCTCTGTTTGTCCATCTGTTTGGGTTCACTGTGTTCGCGGCCCTCCACCTGTCCACTGCAGGGTGGGAAAAGGCTAGGGAAGTGGATTAGCCCGCTGCGTCTGTCAGTCCAGACATTTACCTACAACAATTTCCACTTAAAACAAAACAGGCACAGATGAATGAGAGATGAAGCTGCAATTGTTAATTCTGGTTCTCCAGGTAGAGCCACAGGTGGCCCATTTCTCTCTTCAGAGTTCATCAGGCTCACAGTCTGGCTTTAGCTCTGCTAATCTGATCTAATGCATTAACCTGCCTAGTATGGCTGTCATTTATGACAGATAGACACGTCTGTGGTCTTGTGACCGCAAGTTATTTTATCCTTTATAAAAAGCCAAGCAGGTCAAACGCTGGACCTCTCTGACTCAATTTAAACCATTCCTTTTGTCAGAGGGTTCAGTCCAGTGACAAATCAAGAGTTTGATATGTTTGACTGAATCAATCAAGCCAAGGTGCTCATCAGATGAATGAGGTGGTGAGAAGCAGGAATGAAGAAAGAAAGAAAGAAAGAAAGAAAGAACAAAAATGAAAGAAAAGAGATGATAAACAATTTGACATACTGTATGCACTGCCACTTAAAGATTTGTACAGGTGTGCCAAAGACATACATCAGTATAATGCTGGGTAATTTACCACAACAAGATGATTATAATGATTCAGAAATGTATGAACAATTCAGTCATAATTTGATGTGTGAGTGTGTGTGTGTGTATGTGTGTGTGCAGTGTGAATGATATGCATGAAGGAGTAGTTTGGCGTGAAATCAAATTTACATAATTTTCTGCTTACGCTAGATGTAGTTGTCAGCCAGGACATGTTTGTTGTCCAAATTTTACTTCTTACAGACATTCTTTGTAAAATAAATGCATGACCACAACACACTAAAGCATTAAAACGGGATCTTAATGTGTGGCCATGACTTAGTAAGGCACAGGAATTAGATAATCAAGCTGTGGCTGTGGTTAAGTAAGGCACAGGAATTACATAGTTAAGCTGTGGCTATGATTTAGAAAGGCATGGGAATGAGATTGTTAAACTGTGGCTATGATTAAGTAAGGCACGGGAACAAGATAGTTAATCTGTGGCCACAACTTAGTAAAGCATGGCAATGATATAGTTAAGCTGTGGGCATGACTTAGTAAGGCACAGGAATGAAATAGTTAAGCTGTGGCCATGACTCAGAAAGGCACGGGAATAAGGTTGTTAAGCTGTGTCCATGACTTAGTAAGGCACAGCAATGAGATAGTTAAGCTGTGGGCATGACTTAGTAATGCACAGGAAGGAGATAGTTAAGCTGTGGCCACAACTTAGAAAGGCACAGGAATGACATTGTTAAGCTGTTGCCAAGACTTACTAAGGCACAGGAATGAGATAGTTAAGCTGTGTCCAGGACTTAGTAAGGCACAAGAATGAGATAGTTAAGCTGTGGACACGACTTAGTAATGCACAGGAATGAGATAGCTAAGCTGTGGTCACAGCTTAGTAAGGCACAGGAATGAGATAGCTAAGCTGTGGCCACAACTTAGTAAGGCACAAGAATGAGATAGTTAAGCTATGTCCACAGCTTAGTAAACCACAGCAATCAGATAGTTAAGCTGTGGCTATGATTAAGTAAGGCACAGGAATTAGATAGTTAAGCTGTGGCTATGATTAAGTAAGGCACAGGAAATGAGATAGCCACAGCTGAACTATGATTAAGTAAGGCACGGGAATAAGATAGGTAAGTTGTGTCCATGACTTAGTAAAGCATAGGAATGAGATAGTTAAGCTGTGTCCACAACTTAGTAATACATGGGAAAGAGATAGTTATGCTGTGTCCACAACTTGGTAAAGCACGGGAATGAGATAGTTAAGCTCTGGCCATGACTTAGTAAGGCACGGGAATGAGATTGTTAAGCTGTGAGCATGACTTAGTAAGACACAAGAATGAGATAGTTAAGGTGTGGCCATGACTTGGTAAGGCACAGGAATGAGATAATTAAGATGTGGTCACAGTTTAGTAAGTCATGGGAATGAGATAGTTAAGCTATGGCCACAACTTAGTAAGGCACGAGAATGAGATAGTTAAGCTGTGTCCACAACTTAGTACGAAACGAGAATGAGATAGTTAAGGTGTGGCCATAACTTAGTAAGGCACACTAATGAGATAATTAAGATGTGGTCACAGTTTAGTAAGGCACAAGAATGAGATAGTTAAGCTGTCTCCACAGTTTAGTAAAGCATGTGAATGAGATAACTAAGCTGTTGCTAAGATTAGGTAAAACACGTAAATGAGATAATTCAGTTTGATAGTTAGGCTGTGGCTATGACTTAGAAAGGCGTGAGGATGAGATAATAATGTCATTCCTATGCTTTACTAAGTCAGGGCCATAACTTTACCAAATGGGGTCCACACATTAGGATCCCATTACGAAGTTGTGGCCACGCACATTTTTATTAATATATGATGTCACCAGCAGGGATCCATAGCTTTTTTTTACTGTGTTGTGTTCATTTTTAATATTCAGAGTCACACTTTAAGTCAAGTCTGTGAAACCTTAACAACGACCTGGATGCAGTTTGAGTGAGTTGAGAGTGCTGAGGATGTATTTACAGAAAAAATGGGTGACAGTTGAGTTGTAGTGTTTGTTAGCGATGTTAGCCTCGTAGCTTCTGCGCTAAACTGTACCAACCATTGATTACATTTGCCGTAAGTGGACAATTGAGTAAATTTGACTTTGCACTGAACCATTCTGTTAAGAACAGTGCTGGTCTGTGTGTGTGTGTGTGTGTGTGGCTGTTAGCAGATGAACTGAGCAGTGATCTCCTATCTTCAGCATCATTACTCCCACTACCGACTGTCAAAGAGAAGAGAAAGAACAAAAAGAGAGATAGCAAGAGAGAGAGAGAGAGAAGTAGGAGGATGTTAAAGCAGGTCATGAAGGTTTGTAATGGTGTGTAACAGAGTGAAAGAGGCAGAGTAGTTCAGTTTTGAAACGTCAGCATGGATTCTATTGTAGAACCTTTTAAAGATAAAAAATATCCACACTTATAATAATGTATTTATCCCCCTCAGAATAACGTTTCTTTATCAAATACAGTCATAATTCGAATAAACATCTAAAAATACACTTTTTTATTTATTGACATTCCAATTCAGATATATACAGGGAGGTTCACTCGAAAGAGGTGATTGTTATAACTCTGTTATGATGAAGCAACCTGAACCAAAAAAATACGCTACATACCTTGACGTATGTGTAATCGATTGCATTACATGCGATGCTGGAAGGGATCTCTGCCAACGGAGGTTGAAAGTCGCGGTGGCTGTCTGGCACTTACCTCATCACTTCGATGCAGGAGCATCCCTGCTTGTTCAAAGCTCCATATACTGAGGAGCACATTGCATGTTGTTTCGTTCAGATTGCTTCATCTTAGCAAGAGTTATAACAGAATATTTGGGGCTTCCTTCGAGTGAATCTCCCTGTATAAAATTATTGTGTAGAAAATAACAAAAAATGTATGGCAAGTTGTTTCAAACTTTTGAATGCTCATGTGTAAAAATGTGTTGGTTTGTATGACATCACAAAATAAATTCAGCATGGGCTGTTTTTGCAGCGTAGTATCCATATGTGGACTGTATGGACTGGGAGCAAGTGTTCCATGACACAGGCCCTTTAAAGGCAAAATAAAAGTTCATTTTAGCCTAAAAGTTGCTGAAAATGGTAGATCAGTTTTGTAACATTAGCATGATTTCTATTGTGTTACCATTTAAAGAGCCCACATCTCACACTTCTCTATTTATATTGTATGTATGTTGTATTTTGTCTTTATCCTTTAGAATTAAACAGTCCGTTTTTGTTACTTTTTCCTTTAAGATATGTAATAATATATATAAATGAGCTCTGTTCTGATTGGCTGCCCTGTTTTGTGCCTCGCTCAAAAAGCAATCTAGGCTGAAACACTCCTTACAACTTCAGTGTGAGTAGGTGGGGCTACACTGCAGGATATATGTGAATGGTTCGGTTTTTGTAACATCACAAAAACAGTGCTGTTTATGCAGCTTAGTTTGGATGTATGGACTGTATTTTGAAACTGTATTTTTCACTGTTATTTTTAAAAAAGCGAGGACCCTTTAAAGACAACATAAAATTCAATTTAGCCTGTAACAGAGTAAAAGTGGTTGTGTTTTAAAGTGACAGCATAATTTACGTTGTGGTAATAAACAAAAAAAAATCAGCACAGCCTGAAAGTGCCTCATGCCTCGAATTTAATCATCTGCAAGTCCACGGCCTCATATGCATTAGCAGATAAATATATTTGGCTTATCTTCCCATTGCCTTCCCATTTCGCTCTGCAGATGCTAGCTAGCTCTAGGCCTGCTCGTAATAAGCTTCCTTTGCGCAGATCCACCTGAACAGAGAAGAGTCTGGCTTCAGTACTTATGATTGTCTGACAGGCAATTAAACTCCTGCCCTCGCCGAGGAAGCCGAGTGATTTTGGCCATTGTGCTGAGAGAGCCGCGCTCAAACGGCCAGATACTACACTCTGGAGTAAAAGCTTTTGAACTAGCGGGCTGCAGCAGGCCTTTCTTTATAGATATATGAGCGCAGAGAAAAACAACAATAGAAATAATGATGAAGAAAGAGTGGCAGAGAACAGAGAGAGTGGAGGAGCGAGGAGAGTGGGAAGGAGATACAGAGAGGGAAAAGATCACAGGATCCTATTCGTTTTTTCTTCTTTAAATGCCTCGTAATGATAGCTTTCAAAGGACAGACTTCAAATAACTTCTCATTTATCCAAAAAAAGATGGAACTGGGTCAGATTATTCAGGCCTGGTTGGTGTTTTCTGTTTTTTTTTCCTTTTGCATGGACCTGTGTGGATCTGGAGTGAAGTGCCCTCAATTTTCTCCCCAATTTGGTCGTATCCAGTTTCACCCACTAGTTAAGACTCCCCCAGTCACTCGATACCACCAGCGCTAGACAAATACAAGTCTTCTCTGAGTCCTGTGAAGCATCATTGCTTCTTTTCAAACTGCCGCTGATGCATTGTCATTGGACAGTCGAACGCACTTGGAGGAGAACACTAACCACCAGTTGTTGTGATATGTCAGCTAACAGACATCTGTGCTGGCTAGCATCACGCTGAGTGATGGGAAAGAACGAGGCTGATTGTTCTCTCTTGGACTCCCAGCCATGGATGGTTGTAGCATCACTGGGGTTTGAATTCATGATCTGCTAATTCAGTGTGTGAGATGTAAACAGAGTGATTCAGAGTGGTTTGCTGTGAAATGGTTCAGATTTCTTTACAGTGGTGGTGATAGGAACCAGGGGTCACCATGACTACAACACAGATATAGACATTTTATTTACTATCTGAAACCACCAGTGAACCTACACATGTCCTCTGAGTTTTATATGGAATGTTGATGATGGCAAAACAGTGGAAATTCTAAAAAGTAAGTATCATTTAGACTATCTTGCCTCGCAACATCCTGCATGTATCCCTCCACCATGAATGTTCTATCGTAAAACAGTGTCTCAGACATCAGGCAGTGTATTCATAACCATTTCATGTAATAACTTTCTGTGAGGGAGCTGTCAGTGGTGGATGTCTGGTTCCTATCACCACCACTGTGAACAATTCTGAGTCGGTAAGTTTCTCTAGAACAGAGCATTTCACACCAAACCACTCTGAATGACGCTGTTTACATCTTAACCACTTAATTATGCAGAATATTTTGAAATATTTCAGTAGCATTCCTTTTTAACTAAGTCTTTGATGATATGAGTGTATTCAGCATTCACAAAAGCATTAGTGAGGTCAGGTACTGATGTTGGATGATCAGTTCTGGATCACTCCAACTCATCCCAAAGGTATTGGATGGAGTTCCATCACTCCAGAGAACACAGCCCAATGCTGGGGGGGGGCTTTATACCCCTTTAGTCCACGCTTGGCATTGGGCCTGGTGACCTTAGGGTCATGTGCAGCAGCTCCTGAGCATCCCATTCTATTAGTCAGTGGGTCAATTTTATCTGCAGGCTATTATACAATTGGCTTCTATATTTTTTATTTTCCACCAGTGTGTAACTAGTCACAGTTGTGTATTTTGTATTATTAAAAAAATTAATTTGGAATGCTAAGAAAGTAATCCAATTGAATTGCATTGTAGTTAAACCCATAGTGTCAGTATATGTTGTTTTGATGAGAAGGTTAAACAGGCTCACAGTTCAGACTGAACTGAATGCGGAGGCCACAATATGCGCAGCTCAGGAGAGAAGAACAGCGGGAAAGAAGGAGGGCAGGAGAGGAGGACGAGTGGCAGGAAAGAGTGAGTCACTAACACTGCTTGAGGCAGATCGAACGCTGAGGCATGAGCAGCTTCAGGACGCTGCCAGCGTTCCTGTGTGTATGTGTGGACGAGAGAGAGAGAGAAAGAGAGAGAACATCACGTCACATTGAGTCTCACGTATTTACCCTGGATGTTTCTCTACTTCTAACCTGACCTACTTTACATTTTTACCACCTCCTACCACTTTACTGTTCCTCCTCTTTTCAAATCTTTCTCATAAAGAGCGTCTTCTGCTGCACACGGCTGATTGTGTGTCCGCATGTGTGTCCTGCAGGGAGGGGAAGATGGTGGTGCTGTCACTAGCGATCGGATTGGCTGAACAGGACGACTTTGCCAACCTGCCAGACCTGCAGGAGAAACCGGCCAATCAAGAAACTCCACCTGCTGACAAGAGGTAGAGGCCGGCTGTGTCCAGAACAATGCCCTATTCACTGCATAGTGCACCATTTTGGGAGTCTGCCAACCGGTGGTCCAAAAACATATTGGATAATATCCAGCACTTTCACAATCCCACAATACACCACAATAGGTAGAGTACAAACGATGCACCCCAGCAGTCACAGAATACCCATAATGCACTGACCATTTCTGTGTACTGTAAAATTATAGCGTTCTTATAATGATTAGAGGACCATTTCTGTTCCTTATTATAGTGTTCTAGTGCTCCAAAGTGGGGAACAGTGATTTGGGGCCATTTCTGTTCTTTATAATAGTGTTCTACGTAGTGCTCCACTGTAGGGAGCAGTGATTAGGAGACCATTTCTGTTCACTATAATATAGTAGTGTTTTATAGTGATTAGGGGACTATTACTATTCCTTATAATAGTGTTCTACATAGTGACCTCCTGTAGGGAACAGTGATTAGGGGACCACTTCTGTTCAATGTTCCAAAAAAGTTGGGACACTGTGCAAAATGTAAATGAAAACAAAATGCATTGATGTGTAAATAATTTAAACGTTATATTTAATTGAAAATAGTACAAAGACAACATATCAAATGCTAAAATAGTTTTTTTGAAAAATATATGCCCATTTTAAATTTTATGGCAGCAACACGTTCCAAAAAAGTTGGGACGGGGCAATAAAAGACTGGTAAGGTTTTGTAATGCTAAAAAAAACACCTGAAGGTTAATTGGCAACACGTCAGTAGCATCACTGGGTAGAAAAAGAGCATCTCAGAGAGGCTGAGTCTTTCAGAAGTAAAGATGAGGACGAGTTCACTTCTCTGTGAAAGACTGTGTGGGCAAATAGTGCAACAATTCAAGAATAACCTTTCTCAATGTAAAATAACAAAGAACTTGGGGATTTCATCATCTACTGTATATAATAACAATTCAGAGAATCTTTAGAAATCTTTGTATGCAAGGTACAAGGCCGAAAATCAATATGGGCTAGCCAAGATCAGTGCGGCCCGCAAGCAGCACTGCATTAAAAACAGACATGATTCTCTAGTGGAAATCACTGCATGGGCTCAGGAACACTTCTGAAAACCACTGTCTGTGAACACAGTTTATCATGGCATCCATAAATGCAAGTTAAAATTCTAAAACGCAAAGAAGAAATCATATATAAAGGAGACCCAGAAATGCCGGCACCTTCTCTGGGCCTGAGCTAAACTGAGATGGACTGAGGGGAAGTGAAAAAGTGTCCTGTGGTCCAACGAATAAAAATTTTAAATTCTTTTTGGCAATCATGGACACTGTGTCCTCCGGGCTAAAGACCATCAGGCTTGTTATCATCACACAGTTCAAAAGCCAGCATCCATGATGGGCTGGGGGGGCATTAGTGCACATGGCATGGGTGACTGGCACATCTGTGAAGGCACCATTAATGCTGAACGATATATACAGGTTTTGGCAACATATGGTGCCATTCAGACAACGTCTTTTTCAGGAAAGGCCTTGCTTATTTCAGGATGACAGTGTCAAACCACATTCTGCACATGGCTGTATGGTAAAAAAGTTAGGGTGCTAAACTGGCCTGCCTGCAGTCTAGATCTGTCACCCACTGAAAACATATGGCACTTTATGAAATGAGAAATATGACAAAAGAGACCCCAAACTCTTGAGCAGCTGAAACCCTATGTCAAGTAAGAACGGGAAAACATTTCACTTTCAAACTACAGCAATTGGTCTCCTCAGTTCCCAAATGGTTAAAGAGTGTTGTTAAAAGAAGAGGTGATGAAACACAGTGGTAAACAAACCCCCGTCCCAACTTTTTTTGGAATGTGTTGCTGCCATCAAATTCAAAATGGCCATATATTTTTCAAAAAACAATAAATTTGATCAGTTTTAGCATTTGATATGTTGTCTTTGTACTATTTTAAAATAAATATAGGGTTTAAATGATTTGCACATCAATGCATTTTGTTTTCATTTACATTTTGCACAGCGTCCCAAATTGTGTTCTATAGTGATTAGGGGACCATATCTGTTCCCTGTAGTAGTGTTCTAGTACACCACTGTAGGGTACAGTGATTAGGGGGCCATTTTGGTTCCCTTTAGTAGTGTTCCAGTGCTCCACTGTAGGGTACAGTGACTAGGGGACCATTTCTGTTCCCTATAGTAGTGTTCTAGTGCTTCACTATAGGGAACAGTGATTAGAGGACCATATTGGTTACCTTTAGTAGTGTTGTAGTGCTCCACTGTAGGGAACAGTGATTAGGGGACCATTTCTGTTTCCTATAGTAGTGTTCTAGTGCTCCACTATAGTAAACAGTGATTAAGGGACCATATTGGTTCCCTTTAGTAGTGTTCTAGTGCTCCACTGTAGGAAACAGTGATTAGGGGACCATTTCTGTTCCCTATAATAGTGTTCTATAGTGATTAGGGGACCACTTCTGTTTCCTAAAATAGTGTTCTATAGAGCTCCAATGTAGGGAATAATGATTTGGGGGACCATTTCTGTTCCTGAGAACAGTGTTTGACCAATCAATTAGTCCCAGGTTTTGTCTTGTTTTCTAAGTGAGATCCCATCCCAGATATCTTGTTTTCTACCCTTTCTCAAAGACAAAACAAATAAAAAAAGCATTGTTGTCTTCTGTGGTCTGTGAATATGGTGTTCACAATGTACTTTTACTACAAACTCTAAAAATGAGTCAAAATGTCAAAGCTTCAATGCATCAAGTCATCAAAGGTAAGACATAAATGGTCCATAAACTTTTTTTATGCCAGCCATGGCGGTATGCTTTAGCCTAGGATGATTAGGTTTAGGTGTTTTGGGTTTAGTTTTTTCCTCATCTTAGTGCATCTCAGCTGTCTGATATGAACTCGGATATGTCATCTTCACTGGACAGAAGCTGTGTCTGTGTTGTGCGGACGTATGCTTTATGGTGAAGGGTGTTGAAGTGTTGGTTGTGGTCTTTTTGTTTTGTATCACTATGGGGGGGGGGTGTTGGAACTGGCAGGGTGATGCACTGCTGTCAGCAATAACTTGTAGCCTCATATGACATTGCAGGACATTGCAAATTCGGAAATTCTGTCTACCAAATTGGAACCGCTCACTTTTTCACAGGCCAAAAATTTTGCAATCTACAAGAGACACAGTGGCACAAAATGGATATTTGATGGAAATTACTCAGTGGAACAAGGTGAATGGTGCCAGTGATGGTATGGAGCAGTTGATTAAGCATCTTTTCAGTCTCCAGTTCTCCCAGGATTATAAAAACATTGGATGAGAGGACATTGGTACGCTCTCCACTAGAAAAAAGTGCAGCTTTTATTGGAAAAATAAAAGACAGGAAAGCTGATGTTTTGGTTGCTGAGGTTAAGGTTAGGGTTTGGTTCAGTGGAGCACAGCAACATTTACACATACTGGCCATTATTCATCAAAGTTATGTGAAAAAGAGCATAGATATGTCTGCCTGTAATGATGCGTAAACACTATATCTGCATCTGATTAATTTTACTTTTGCACAAAGTGGAAATGAGCATAGATTTGAGCGCAACTGATTAATCAGCTTTAGTGCGTGAAATCAAGCACCAGCCTACCAGCACCTCATTTACATATCATTCACGTGAAGCACGCCCTAATTCATACAGATGTTTTGCTAGGGGGCCAATAATACAACCGAAGGTAGAGGCTCGTGAGCCAATGGCTGTGCTCGTATGCAGAGTTTGAGGTCGAGCAGTGAGTGCACTGCTCCCCCTACTGACCAAACTGTATAATGTTAAAATTACCACAACTGGAATTAACGTGTAATTTGATTATTTTCCTACAATAACATATTTAAATGCTGTATTACATGCATGGCTACTGCACTAGCTGTGTTTTGTATTGTTTGTTTTGTGGACACAGTCAGTATTATAAAACAAAAGCACAGTGTAAAAAATCTTTATATGGAACGTGGAAGAGTTGCAGCATTTGTTTACACCAGTGGGCATGTAAAATAGTACACTCACTTTTGGACTGGATTGCCATGTGCACAGATTATTAGGATTATTGTTATTTTTAATTTATTTAGAACATATTCTTATTTACAATGGTGGCCTGGGAAGTGCCATAAGACTATCATTATAAGATTGAATAATTTATTATTATTTAAATGATTCATTTTCTATTTTATTCTTATTATTGGTATTGTAGATGATATTGCTGTCATCAATAAAAATCAAGTATATTTTTCATGTTGCTAAACGTTTACGCCCAAGGTAACATGCACTCCTACTAAATGTGAGTTTGATTGCACAGATACGCCAAAGATGAAACTGAATAACAAAACTGTCAGTGAAATTTATGTGTACTAATTTTATGCACACAACACGCTCCTGTGGAAGGACTCTTGAGTCCGCTTGAGTTTCAGACCACCATGATGCACCTTTCGCCTGCGGAGGTATGTGATGTGGACAGCTGACAGGTCAGAGTGTTCCTCACTACTGCTCTTTTCCCTGTTCTCCCAACACACACAACTCATCTCCGAAATCTATTACTGCCCTCGCAGGGCTCAAACCTGTTATCCGTCACTGTCAGTGCCGGCATGAGCTGCTCGTGCTTCCTGCTCGCTGTAGCAGAATTTAATGTTTCATTTTGAGACATAATTTGTGGAATCAAGAGGAATATTACAGCAATGGAGGTGCTGGTATCCGTTAAAGCGATAGTTGAGGAAAAAATGAAACACAGGTGTCTTGGGGGTCCAGGACCCCGTAATTAATCTCTTGGATCCCCTCAAAAACATTAATGAAAATTGAATTTTTCATGAATTGAAAAACTTATTACAGAGTTATGCTGTCCTTTATGAAAAAATAGACATTCAAATTCAGTTGCAGAGGTCTTTAATATTCATAACTAACTAGAGCTGCAGCACTGCTCTGCCTCAGGGTGGCGCTGTAGCACATTGGTTCATGCTGTTGGTCCTTTATAACCTAGCAACTGCAACTATGCTCAGAAAAACTTATGCAATATGCCATAGTATATTTAGAAATCTGAAAACTCGCCCAAGAGTTTGGTGTAAAGAGTGAATTTTTCTTATTCCTCAAACTGAAGACAGAAGAGGAGATGAGTAAGATCTCAGTTAATGTGAGGAAGAGCTCATTACCAAACTAGAACAGAGCATTTCCAGAAGAAGAACTGTTAAACCTAACATTTTGGTGCCATTAAAGCTAGCACCAGTGCCGCTAAGGCGAGTAAGTTAGGAGTTAGCCACTGCTAAAGTAGCTGGCCAACATGGGACTCCCAGAATACCAGGGTGTATTTCACACACTGGGTGTAAGTTCCATTACTTGTTAGCTACATTACCGTCATAGCCCCAGTGCTAAAACCTAAGAAGCAACTTCAGACACCAAACATGTCTTGGCTGATCAACTATATTTGTGATAAGGTGGGGATTTTTTGGGGGGCAAAATATAATTTTAAATGATTTCTGATACAAGGGACTCGTTTTTACATATTTTTCTGCTTCTGTCTCGGATGCTTGTTTCCATTCCTGCACTTCCCCTTGCTTATTCTCCTAATATTACTATTCCTTTCGTTAGCTCCTCTCACTCTCTCTCTCTCTCTCTCTCTCACTTTCTGGTGGTGATGCTCATTATAAGAAAGTGTAGTTTCTCACACACATACAGAACTAAAAATACCGCGTTCTCCATCAGACACACACACACACACACACACACACACACACACAGATAACACACAAATACACACACACAAGCTTTTACACTTACACACACTTAAACACTGACAGCTACACTCAGTAAACTCATCAAATCCATTTTTTTGTGCGCACACACACTCATACACACACCCACACTGCACTGAAAAATGCACAGCATAGAATTTACCAGGATATATTAATAATACATACTATATGGACAAAAGTATTTGGACCTCCTAATCATTGAATTCAGGTGTTTCATTCAGTCTCATTGTCACAGGTGTATAAAATCAAGCACCTAGCCATGCAGTCTGCCTTTACACACTTTTGTGAAAGAATGGATTGTTCTAAAGAGCTCACTGAATATGAGCATGGTACTGTAATAGGATGCCAACAGAGCAACAAGTCAGTTCACAAAATTTGAAAAAGCGGAAGCGTTTAGAAACCACAGCAATTAAGCCACAAAGTTTTAGACCACGTAAAGTTACAGAGCAGTCTGATGGATGAGTCTGGGTTTGGCGAATGCCAGGAGAACATTACCTGCCTGACTGCATTGTGCCAACTGTAAAGTTTGGTGGAGAAAGAATAATGCTGTGGGGGTTTTTTCAGGGGTCTTCAGGATGTTTATGCAAAACACTCTATTTAGGTTTTCTGAGGTTTGAAAAGACAAAAAAGCACCAGCCAAATTTTAAAAATACTGTAAAAAGTTTCTGCTCTATGCTAAATCCAGTAAAACAGGACTAAGTATGCTCTGTCTGTAATGAAACATGCAATTGATTGCTGTTATCATTATCATTTATATTTATATAGCATCATTCCCATGCTCAAGGATGCTTTACATTCATGGATCATGAACACATTAAACAGGAGGAACACAATGAATGACAAAAAGACGTGACAGTCATATTTATGTAGGCATTACGTTCTAAGACAAGAAGAACACTGATAGGATGTACTAGGAGTATGTAGTATGTCTTAAACTTTATGGGATCTGAGGTCATTTTCTCAGTTTGTCAATATACCCTTAAATTCTCCTTTAAAAGCTTTTCGTATAACATATTCATATGTTTTATATGAAAATGCTCCGTTATTTTCGTCACTACTTTTCAAAACTGCTGCAGTAACTTCAGCAACTGTAAACTCTCTGCACACCATTTCACATGTGTCTCCGATGTGGACTGAATGAAGAACGAAGGGTTTCCAGTGTGATGGTCAGTGCTTAATGACTTCCTGAGTGTCCATTGGTCAGTTTCACACAAAATGTAGACGGACACTCAAATTCTGTAGTTCCACACGGTGAGAGGCAGATGACGTGTATCTCAGCCTCTCTTCACAGCCTCATAACTCCGGATGTGAGTCACGTACGGTTTCGTGATAAGATGGAATGGAAAGGGTGACTCTGCAGATTCAGAAACTCTGTACAGTTTCATCACAAAGATAGGGAAAAAGATATAGGAACACTGAATTTGTCGCACTCGAAGCCCAAAGTGGTTAACAGAGATTTAAATGACGATAGAGAGGAGTCATCTCAAATAGACTGCCCTTAATTTGGAAACCCATGAGGCTAACAGATCTGAGCAAAACTAGCCTAACTAAAATGTTTATAATTGGCTCCTAAGCACTTGGCACTAATACTGATGGGATTTTGGTAATACCTTCTGCCTGCGTCTACAATCTTGGAATTATTTTTGACCCCACACTTCCTTCACATTTCTATCAATGCTATAGTTAAGACAGCATTTTTCCATCTCTAATATTGCTCACCTCTGTCCATCCCTCAGCCTAGCAGATGTAGAAACACTTGTATGTGCGTTTGTGCATCCCCGTTAGACTACTGTAATATTCTCCTCTCTGGCCTCCCTGTCAAAGCCCTCACCAGGGTACAGTGTGTACAGAATGCCGTGGCTAGGATCCTCACCTATTAGATGAAGACTGACCATATCAGCTCAATCCTTTAGACACTTCACTGGTTACCTGTTACATTCTGTATTCAGTAAAAGGTTCTTCTTGTTCCATATAAAATTCTGCATGGCCGGGCTCCTCATTACCTGGTTGAGCTTCTTCCTTTATGTCCCTTACTTTATGATAGAGTAATTTAGGTCTTCTACATGTTCAAAGGTTTATATTGACCTCTGTGGGTGGTTGATCATTTAATGTAGTGGTCCGCAAATTAAGGAATAAAGGAATAAAGCCTCCAGAGCCCAAAAATGGTTTTCGGGACATCCCTACTTGCAATCACCTAAGGCAGGTGGTGGTTTAGTCTGAGCAGGCCTGACGCTGACATAGATCTGAGTGTCATCTGTATAATAATGAAAATTTAGACCATGATGCTGTATTATATGGCCAAATGTTCTTTAAGTACTGACGATATCCATGCTATGCTGAGAAAAACAAACTGTAATGTGCTGTAATTAATCTTGATAACGATCATTATTGTCATTGCCTACCCCTATAGCCAAAATACATTATGTTATGTACTTTATTGATCCCACAAGGGGAATGTGTCATTTTGCTGCCTAACTATGCCCAGTCTGGGAGCAGCACTGCCTGGGCCAGTTGTGGGTTAAGTGCTTTACCTAAGGGCACTAATAGTCCTGGGATTTGAACTCATGACTTTCTGGTTGTTGTTTCACCTCTCCTACCACTAGACCGGGGTCAGCAACGTGGGGCCCTGGTGTCACATGTGACTCTTTTACTGCCCTGTTGTAGCTCTGCAGCAGAATTAGATATTTAGGTATTTAGGTAACACAGTTGTAACAATCTCGCCTAGCTAGTAGCTAACGAAACAGCAAAGAGTAAGATTTAAGACGAACATCAATAATTTGGAGACACATGGACTTGGATTTGGATTCATAATCACTCCAGCTGGTTTCTTGATAGTTTAATCTGCAACCAGAAACTGTCAAACACTAAAACGAGGCTGAAGTCAGTTTCTCGTTCGCCAGCTTCTTATACAAAGTTTCTCGTTCCGCTTTAAATGGTGCAGCAGTTACATTCTGGCACCTCAGGCACCATTTAAGGTGGAACAGGAAAATCTAAACAGGAAGCTGGCAAATGAGAAGCGACTTCAGCCTCGTAAAAAAGTTGAACGTTGAGAGACATTTTACTAGAAACTATTCCACTTTTGGGAAATGTTTCCTGCCGGAGATGCGAAAAAAGCAGTTATAGCTGAGCTAAAGCTTAAAGCAGTTTGCGTTTTCCTTTATAGGCTATTATATTTTGTAGCCTACACTAGCACAATACTGAGACATATTGACAGCCAAGTTGGCAATAAGGACATAAAATGTTGTGGCTTCCAAGGTGGTTTCATTTTTGTTGAAAGGACAAAATGGCTCTTCTTAACATTTGGGTTGCTGACCTCTGCACTAGACCATAATACGCAAAACTACTCACTCAAACACTGACAACTACACTCAGTCAACTCATCAAACTCATGTACTGTCATATGCACATATTACGCTGCAGAAACACCTACACATTTTAATTTCTCACAAGAGAAGAAACCTAGCTCCGGGCCAAGCTTACATTTCACGTTTGAGCCGTGTTTCAGTGGGACATCTCCCACTGCTCACCGCTGCGAGCCCATTATACACACACAATCATTTTTCCTCGAAGGAAGTCCGCCTCTGAACAGCCTGTCACGCAGCTTTAGGTTGACGGATTAGACTTTGTAGTGCTAAAGCAGATAACATAGTTCAACTCAGCAGAAGCCTAAAGCGACACTAAACAAGCATAAAACTGACCCGCTGCACACCCCGAGCCTTTGATGTTTTTGAAGACGCCGTCAGTCAGCAGGGTGCAAATCGGCTGCCGCTTTTTTCAGAATCATCTCAGTACGACTGGAAAACATTGAAATTTTTAGCAGTTCTGTGTTCACCGGAACCCCGTGTTCCTGGGAAAGGTTTTCATGGGAAAAAGTTTTATGTTCCCATATTGCCTCAATCACATTGCTTTAATATGATAATAAGATTAACATCCATAAATCTGGTATCGATTCAAACTTACATATCGTCGCTGTCCAAAGAAAAACAAGCATCTCCCAAAGGGTAGCTTTTCAGGAGAAGACAAAATTGTTTACTTTTAGTGTAAATTAATGTAACACGATTGTATTCCAAGATTTTTTGGACCCTTTCTTTTACATGAAATTATCACAAAATGTAAAGGCAGGTGCTGTGCTCAAATGATGTAGAAAAATAAAAATAAAACATGAAGATGCTCCAGATTCCAGAGAAATTATATATATATAAGATTCCAGAGAAATTATATTCTGGTGTTATGAAAAACTGAAATTGGGTGTATGAACATCCTACTTACAAACAGATTCCCTTATCAAAACACACCCCTACTAAACATTTCAGTTTACATGAATGGTAATCTGTGAAAGGCAACATATAATAGGCCTATATTTAGTTATAATTTGCGATTGCAAATTTGTCATTTACACTTACTTTATTCTGCTAACATGCTAGTTAGCAGGCTAAGGGCTACTTAACTAACAGCAACAGAGAAGAACCATACTGAAAAACCCAGCACAGAGCAGCACAAAGGTCTTAGCTGGTCTATGCTGGTTTATGCTGGATCTGAGCTGGTCTGTTACTGGTTTAGCATACCATCATCCAAAACACAACTTAATTCTGGTTTTGCTGGTGTGCTAGTATTTGCAGCAGGGAAGGGCACTCAGCATACTTCAAGCAATTATTTAAAAAGTTCTTGTATTCTGTACTGTATTAGAAAGTTTGCTTAGCATCTAATTTGCTTGCTAAGACTAGCCTAAACTCTTACAAATGATGGTTTTTCAAGGGTTTGTTAGTAAAGACAATGGTTCTTAAAGAACCCTTTTGCATTGTTTAAGGGTTCTTTGCATCATGAAAGAGTTCTTCAGATTGATGGAGAATGTGCTGTATATGATTCTATATAGAACCATTTTGAATAGGGTTCTATATAGCACCAAAAAGGGTTCTGCTATTGCTATGATGTCAAGCTTGTAATAATCAGAAGCAGAACACCGAACATGTCTTGGCAGACTGACTATGTTTGAGGAAGAACTGTTCAAATGATATTTTTCTCCACATATCCGTTTAAGCCTGAGTATTGGAGCCAGTTAGAGCTGTAACTCTTCTCTTTCTGAGCTCCGTCCCAGCCGCGTTCGCCTTGACCTGCAGATATTTGTGCTTATAGCAGCAGTGTCTGTGTCTCTGAGGGCTGGACGTCTGTCAAAGCGTCAGACTGTAATCAAAGCTCAGCCCGGCCCCTCTGGGGACCCTCCAGCTCCGTCGCCATGGAGAGTGTCCTTGCTCTGCTAATAACTGCCCTCAATCATCTCTCACTGGCCAGAGTTAAGTCGCTACAGTGGCTGCAGGGTCGCACCCGCCCACCCTCGGGCTTCTGACAAGCATCAGTAGACAGAATGAAGAGTCCCTGAAACAGAGAGACAGAGACAGAGACAGAGAGAGAGAGAGTGAGAGAGAGAGAGAGAGAGAGAGAGAGAGTCCCAGGATACAACAGTACTGCCATTCATTGGGATGTTACATTATTAAACCTTACATTTAAACTCCCCAGCCATTTTATTAGAAACTCCTCTCCTCATCTATTGATGCACTGTTTGTCTTAGCCACCCTCTAGTCTTTCATCAGTGGTCAGTTTCTGACCACAGATCCACTCTTTTCAGAATATTTTTGGGTAGTGGTCCACTCTCAACCTAGCAGTGACACTGACGTGTGTTAAAACCCCAGCAACACAAAGCGTCGAATGCAGTGGTGTCAACCATGCCGCCACTGGACTCCAGAGCAGTGGAGACATGTTCTCTGGAGTGACGAATCACGCTTCTCCGAGTCTGAGTTTAGCGGTTGCCAGGAGAGCAGTACTTGTCTCACTGCATTATGCCAAGTGTAAAGTTTGGTGGAGGGAGGATTATGGTGTGGGGTTGTTTTTCAGGAGTTGGGCTCGGCTGTCTGACCTCACAAATGCGCTTCTGGAAGAATGGTCAAAAATTCCCATAAACACACTCCTAAACCTTGTGGAAAGCTTTCCCAGAAAAATTGAAGCTGTTATAGCTGCAAAGTGTGGGCCGTCATCATATTAAACCCTATGGATTATGGATTAAGAATGGGATGTCACTCAAGTTCATATGCGTGTGAAGGCATGAGCGAATACTTTAGGCAATATATTCTGCCAGCAGAAACTGACCAATGATGAATAAGATAGAGGGGGGCTGATAAACTGCACAGCAACAGATGGGGAAATATATTTGCCAGTTAAAAGGTAAAAGGTAGATGTTTCCAATAAAGTGGCCAGTTAGTGGAAGAACAAGGTGGATGTTTCTAATAAAGTATCTAGTTATTGGAAGTACAACATGGGTGTTTCTAATAAAGTGGCCAGTCAGTGGAAATTTAGCAATAGTGTTTCTAATAAAGTGACCAGTTAGTGCCCATGTGTCAAACACAAGGCCTGCGCACCAGATCAGGCCCATGACACAATCCTATCCGGCCCACAAAAGTATTTTAATTCTCTATTAATATTAGTTTCACAATGTGCTGCACTACTGTCCCCAGCATGCACTGCGACATAATGTGCGCTCTGATTCTCCTACCCCAACAACGATCTATGGGACAGCGGTTACACCTCAATTCTACACAGTTCATTTCACTAAACACACTAACTGCATTTCAGCTGCAGTTCAACCAACATAAACGCTTAATGTCAGCTCAGTAGCTCAGAAACCGAGCCCAAGAATAAATGAACTTACATCCTGGAGACATTTAAATGTTGAATATTTTAAGTATTTATGTAATATTTCAAGGTCTACTACAAGTGCTTATATTTTGTTGTTGACAATTTGGAGTATTTTGAATAAACAATGACCAGTTCGAGTTATAGCAAAATGTTAATTATAAATAAAATAAAAACATCTGCGTTCTCTGGCCCACAGATTTTTTGGGATTTTTTTATAAGGCCCTTTTAGTGGTTGAGCTCGACACACCTGAGTTAGTGGAACACAAGGTAGGTGTTTGTTATAAACTGACCAGTGTGTGGAAGCATAAAGTTGGAAGGACAAAGTGGGTGTTTCTTATAAAGTGGCCAGTTAATTGAAAGTACCAAGTAAGTGTTTCTAATATAGTGTCCAGTCAGTGGAAGTTTAGCAATAGTGTTTCTAATATAGTGGCCAGTTGGTGGAAGAACAAGGGGGTGTTTCTAATAAAGTGGCCAGTTAGTGGAGGTACAAGGTAAATGTTTCTAATAAAGGGGCTAGTGAGTAGAAGTACAAGGTAGGAGTTTCCAATAAAGTGGCCAGTTATTGGAAGTACAGGGTGTTTCTAATAAAGTGGCCAATTAGTGGAAGGACAAGGTAGGTGTTTCTAATAAAGTGGCCAGTTAGTGGAAGCAAAAGGTGGGAGTTTTTAATTAAGTGGCCAGTAAGTGGAAGCACAAGGTAGGTGTTTCTAATAAAGTGGTCAGTGAATAAAAGTGCAAGGTGGGTGTTTCTAATAAAGTGGCCAGTTAGTGGAAGCAAAAGGTAGGTGTTTCTAGTAAAGTGGCCAGTTAGTGGAAGCACAAGGTAGGTGTTTCTAATAAAATGGCCAGTTATTGGACATTTTGCAATGGTATTTCTAATAAAGTGGCCAGTAAGTGTAAGCACAAAGCAGCTGTTTCCAATAAAGAGGCCAGTAAGTGTAAGCACAAAACAGCTGTTTCTAATAAAATGGCCAGTAAGCAAAAGTACTAGATAGGTGTTTCTAATAACGTGGCCAGTGAGTGGAAGTTTAGCATGTGTTTCTAATAAATTGGCCAGTTGGTAGAAGTACAAGTTAGGTGTTTCTAATAAGGTGGACCAGGAGTGTATGATATAATCCCAGTTGACTGTATCATTCGCAGGAGAGATCATAGGCAGTGAAAGAGTGGGTCAGAGGAGAAAAAGTGGGTCAGAGGAAAGCGACTCACCAAAGAGACTTCCAAAGAGAAAATCTAACATAACTTCCAAAGAGAAGAAAAGAGGAAGTGTAAGTAACAACCTCTCTTTTCTCCAACACCGTCTCATCCTCCTCCGCTGGGACCCTAGCTTTTATTCAACCGTCATGTACACGGTGTTAAAATAATCATGTTCTTTCATTTATGTCTGACCCCTCCCCTGCCTCCCCGCCCGCGAGGGGTGCATGGCCCAGTTTGAAATGAAACGCAGTCTAACAGACCACTGAATCCTCTCCATCGACCAGCTCCGTCCCTCAGGAGCTGCACCAAATCAATCCCTTTCAAAAACACGCCGTGTATCAGCATAACGCGCTGGTGATATCGCACACACAGAGGTGGATCTGTATCAGTATCCAGACTGACAGAGCTTGCTTATCCCTCTCCATCATGACCTGCTTTCTGCGCAGAGCGTGAGCGTAATTATGATGGAAAAAGAGAGCTGCTAATAGAAGCCGTTTTATTTTCACAGCTCAATTTTCCTGAATGGCCTGCGAGTCGATGATTGCACCTGTTTTGGTGCATCTGTTGCAGGCCAAACAGCTTTACTGTTAGCCTGCGGTTAAGCTAATAGAGTCAGCCTGCTGATCTGTTACAGTGTCAGAAAGCAAACAGTTTGCTGTTAAACAGAATTGTAATTGCTGTAATTAATGTTGATTGTTGGTTCAAGCTACTAAATTAGCTTTAAAATACTAAGTTAAGGAGATAATCTGGACAAAATGAGAAGCTAACTATTGCTACATCTGTTGTAAACATGCCTACTCAGCTCCTAAAGTGCGATTGTTCAGTTTAACCACTTACATGGCCAAGGCCTATCAGCGGGCCCAAAGTTTTGTTACACACTCCTATAACCTTAAAATAGCTCAGCCAGTTTGAACTGGAGTCCCTGTAATTACTGAATAATTAGTCTCTGTAATAAGCCTGAGATTTTAAGGGGTTAAATACTAGGCCAGGGGTCGGCAACATGCGGCTCCGGAGCAACATGTGGCTCTTTTACTGTCCTGTTGCGGCTCCACAGCAGAATTCAATTTTTAGATAAAAATAAAATAATCCTCCTTTCCAGTAAAATAAAGCTCTGCTGATCGTTCCACACAGTTTTAACAATAAATGGTCTTAAATGCTGGAGTAAATGTATATCTGCTAATTCACCCTTTAACCTTGAAAGTTGGTGCTGCTCACCACGCAGACAACAATCTTGCCTAGTAGCAAATGAAAAGGCAAAGAGAAAGATTTAATATGAACATTGATAATTTGGGGAAAAAAAATGGAACGTTGAGAGACATTTTACAAGAAACTGTTCCACTTTTGAGGAAAAATTTCCTGCTGGATATGCGAGAAAAGCGGCTATAGCTGAGCTAAAGCTTAAAGCAGAGCAAAGTAAGTCTTTAAAGTAAGTTTTCATTCATATTATATATGTTTTAGCCTATATTAGTACATTAGCACATACTGAGACATATTTACAGCCAAGATGTTAAAATGGACATAAAAAACGCTGTGGCTCCCAAGGTGGTTTGATTTTTGTTAAAAGGACAAAATGGCTCTTCTTAACATTTGGGTTGCTGACTTTGGGATGCAACTAGGGCAACACCTTTCTGATGATGTGTCTTTTTTTTATCTCAATTTGACAAATTAGTTAATTACCCTACTAGAAAAACCAGCACTGTTGCTCACCTGCAAAATCAGCATGTGTTGTGTTTTAGATGCTGATATGCTGGTTAACCAGCATGATTATACAGACCAGACCAGCTTAGACCAGCATGGAATTTCTCATTTTAAGAATTAATTGCACAGATGTCTCGCTTTATAGTTTTTTTTTTTTCATTGTGGAGAGCTTCAAATCTTTTCAAGCATACAAATCTCATTTGGTCTTTTTTAATCTAGTGTGTTCATCTCATTTTGAGAAGTATTTCTTAGGAATGTATCTCATTTTAAGCATCACAGTGTTGATTAAAGACCGTTTTAAAGGCATTTTTGTGTATTTGAAAGCAAAGTTTTCCTAGAACTTTTGTACTTTTGTATGGGGTGTAATGCTTAAAACAAGTTTCACATGCTGCCTTTTGCTAATGTTACATTATTATTGACACCGAATCAAATCAGTGTTGCTTGAATCCAAACACAAAGCCCTAAACCAATGAAATATGAACTCATTTTAAGATCAAAATATCATTTACAGCACAAGATTAATTTTATTTTAAGAAATCTTGTTTGACCGATTGTTCTCACCATATTGGCAGATAATTTTCAAAAAGGTTCTACATAGAACCATATACATACCCTGTCAATTTAAAGAACAATTTAAGCATGCAACTGGTTCTATAAAAAAACTCATGGTTGTAAATAGAGCCATTGCCTTTACTAAAGAACCCTTGAAGAACCCTTTTTTGTAAGTGTGATTGAGTACCAAGTGGGACAATGGTGTATATTAAATTTTTGACTAGACTATCACTAAAGTGTTGCCAATCAGCTGTCTCTAAGCTGAGGGATCAGCACCGCTCGATCTTTGACCTTTCCACTGATTTCTTTCAGAGGTGTTTATTGATTAGCTCGGCCTGATTACAGTGCAGGCCTGAAAAAGAGCAGCGCTCCACAGACTCATTTGGTTCATGAGGTTTTTTTTTTCAGTTTTTATTTCAGAAAGACTGACGTGAGCTTGGAGAAGATGATGGATATAGATTATGTCATGTGTCAGCGATGCCTCTCCTGTGTGTCGTGGGAGAAGGACAGTGGCTGTGTCATCCTGCTGTTACAGATATTGACTCACCGCGTCTCCAGCCCGTCTAATGACTGTTTAATGTTGTCTGCTGCTGTCGTACGGCTGGGCCTTCGTCTTCATCCACGGGGGAGAGTTTTATGTTTTTTTAATACCTGTTATAATCCGTTGACATAAAACGCAGCTGCAGAAGAAGGGAGTGGGAGATTAATTACTTCTTAACGATGCTCATGGACTCTGTGTCATTCCTCTGGCGTTTTGATGCTGTCTTCCTCCTCTTCAGATTCCAAATGAGTCTGGGGTGAAAGGCCAGGCTCTTCACTGCGTTTTCAGAATGATTTTTCAAAAGAACGGTTCGTGCGTGTTCCCCTCCTCACAGAGCAGCAGAAGCGTTTGAACTCGTTTGGCTTGTGCAGGTGTTCCTCGATGGGCAGGTGGAGTGTGTTTGTCTGTGATGTCCACTCCTTTTTTGCTTTTGGAGTCAAAGCTTGTTGTGCTTGAAGTGCAATGAAATTTTTACCTGTGTGTCATTTCCCTTTAAATTCAGTAAATACAGCAACATGGCAATAATAATAAACTGGTAGTGGTAGTGTTTCAGTGGAATTGACTATTTTGCAGGACAGTAACTCACGACTCAGTTCATTAGGGTCAAATTACATTACTCACCCTATCTAAACTCAGCTGAGCATGCATTTCATTTCATGTGCTGAAGACCAGCCTGCAGGCCACGAAAACCAGGCAGGAGCTACAGATAACTGCCATTCAGGCAAGAGAATCAACACAAAAAGTGTCTGTACATCTCAGTCATCCAGCCACAATCACACACAGGGCAGAAGCTATAATATATTTATATATATATATTTGTATTGGGCCATTTGTGTGTGTGTGTGTGTGTGTGTGTGTGTGTGTGTGTGTGTGTGTGTGTGTGTGTGTGTTTTTATATGTATTTTTATTTGTACACACTGCTAGAAAAACCAGCATATCACTGCTGTCGGAACAAAAGCTTGTATCTCCATTTTTAACGTTTTTCAGTTTTTGACATAATTTGAAAACGTCTAAAGACCAGAGGATGACCAGCACAAACTGTGCAGCAGCAGATGAGCTATCGTCTCTGACTTTACATCTACGAGGTGGACTGACAAGGTAGGAGTGTCTGATAGAGTGGACAGTGAGTGGACACAGTGTTTAAAAACTCCAGCAGCACTGCTGTGTCTGATCCACTCGTACCAGCACAACACACACTAACACACCACCACTACATCAGTGTTACTGCAGTTCTGAGAATGATTCACCACCCATTAGGTCCATTAGGGTCCTGACCACTGAAGAACAGGGTAAAAGGGGGCTAACAATGTAGGCAGAGAAACAGATGGACTACAGTCTGTAATTGTAGAACTACAAAGTGCACCTATATAGTAAGTGGAGCTGATAAAGTGGACAATGAGCATAGAAACAAGGAGGTGGTCATAATGTTATGCCTGATCGGTGTATATGTGTGTGTGTGTGTGTGTATAATATATATATATACACACACATATATACATTGTATTGTCACTGTCAGAACTTCAAAAAAGTAGCTTTTAATAGAAGGAAAAGCTATTCTTACCTAAACATAAGTTAATGGTGCAAGATTCTGCAAGACCTCTTTTCCCTTGCTCTATCTGTCTCCTGTTCTCCTGTTTCTCCCTCTTTCTTGTCATCTCTCTCTCTCTCTTTCTCTCTCTTTCTTTCTCTCTCTGTCTCTTTTCCCTTTCTCCCCCTTTTCTCTCTCCCTTCCCCTCTCTCTCTAGGTCTCTCTCCCATTTCCCCATCTTTCTGTGCTCTTTCTTTCTCTCTCTCTCTCTCTCTCTCTCTCTCTCTCTCTCTTTCTCCCCTTTCCCCCTCTTTTTCTGTCTCTTCCTCTCTCTCTCTATCTCTATCCCCTTTCCCCTTCTTTTTCTCTCTCATTCTCTCCCCTTCTCTCTCTCTACCTCTCTCCCCATCTCATCTCATGTTCCCTCTCTTCCCCCTTCTCACCCTTCCTCTAATTCTCATTCTCATTCTCTCTCTCTATGTCTCTCTCTCTCTCTCTCTCTCTCTCTCTCTCTCTCTCTGTATCGTTGTAGCTGTGTGTTGTGGTGCAGCACACTGAGACGGACAGCTTAAGTCACTGTCAGAAACACACACACATACTTTCTTTCAGACGGTTTATCTCTATCATACACACACACACACATACACACACACACCGTGGCAAGGCGAGGCCGAGGCGGGGCTCAGTATCTTCATCCCTGTGATATGGAAATAAATGCTGGCCAAGCGTGACAGCACTGGGCTCAGCGTGCTGTGGCCTGCAGAACCGCAACAGCAGAGAAGCATAAATACATGCTAACGCAGTCCTGCATGCTCCCAGAGCAGACCACTGAATCAGCCTGGACAGGCTAACGTCCACTAAGCTGCATGGCTCAGTGCACCAGCAATAGAGGCCACATATGGGAACAGCAGGTTAGCTCTGTGAGGAAGGCATTAACATGATCCACTGCTTTACCACAGGACTGTTATTTATGTGTGTATTTACCTTTATATGCTCATGCGGTCACTTTATTAGAAACCCCTCTCCTGTCGCTCCACCTTGTGTGTTTTTCACCTGGACAGTGCAGTACTGTACAGTTACAAATGCATGATCACCTGAGGCAGCTGGTACAAATGGATTATTAGGGCTCATCCCTTCTGCTCCTTTAAAGGAGAAAGGCATCAAATTAAGGCTTAATTTTTGGCATCCACATTTTTCTACATGCTGTCAACAAATAACAAAAAGCTGATCATTTTGGACCACTGTGGACCCAAGAACAATAGAACCACCAAAAGGCCGTAAGGAAATATGAATTGGCTAAGACAGGGCTGATTTACATTAAGCCTAAGCAGTAGATCCTCACAACCAATCGCTGATTCTGTATGATGTGCATTGTGATGTATCACATGTAATGAAGCACCAGCTAGATTCATTTCTGTGAGCCCTCTTATGGGGTTTAGAGGGATTATGTTGCTGCTATAACAGCCTTAAACAAAACTTATAAGTCAGACATTTAAAGTTTATTGCTGCTTATATTAGACATTTGGGAACATATTTTTTGCTTTGTATGTTGCTTCTTCATTAAAGGAATAATTATGTAATGTATTCACTCTACTAAATCATCAAATGACCATGATATGTCATCAGAGATTAAGGAAAGATGCCAGGTTGAAATACTGGCTTCCCCGACAACAATGCTAGAGCCAGTATGTTCTTCTTTGAAATTTCTGTTCCAGAGCAGAAAATCCGTTTTTGTTATCGCCTGTGGTCCCACCCACTGCTCGTTTCCTAGTACCATTTTGACATCCCGGGTTACCAAATATGAAACAAATTGGCTGGCAATCACAGCGTGCTGCAGTGATGGAAGCGAGCAAACAAACTGGATCAGCAGAGATGATGTTAGATTCTACCCAACTTAAAAAGCTCTTTCTAAAAAGCTCCATGAGCAGATCTGCAGTAAAACATGAATAAATATTGATGATGCATTTTAAAGATAGAGACCACTTACTGGACAAAAGAAAGTCACAAACAAACAAACATTCAGATGGACGGACAAAGCAACATGCAAATGAAGGAATGGACAAATGATGTTGGTGTTGGATAAATGAAAGTGTGACAGGCAGCTGCAGACAGGCCATCTAGCTTGCTAGCTTGCTAGCTTTTGGTTATGCTGGGTTAGCTAAGTCAAGTCAAGTCAAATTTATTTATATAGCGCCTTTTACAACAGATGTTGTCACAAAGCAACTTTACAGAGAATCCGGGTCCACGCCCCCAGTGAGCAAGCCTTGGCGACAGTGGCAAGGGAAAACTCCCTCAACAGGAGGAAGAAACCTCGAGAGGAACCAGACTCAAAAGGGGAACCCATCCTCCTCTGGTCGACACCGGTTAACAGCACAGACGCAAAACAGTATAAATGGATACAGTTTTACAGTTCTGTACAGTGTTGGGTATGGAGTTAAGAGTCCTTTGTACAGTGAAGACCACACAAGGATCCACATAGCACAAGGCTCTACGATGCACGCGAACAGCCCATCGAATCATGGCAGATGAAGCGACAGCACCACACAGGACGGAGCGCCGGCCACATCAGACCCCCCCTGGGACGGGATTGAGTGGTGAGACCCTCTTGGGACGGGCAGCCGCTCAGCTCAGGGAAAGAGAGGGGGAGGGGGGAAGAGGGGGGGTAAGGGGGACAGATAGTTAGTTCTGTTATGGGTGACCGAACAGAACAGAGAGTTGACAGAGTGCAGCGGTAGACCTGGCTATGGCAGCATAACTAAGAGGGCTCCCTGAGAAGTCAGTGCCCCTCTGCTCCATCGTCAGTAAGAGCAGTGGGATGACAGAGCAGTGGGATGACAGCACCAACATTCCCAGATTACCATAAGACTCTCTGTCTGTGAACCCCCAGATCTGCACCTTTTTCTAATAGGAAAACTAATTAACCAAAGGCTTGACTAAACAGGTAAGTTTTTAGCCTAGACTTAAAGATGGAGGCTGTGTCTGAGTCCCAAACACTGACTGGTAGGTTATTCCAAGCAGGGGGGTGTTGTATGACAAGGCTCTTCCCCCTGACATAACTTTATTAATTCTAGGTACTAATAATGAGCCCACACCTTCTGATCTAAGTGGGCGTGTCGGTTGATAGTAGGAAATAAAGGTCACTGAGGTACTGATGAGCAAGACCATTCAAAGCTTTATACGTCAGCAGAAGAATTTTGTACTCAATGCGGAATTTAACTGGCAACTAATGTAAGGTACACAAAATTGGGCTAATGTGGTCAAATTTCCTGGTTTTGGTGAGAACTCTGGCTGAAGTGTTCTGGACTAACTGAAGCTTGTTAAGGTTGTGGCTGGAACAACCAGAAAGCAGAGGGTTACAGTAATCTAACCTGGACTTAATAAAGGCGTGAACTAAAGTTTCTGCATCCTGTAGCCACAGTGCATTTCTTAATTTAGCGATGTTACGCAGGTGGAGGAAAGTTATTCTGGTAATATTGGTAATATGCTCATCGAAGGCCAGATCAGGATCGATCGTGACACCAAGGCTTTTTATAGATGTGCCTGTTGCAATTGAGAAACTATTGAGATTCAGAGTTAACGCAGGCAGATTTTTCCTAGCAGCTTTTGGACCAAGAAGAAGAACTTCTGTTTTGTCCGAGTTTAGTAAGAGGAAGTTACTTGACATCCAGTCTTTAATGTCTTTTACACAGTTCTCTATCTTATTAAGTTCAATTTTGTCCTCTGCTTTAGCTGAAATATACAATTGTGTATCATAGGTGTAGCAGTGGAAACTGATGCCATGTTTTCTTTGATGGTACCTAGTAGTAGCATATATAAGGTAAATAATAGGGGTCCTAAGACAGAGCCCTGTAGAACACCATACTTTACTCTTGTGAGAGCTGATTGTTCACCATTTACATTAACAAACTCATAGCGATCACTAAGGTAAGATTTGAACCACGAAAGAGCTTTACCTCTCACTCCTACTAGCTTTTCAAGCCTGTCTAATACAATGGAATTTTCTATTGTGTCAAAAGCTGCACTAAGATCAAGTAGAACCAGTAGGGATATGTTTCCTTTGTCAGCGGATAATAAAAGATCATTCGCAATTTTCACTAACGCTGTTTCAGTACTATGGTGAGGCCTGAAGCCAGACTGAAATTTTTCATGTGTATCACTCCTATGCAGATGGGAACATAATTGTTTTACCACGGCTTTCTCTAAAATTTTTGATAAAAAGGGAAGATTTGAAATAGATCTAAAGTTTGATAACTCAGAGGGATCAAGATTAGGTTTCTTAATTAGGGGTTTAATTACAGCTAATTTAAGAGACTTTGGAATATAGCCAAGGCTGAGAGAAGAGTTTATTATAGATAGAAAAGGCTTTGTTATTTCTGGCAAAAAGTCTTTAAGTAAACCTGTAGGAATTGGATCTAGTATACAAGTTGTTGTTTTTGAAGATGAAATAATTTGAACAAGTTCTGTTTGTTGGAGTAAAGTAAAAGACTCCAGCGTCTCTGTAGTGGTTATACTGCACTCTAGATCTAGATTAGGTTTATAGGACACTGCACTTGTTAGCTGTGCATTTTGAATTTTGTGCCTAATTGATTCAATTTTATTATTAAGGAAGTTCTTGAAGTCATTGCTGCTGTAGGCAGATGGTATCTGGGCTTCAGTAGCTGCTTGGTTTTAGTTAATTTAGAGATTGTACTGAATAGTAGTCTAGGATTATTCTTGTTATTTTCAGTCATTGACGAGAGATAGGCTGTTTCTCTGACTCTAAAACTGTTCTGTGTGGGTGGGGCAAGAGACGCAGTTTACATCGATAGAGAAATTATTGATTATTGGAACATTATTCAAAGAGTAAACTTAGTACATGTTTGCCTGCAAGAACAAGATTAACCTCAGTAGAAAGAAAACAGTTTAAGGCTTGCTGGGTGTTTAAGTGGCTGCTTATTTCGCCTATAGGTAGGGCTGGCTCTGACCATGCCACTACCATATCAGTGTCCCTTCTGTCCTGAGAATGGTCCACCACTCAAATAACATTGGGAAAGCAGAGGTCCTGTGGTCAGAAACTGGCCAGTGATGACTGGGGTAGAGGGGGCTAATAAACTGTGCAGCAACAGATGGACAACAGTCTGTAACTGTATACCTATATAGTGATGTAGTGTGCACCTCTGTGGAATGGACTTTCTGTCTCCATAGTTCACACATGCTAAGAATGTTGATTAGACAATCTTTTTCCTACCAGAGTAAAACATGCTTTTATGCCTGAGGAGAAAGGCTGGTGTGATGAATGCTCTGAGGTTGCCAGTTTGCCTTAGAGTGCTTGGCTATTCTCCAGTATATGCTTGGATGCTTTATTGAGCTCACTAGAACATGGAAGTGTATTTATTGCTCTGTGGCCTGATGCCATGTAAGTAAAAGCCAGTAAATTTCACATTCGCCTGAGATATAAGCACAGTTGAAGCTTCTCTTGGATCCAGTGGTTCACTGTAATTAAATGTACTGACTCCGATTTCTTTACAGTGGTGGTGTTAGGAAACAGGAACCAGCAGGTTATAATGGTTTTAATGGTTATACTGTGGTAAATCTGAAAAAACACATATTTTCAGGGACTATTTTGTCTCACAACACCCCTCTCTGCCTTGAGTGGAATAAAAAATATAGAATCTTATCTCAAAACTACTGGAAAACAGCATCAGACAGTGAATTCATAACCATTTCATGTAATAACTTTCTGTGATGGAGCTTTTAGAGGTGGACGTCTGGTTCCTATCACCACCACTGTGAACAATTCTGACTCTGTAATTTCTCTAGCAGCTGTTCCAGCAGCTTTATCAAACATCGTATTTTATGTCTGTATTGAGGAGCCCTACTTGTTATAGCAAAAAAATCCGGTATTTGAGTTTATTTGAAATGTTTGTTTAGTGGCATAAAGGCATAAAAAATCTGTGCACATGCTTGTGGACCACAGCTCCACAGAAATGACCAAAATATCAGGTTACACAGATTTATGTTTGGACGAAGATCATGTGTACAGCCAAGAAGAGGAAACTGGCTCTTATCCATCTGGCTGCCTATGCTTTTATTATTTTTTCCTCCGCCTACGAGCTAATAAAAGATTTTTCATGAGCAGCGGTAATCAACAGAGTGGACATGTGTGAGCATGACTGCGTAGGAGAGGCTTTTCGCACAGAGAATTTTATGTCCGAGTAGCCCCAGAAGTATGAGATGGTGTGAGACAGGAGGCTCTAAGAGAAAGTGAAGGCAGCGAGGCTCTGGGTTGGCGTTAGACGTCATGGTTGTGGTATTTGTGGTGCTGCTGACAGAAGGCCGCCGAGTCCTACACATTTTTCCGGTGTTACGAACTTGAGGCCCAGAGTCACTGGCATTTGGAAAGGCATTTCAAAAGCAGTGTGTAGGCTTTTTGACCGAGATGTATAAATTGGGGTGATGTTTCTAGAGGTAAAAAAAGCCATTTTCCTGCACTCTGTCCAAAGCCACTAAACTTTCAGAGGCCCACGGGTGCTCTGTCCTGCGAGAGAGCCGCTGGAAGCTGCTAAAGAAATTGGCTGGCATGACTCAGTATCAGGGAGATAGCACTGCTTTAAACATCAGACGCTAAACTTTTAGTTCTATAGACGGAGTGAAAGTATTATTATGGGGTCGGTACCAGCACAAAATATCAGATACTGGACAAAAACAGACCAATTAGGGTGACACTTGATTTTGAGAGGTACTTTTGATGAAACAAACACTCTCAGTAACATGTCAAAACATATGAGGATTAGGATTAGGTTTTTGGTTGAGTTTAAGGTTAGGATAAGGGCCAGGGTTAGGATTAGGTTGTGGGTTGAGGTTAAGGTTAGGGTTAGGATTAGGGCCAGGGTAAGGGTTAGAATTAGGTTTTGGGATGAGGTTAAGGTTAGGATTAGGGTCAGGGCCATGGTGAGGGTTGGGATTAGGTATTTGGGTTGAGGTTGAGGTTAGGGTTAAGATTAGGGCCAGGGTTTTTATTCTAAGCAAGTTTGTTGTTGATGTTTTGCTGATCTGTTAATATAATATTTTATGTTAAAAAAATCTGTTAATAGTTTATTGATCTTCAAATCAAAGGAACACTCCAAAAAGTGTCACCCAAATCAGATTCAATTCCGTGACACGTGTAGCCTGAAATATTACAAAATGGCTTTTAGCGCAACATAACATAAAGCAAAGTAAAGAAAGTCACATAATAACCTCATAATAACAGTAGTCACATGCATTTTTTCATTAAATGAGCCACCTACTTTAACAGGAATGGGCCGTTTACTGTCATGTAAGTAATCAACGTAACGGACTGTAATGTTTGTAGAACAGAAACAGACCCGATGGAAACAAAGTATGGTATGCCTCAGCAAGCACTGGTGTCACACAACCATTTTAAACTTAATCTCTAAACACCTCCACTCAACCTGTTTTATCTGATCTTAGTTCGTTTCTGATTGACTTTGATGTATGATTTTTGCTTTTATTTTTTGTATTATTATTAGCTATAATTGTATTTTTGATGTATTTATTGAATTCCTACTAGTTTACATTCTATTTTATCTTTTTTACTGGTTTGATATGTATTACTCGTTTCAGTCCTTTGTTCTCTGTTCTAATGCTCAGCTACAATGCAAATAAGCATTGCCTTTAATGTACAAGATAAATTAAGATTGATTGATTGAAACATGAGGATCTGCCTCACTGTAATACTAGGTGAATGAACCAGACACGTACAACTGTAAATAAACCATAAGGTTTATTGAAAAGAGGACGATCCATAAAAGCAGAGTTAACACCAGACCAGGTCAAAAACCAAAAGAGCAAAATAAGATACACAGAATCAGACAAAAAGAGTTGTAAGGAAAGAAGCAAAGGTCTAAACCAAAAAATAAGCAAACCACTAACCTAAGCCAAAGGGGAAAATCTAAAAAACAACCACAATAGAAAAAACGGCATCAGAACAGGAGAACAAACAAATGAGAAAGGGTCAGTACACACTGGCCAAACAGAGGCAATACTTCACAATGAATGAAACAAACAGACAGGTACATACAAAAGAGGTCACAGGGTGAAAGCAATTAGATTTCCGGTGACTAAGATCTGATGACTGGTGGATGACTGGCTGGCTGGGTCACATGACTGACTGATGCATCTTAGGAGTTGGAGTCTGTAAGAGAATTAGAGTTTGTCTGAGAGACAAAATTGGTGTTTTAACTTAAAAAAGTTTAGTGTTTGAGCTGCCTTGAAATTTTGAGTTAATTGAACTTTTGAATAGTAAGTTAACAAAACAAGAATCTAAATCTTCTAAGGTGTGATGCCGAAAACTTCACATGTATTTTTCAATCCAGCGACTTACTATATCTGCAAAGAAGAAAAATATTGGATTAATATTAGTATCAGCCAATGCAATTCAGTTTCGGATTCAGAAAATGGAATAGTGAAACTGTGCTGTTCCTGATTATTTTTAGTGGAGTTGTAAAAACCTGGTCAGTCCTAGTAGTCCTGTTCCAAACACACCACAGTAATGTAATAACAAAACAAAAAAATGTAAAAACAAAATCCCACCTCATTTTTTTTTCTTTTTTGCCACCTGAACACAGGGCTAACAGCTAAATGTGGAGCTTGATTTGACTCCTTAAAACCCCAGACTTAAAATCACATACTAAGGTTTTTATTCAGTAACTACATTAATGCAAAAGGGCTGTTATTCTTAGGGTATAGAAGTGTATAGTAAAATTTTGGACCTGCTGGTGGATCCTGGCCATTTGAGGGGTTAATCCTCAAGTTCTTGACGAGATTACTGAAATCTACAGCATTTTACAGTTGCTAGCCAAATTACAAGGAGAACAAGTATAAAACATCTTGAAAGCATTTCTAGCAAGACAATCTAGCAAGCATGTCTTGTTGGGCAGCATTTCGTAGGTTAAATGAACCCATTTTACTAGCCTAAAGCTAGTGTACACGCCAGTTAGCCGCACAGCATGTTGTTATTGTACAGGAGTGTGGTGCCTGTCGCTGACAGAATGCTGATGGAAAAAAACACCGCAATGATGTTTCTGTAACATGACCGACCCAGTCAGACACTCACAGTAAAAAGTGAAAAATGAGGCTTTATTATCAAAGGGTTGGGCTAAACTCAATGTCATAGACCAGGCAAGGGTCAAACCAGAAAGGCTAGTAAACAAAGAAAAACAATCACAAAACCAGGTGACCAGATCTGAATAGTAAAAGGCAAAAAGCAAAGTCAAGAGTTCCAGGCAAGATCATAAACAGACAAAAGGCTCAGTAGCTCTCAATCTAAAATCTCTAAGCTAAAAGTCTGGGCTTTATACTAACTCTAATAAGTCATACTACCAGAAGCACAGGTGACAGACATTAGTATTCAGGCGGCTGTGAGCACTGATTGGAACTCTGTGGAGAGTCCTTAGTCATGTGGTCTCCCGGAGGATTCTGGGAGATGGAGTTCATAGTTGTGTCTGAGCCGGAGGGATGCATGACAGTTTCGATCCAGGATTTTTGGGGAAATTTAGAGAAAATACGTAAAACCCTTACCCAGTATGAATAGGCCAGGCAAATCACCCACATATTATAATCCTGGACCTCCTCTGCTAAAACTAATCCAACTCCTGTAGGGTTTACTGTTACCAAAGGAGCTCAGATTTTGGCTAAATTATAAAAGGAAGTTCACTCTAGAGTTATTACTTAGCAGACTTGTAAAAACTACAAACACTGCAGATTTAGACTAGATTAAAATCGCAGAGCTCTATGCCTATAAATCAAATTACAGCGCCTCCCTGGCTAAAACTAATTCAACTCCAATAAAACCTAACACAAACTGAGCTCAACAGATGGGCTAGATTCTCTAACTGTACTCCAGAAGGGAGGGGTTTCCAATAAAGTGGCCAGGGAGTGTATATTCAGCAGTCATATGCTCTGACTTATAGACATATCAGAACATTATATATAAAAAAGCAAACAACAATTGATTAAATACAGTATAAACATGTCAATAATCGTGTCTAGGGTTGTTGCAGTTGTCTAAAATCCAGAGACCGTCACATTTACTGTATTCTGTGTGAACTGGTTTAAGAAACACGTTCTAAAAATAGTCCCAAGCTGAAGGTTGTCTTGATATCAGCACACTGCGCTGCCGCCGTCTCCCTGGCTGTCTTTCACATTCGATCACACGTCACTGTTAGTTAGCTGGACACCTGCCACCGCACAGCTCAGTTTAATTCCTATTCAATTACTTTCCTCTGCCGTTTAGAGATGAGCGGTACGGCCTGTGCACACACACACACACATACAGAGGAGGGAATCCTCAAAGGCTGTGGGATTATGTAACTGCTCTTTCTTTGCTTTTTTTATCCTCAGCGTGGTTTCGACTTGAGCAGCAGAGTGAGAGGGGCGTCAAGAAGGTTGCAGAAAGAAGAAGATTTTTGTGCTACCAATTACATCTGATCTGATTTTGGGCAACACTCTATTAAATCACGTACCACATGTTACATTAATTTAAAAAAAAGTCAGATTAGCCATAAGGGACAGTCCTGCATTGCTGCTTCAAGGTCACATCTTGGACACATACTCTGGCCACTTTATTGGAAACCCCTCTCTTGTACCTTCACTTTGCTGGTGTACAGTTAGAGACTGTAGCTCATCTGTTGATGTTTATGCTAGCCACCTGCTAGTCCTTCATCAATGATCAGTTTCTGACCACCAAGTCACTCTTGTCTGGATATTTTGGGTGGTGGTCCACTCTCAACCTTGTAGCGACACTGACAGCAGCACCGCTGTGTCGAGTACACTCACAAGCAACACATGCACTACCGTGTCAGTGTCACTGTTGTGCTGAGAGTGGACCGCTTTCTAAATGATATCTGGACAACAGCAGTCCTATGATCAGAAACTGACCAATGATGAAGGAGGTAGAGGGGGCTGATAAACTGTGCAGCTACAGTGTGTAATTGTACACCTGCATAGTGGAGCTATAAGACAGCAGAGTTTTTTTCTAGATATGTTCACAAGTCACTTCATGCAAGTCTGAGTCGAGTCTGGAGTCTATGGGGTGTGAGGCTGAATCAAGTCACAAGTCTCTGATGAGTGAATTCAAGTCGATTTTCTAGCCTATGAGGTGTGAGTCTCAATTTTCGAGTCTCTGAGGTATGATTCCAAGTCGAGTCAAGTCTCGAATCTCTGAACTGCGAGTCCCAGTCAAGTCTCGAGCCTCTGGAGTGTGAGTCTAAGCCGAGTCTTTTGTCTCTGGGGTGCGAGTTCGAGTTGAGTCTTAAATGTCTGATGTGTGAGTCTGAGTCAAGAATCTCTGAGGTGCAAATCAGATTCAAGTCTTGAGTCTCTGAGGTGCGAGTCCGAGTCGAGTCTCGAGTCTTTGAGATGTGAGTCTGAGTCTCGAGTCTCTGAGGTGTGAGTCTGAGTTGAGTCGCAAGTCTCTTAGGTGCAAGTCTGAGTCGAGTCTAGAGTCTCTGAAATGCAGCTCCACGTTGAGTCCTGATTCTCTGAGCTGTGACTCCAAGTTGAGTCTCGAGTCTCAGAGGTGAGAGTCAGAGTTGAGTCTTAAGTTTCTGAGGTGCAAGTCAGAGTTGAGTCTTCAGTCTCTGAGGTGTGAGTCCGAGTCAAGTTTAAAGTCTCTGAGGTGCAAGCCTAGAGTCTCTGGGCTGCAACTCAGAGTTGAGAGTCTCTGATCTGTGAGTCCGAGTCACGTCTCGAGTCTCTGATGCTGTAAGTCATCATCGATTCTTGAGTCTCAGAGCTGTGACTCCAAGTCGAATTTAGAGTCTCTAAAATGAGAGTCTCAGTCTCAAGTCTCTGAAGTGAGAGTCAGAGTCGAGTCTTGACTCTCTGAGGTCCAAGTCTCAAGTGTCTGAGGTCTGAGTCTACATCAAGTTTTGCATCTCCAGGGTGCGAGTCTGCGTCAAGTCTTGAGTCTTTAGTGGAGAATTTTAACTGCAGGCACTGCATTTTACAAAAGTAAATCTTACTAAAAACATGTCAGGTTCAACATGGCTTAAAATAACAAGACATTAATTACAGAAAAACTGGTAACTCTTTCCTTGAAACCTGTTTTACATAACCATTCCATAAACATGTCAGAGCAGATCTGTCATCTGCTCTCATGAGTTGTCATTGTAGCATCTGTCATGACCATTAACTGTCATGGTAACATGACACTGTTAAATTACTGGACATAAACTGTCATGACAACATATGACATCTGCCACAGCTCGTTTTACAAAGTTAGAATATAATGATCTAGTTGTTTTGGCTCTTTTGTTTAAACACCGTATGTATTGTGTGCAGTCTTGTTTATTAGCCTGAAGGTTTTTCTTAAATGAAAGGCTCGTTATCTGAAGCCATACCGAATCTGACGCTGTTGCACGCTGTAGGATAACAACACTGCGGTTATGATTGCGCATAACTGCACAAAACTGACCAGTCACACACCAGGCAAAGGTTGAAAGCAAAAGATTTTGTTTAATTACCACATTAGGGTTGGCAATCTTAATTTAGCTTTGTTTATTTTTTATGAATGCACTTGCAAGAGTCCTTGACTTTTGCTCTGTTGGCTAATGTGTGAAAGCACAAAGCAGGAGGTTCTGATAAGGAATTTCAGTTGTCTAGATCTGGTGGGATTTTACTGTGAGCAGCACCTTCTTTATTTTGACTGTTTGCTCTTACTACACAGAAAGTCATCTGACAATAGATCTTACCTTATAGGCTCACCGGACAATTAATTAGTCACCTGTGACCAGGGATGGGGGAGTAGCTAAGTAGCGTGCTACTTTTTGTAGCTAGCTACAAATTTTTGTAGCTAATAGCTGTAGTTGCTACAGTTTTATGAAATGTAGCTAATAGCTGTAGCGCTTACATTTTTTTGTGTAGCTATAGCGATAATTGCTGCTACAATTTCACTACAGGCTTCAGGTGATCCGCGCAAAATCTGAACCATAAAATGCGGTCGTTAACTGGGCTGGTGGCGACTGTGCAATCCTGACTGAGCCATGGACAGTTTGAGAAAACGGGCACCTGCTGATCATCCCTTACTAGTAGGCCTAGCGTTTTTACCATCTTGGATATAAATGTACCAGTATGTGCTGATGTGCTAGTACAGGCTAAAAGTATACACAAAAATGCAGACTTACTTTGCTCTGCTTTAAGCTTTAGCTCAGCTATATCCACTTCTCTCGCATCTCAGGAAACTTTTCCGTGAGTTTCTTGTAAAATGTCTCACAATGTTCGACTTTTTACAAGGCTTTTTCCGATTGTCCCGTTCTACCTTAAACGGTGCAGCAGTACAATCTGGCGCCTCTGGCACCATTTAAGGTGGAACGGGACAATTCGAACGAGAAGCTGGCGAATGAGAAGCGACTTCAGCTTCGCGAGTTGTTGCAGATTATGAGGAAAGTATGAAGAAACCAGCTGAGTGATTATAATTGCAAAGAAGTCCATTCATCTCCAAATTATCGATATTCGTCTTAAATCTTCAAATGTTTAAATTGGAGCAGTTTTATTTCAACAGCTGACAGTGCTTTGCACTAAGTTGTTTGCATGGTATCCGGTTATTTTTGTTGATTTTTGTTAGGAAAAACCTGGAATGATTGACTGAAATTTTTGTTGGATATTACACCTTTGGTTGTGTAATTTTGATTGTTGGTTACACTTTCTGGTGATCTTTTTGTATATTTGCAGCTTTTCAGTTGTTTTTTCAGGCACATGATTAAATGCAGTGTCTTGTTCACACTATCACTTGGGCTTGTTTGGTGTGTCAGGTGGAGACTCACAAAGATTCTGACAATCACGCTTTGAAAGTAGCTAAAAAGTAGTGCACTGCTTTTCAAAAAGTAGCTAAAAAGTAGCCACTACTTTTTCTGGAAAAGTAGCTAAATTGTAGCTAACTACAACCTTTGGGAAAGTAGCTACAAAGTAGCTAACTACTAATTTTTCAGTAGCTATGCCAACCCTGCCTGTGACCGAAAACGTACATAATAGCTTGTAATACCTCCATGAGCATGAATAACGGCTGCATGGACTGGACAAGTTTCTGGATGTAGGCGACATCAACGTTCAGCCACTCTTGCATCAAAGAATTGTGCGGTTCGGCCAGATCTCGTGGATGCCTTCCCTGGCATCTTACTCGTTGTTCCAGGTGGTCCCACAGATTTTCAAGAAAGTTCAAAATCTGGGGATTTTGCAGGCCAGTCCAGATTTTTTGCAGCCCTGTAAATGCGAGAGTTGTCATCTTGGAATACAGGGATAGGAATGTTTTGTTCCTCAATAAGATGATGAGCAAAAGGCAAAACCTGGTTGTCCAGCAGCTCAATGTAGACACCGTGGTTCAAATTTACTATGACCTTAACCAAGGACCCACTTCCGCATAGTTAAAACTCCCCCAAACATCACAGAGCTCCTCCAGCTTGAACCACACATTGCAGGCAATCATTATTGAAGGCTTTTAAAGGTCTACGATGAACACAACGCAGAGCATCACTCACATACCTGCCACTGCTGGTCAACCTGCAAATTCAATTCAAATTCAGCTACTTCCTTCACACTATGGCCTTTGGCATGCCCAAATGCAATCCCTCATTTTTGCCAATCATTAACATCTGCTGTGCGACCCATTTCCCACACATCGAATGAGACATTCACTGCACTCTACCACCTCTTCTTAATCTATGAATCATGTCGCACACCCCACAGGTATTTATAGCCCGATCATCCTTTTGCAACACGATCTGCAGGAGCCTGAAGTTACTTCAACCTTAAAAAAGCAAGTTGACTAATTCTTTGTCCAGGGAGCTTATCTTTATGCTGATTTAATTCAATAGAATTCTAATCATGCTTGCTCTTAACCAAATTTCATTATATTTCTGTCTCTCCAAGACAGAGATCAGAAGAAAGCAAAGATCTTCTGGTGGTTATTTTTGCTCTTTGCTTTAATCACTTTCATAATCCCAGTGTTTCATTACCCTGTTTTACTAAAACAAAAAAGACCAGAAACTAGATGATGTGCTACACCACACAGTGTGTAAAGAAAGATAGGATGCCCTGTGCAGTTAATCTTTGGCAACAGACTAATAGAGAACTGTGGGAGATTACGCTGCAGATTAGAAGACGCTGAACCTTTCAGATTTTAAAATGCTAATTTGGCACTTGGAGTATGTGACACTGTGTAGGCCTACTTGTATCTCCTCTGTTGTTGGATTATCCCACACTTAACCAGCTTAAAGACAGTGACCTAATACTGTAAGAACCAGCACACACAGCAGCATCTCCGAGAATAAAAGCTCCAAGATGGTACGCTGCAGTATGAGCAGATGTTTGTACAGCTTACTCACACACTATGGGCCAGTATCGCAGACATGGATTAAGTGTAAACTGCAGTGCCAATGGTGAATCTCCAACGCAAATATTTTTTATTTGTACAAATGCAGCACCTTTGGGTTGAAGTGACCCAAACACCTTTGGGATGAGATGAAATGATTAAGCTCACCTGAAGTCCATTGGCATAAGTTGGAGTGATAAAGCTCCATTGAACACGTTTGGGATGAGTTGTAATGATGAGACTCAATTAAAGTCCATTGGGTTGAATTGGTGTGGTCAACCTCCATTTAATTCCTTTAAGATGAGTTGGAGTGATGAAGGTCCACTGAACACATTTGGGATGATTTGGTGTGATGCAGCTCCATTGAGCACCTTTTGGATAAGTCAGAGTGATGAGGTTCCATTGAACACCTTTGCGATAAGTTTGACTGATTAAGCTCAAATGAAGTCCATTGGGATGAGCTGAAGAGATGAAGCTCCATTGAACATGTTTGGGATGATTTGGAGTGATGCAGCTCCATTGCACACCTTTTGGATAAGTCAGAGTGATGAAGCTCCATTGAATGCATTTGGGATGAGTTGGAGTGATGAAGCGCCATTGAACACATTTGGGATGAGTTGGAGTGATGAAACCCAGTTGAAGTCCATTGGGTTGAGTTTGTGTGGTGAACCTCGGTTGAATTCCTTTGAGATGAGTTGGAGTGATGATGCTCCACTGAGCACATTTGGGATGATTTGGAGTGATGAAGCTCAACTGAAGTCCAATGGGATCTGATGAAGAGAACATGCTCCATTTAACACCTTTGAGATGATTTGTTGTGATGGAGCTTCGTTGAACACCTTTGGGGGTAAGCTTGAGTGGTGAAGCTCAATTGAAGTCCATTGGGATGAACTGAAGAGATGACGCTCTATTGAACTCCTTTGGCATGAGTTGGAGTGATGAATCTCAGTTGATCACCTTTAGGATGAGTTGGATTGATGTAACTCAGTGGAAGTTCATTGGAATGAGTTGGTGGGATGAATCTCCATTGAATCCCTTTAGATATGTTTGAGTGATGAAGCTCAGTTGAAGTCCATTGGGATCAAGAGGTGATGCTATATTGAACGCCTTTGGCATGAGTTGGGGTGATGCAGCTCTATAGAACACCTCTGAGATGATTTAGAGTGATGAATCTCAGTTGATTACCTTTGGTATGAGTTGGAGAGCATAAACAAAACAGGAGTTTATGTTATGCTCTTTATATGTGCATATGTACAAAGTCACATCTGTTTTTTTTTGCATGGAAGTTCTTTGTAGGTAACCTGCTAAATTGGCCCCACCTCAGGGTCTAGACCGTATAAGAAGCCATGGACCCGCTTGTCCTGTTAACTGTATAACTATAATATTTTGCAAACTCTAGCAGTGACTGATGGTCGAGGGGTCAAGTGTACAGGACACAGACATGAGAGAAATGAGGAGATTTGATGTAAAGTTCACTTAGGCGCAAGAATGTAACTGCTGCTTCATTTAAGGAGGAATGAAAAATTCCAGCAAAAGCTGCTGAATAAGAAGCTATAACTTTGGCCATGTACAAATTCAGACATGAAACAGCATTTAGCACTGTTTTTGCCAGGCCCACAAGACTGGTGCTAGAAAGCAATATTAACATATGATCATCTACATATTGTACAGTTTGTTTTTATTATTTTGACCCATAACAATATTTCAGATTTTCTTTAGCTATTAAAAATGGTTTTTATTAAAAGTGAATTCGCTTCCCAGACTAATAAACTGCTGTTAACTGCTACTTAATCATCTGAAGTGGTTTTATTTGTAAATATATATATTGAAACTTTAATTATACCATGATATAAATGTTTGGCCCAAACTACATATGTTCTGAGGGGGAATTTGTGTATTTTTTACTTTTTTGGGTTTTGTGGTATACTCAATTTAAAAACCCATCATTACACTCAAACTGAACGAGATGCGCTAACTCATGCCAGCACAGTACGTTTGAGGGCTTTTCCTGGAGGACCCTTTAGCTGTAGTGGGCCAGGAGACAATAATCCATCATAACCTGGCCGAGTCTGCTGCTTCACCCGTTCAGTCACAGTCATGAATCGCCAGTTTAAGCTATGTGACTCATGCATGGATGTATAAACACGCCCCTGCAGTGTCACTTTCATCCTTCACACTCCTGCATCCCTCTTCTGCTGCTGTCCCTTCATTTCTCCCGTTTCGGCCCCTTCCATCGCTCCCAAACTGCCTTCAGACATTAATCTTTCCTGTCTCTCCTCTCTGTCACTCTCTCTCTTCTGCTCTATAGTGCTGTCACACAATTTCATCTTTTTCCCCATTCTCCTGCTCTCTCTCTCTTTCTCTTCTGATACATATCATCACATCTTGCTGTTCTGTTACCTTGGCTCTCTTTCTTTCACAGCATCTTCTCCCCGTGCCCACCTCCACTGAGTAAGAGCACTGATGTGTGGCAAAAAGTCAGAGACCACCCTTCATTTATTTAATATCAGAACACATTTACATAAATGTGTATACAACTAAATCTAATATCAGGTGTTTGAGTGTTCAGTGTGTCACTCTTTACAGCTTCCATTCTTTTCAGGAGACTCACTTTCAGTTTATCAAAGAAATCTGCAGACACACCTCCAAAGTTCAGTCTTAGAAGTTGGTTGATCATTTTCTGAAGTAATCACACATTCAGTGATGCTGAGGTCTGGACTCGCGGGTGGTCAGTCCATTGTTCAGCCTCTTTGTTTGATGTGTCTGTCTCCTTTTCTCAGTGAGGTCTTCTTGACAGCTACACATCCTTTCAGACCCATAGCGCTGAGTTGTCTTCTCACAGTGGAAGGATGGACAGAAACACCTGTGGATGTTTTTAGATCTGAAGCAGCCTGATTTTCTCCTCTCTCTCAAAGATAAAAGCTTTAAGTGCTGTTTATCTGATGAGGACAGTTTTGGTGTCTACCAGGTCTTCCAGGTGGTTATTAGGAGTCCATTTTTCTCTGTATCAGGGGTTCCCAAACTTTTCCAACTCACACAACCGACCACAAAAGCTTCTGCTGCCCATAACATTTAACCAGTCCGATTGTTTAAAATGCAAACAAATATAATAATCAACGTAGCCTATCAAATATAGATATATAGTATTAAATAACACAATATAATAAACACCAAAAAATATTCTAAACCGTTCTGACTCACTAAATGAGGCCTGGTTTGTCAGCTACCAAGTGCTGGATGTCAAGCTAAAGACAGAAAGTTGCAAACAGATTTCTGGATCAGTTCAATTTAGATACCTACTCCTAATGTTTAGTTTCATGTGAGAACCCCCTGTGGCATGCGCCCGCCCCCCGGGCCCCGACGATGACGGCCGCGAGAGCCGGCAGGAAGGCGGGGCCCGATCAACCAGCGGGACGGCAGGGAGAGAGCCGCGAGTGGGGAGGGGGCGGAGCGCAAAGCCCGAGCTCCTCCGAGTAACCCGAGTGACCAGATCAGCATCAGCTGGCTCTCATTAAGGGCTGCGTGAGCACCTGAGCCGAGAGGGGACGAGAGCTCGCTGCTCCACCTCCTTGTCACCGCCCCCAGCTGGCAGCTCAGCCGCCCGGGCCGAACGTGAGGTGTAATGGAGCGGCCTCGCTGCGTAACAGGGGGCGGGGCCCAGGCGGCGGAGTTCGGTACTCGCTCCTTGCCCTGGTGCCTCTCGTTGCCGGCGCCGTCGTCGTCTTCCTCCTCCTCCCGCCATCACTCGCGTCACTCGGTTTACTCGGAGGAGCTCGGGCTTTGCGCTCCGCCCCCTCCCCACCCACGGCTCTCTCCCTGCCGTCCTGGCCTGGTTGTTCGGGCCCCGCCCTCCTGCCGGCTCTCGCGGCCGTCATCGTCGGGGCCACACCCCATGTAATGTAAAGGTTCTAATAAGAACCTTTAAATGAGAACCCTTAAACCTTTATGCCTGCTTTATTACCTTTATTTTTAAAAGTTACTCATACTCACAGATCTCTTTTTCAAACTTATAGTACTCTCTTTAAAAAGATGGTTCTTCAAGGTTTCTGTGGTAAAGACAATGGTTCTATATAGAGCCATGAACACTCAGGGAACCTTTTGAATGCTTAAATGTTTCTTCAGATGGAGAATGTGCAGTTTATGGTTCTATACAAGCAAAAAGTATTCTCTTTTTGGTGCTATTTAGAACCAACCACAACACATTCTCCATCGATCTGAAGAATGATTTCACCATGCAAGGAATCATTTGAGCATGCATGAGTATTCATGATTCTATATACAACCATTGTCTTTACAAAAAACCTTCCTATAAGAATTCTTCTATGGTATTTTGTGGCAACTTTTTAAAAGAGTGTGGTGTTTAGGTGGGGTGTGTCGGTGGCGTTGCTAAGACGGTCGTCAAATGGACAGACTTTCTTATAAGGACTTTGGTAAAACTCAAGATCTTTCCCATCATCTATTTGTTTTACTTTGTTTAATTCCCTCTCTGCGTGTTGTCTTCCCCTTGGCCTACCTTTTGTTGTGTGTATACTCCAGAGTTAACTGTCTAGACACACTGTTGTTGGCTGTGAGACCGAGTTACCACATACCTTACAGCCGACTGTGATTCTACGACAGCTCAGTTACACAATAGTAACATAATGAAATGATGTAGCTCTAACCTAAACCTATTAACTCTGTGTTCTTTTTCTACTTTAATTAGTAAAACATGGCTGTATTAAGTGTTGGTGTAATACAAAAAAATGATCAGCCCAGTTAATTAGAGCTCACTCTGGTGATTTATTTGAATTCACTGAGTACATATCACTCAGCTGAGCGTCTTGAAAGCCACTTAGCACAGTTGCGTGGAACCTCTTACCAAAAAAATCTAACATTTCAATTTTGAGTGTGCATTAGATACTGACTGATGTGAAAAGTGGCTGATACTGATACCGATTTTAAGAGCCTAAAAATTCTGATGACTAATACTTTTATATGGTGAAATATTAAAGAGACCTCTGTAATTTCAGTTGTTGTTGCTGTTCTTATAGCCCAACCATCTAAGCATTGGCCCTATCATCAGGAGATCACAAGTTCGATCCCTGGTGATGCTGTAGTCATCTATGGCTGGGAGTCCATGAGAGCACAGTTGGCCTGGCTGTCTCTGGGTGGGTAAGATGCCCCCCCCCCGTCACTCAGTGTAATGCTTGTCAGCGCAGGCGTTTGATAGCTGACGTAACAGAGCTGGCGGTTAGTGTTCTCCTCTGAGCACATTCAGCTGTCCAATATTGTGTTAGCAGCAGTTCGAAAAGATGCAGTGTCGCTTCACAGGGCTCAGAGGAGGCCAGTGTTAGCTTTCGCCCTCCTAGCACTGGTGGCATCGAGTGATTGGGGGAGTCCTAACTAGTGGGTGGAATTGGACACAACTAAATTGGGGAGAAAATTAGGGGGGAAAAGCAGGAAACTTCAAATGATAAAATAAACAAAATCAAACTGCCGCCAAACACGTTGTTGTAAAAATGTCTTTCTTGTTTAACCTCGCTTTAAATCCACTCCATGCAGTGACGCATGCAAACATGTGACACGTAGACCCATCATGATCATATGCAAAAGTTTGGGCACCCCTGATAAAATGATATTGTGTTGGTTTTCTAAATGAGACTGTATCCAGCACTGATTACAAATTACACCACCAAAAATGTAATCAGTGGCATAAAATCATCACATGCATAAAAATGCAAACCCATATGCACAAATATACATACAACACAGGGCATTTGGATGCCACACACACACATACTTAGCACATGCTCATTAAAGCAGAGCTGCTCAGAGGGCACGTTTATGTTTACGATTATGTTTATGTTTCTCTGTGTCAACACACATATATCTCATAGCTTGCAGGAGCCACAATAAACACAATAAACAAACAGAGTACCGTACAGTAAACCAGTCAGACAGATGAGGAGAGAGAGAGAGAGAGAGAGAGAGAGAGAGAGAGAGTAAAAGAGAAAAGAAAGCAGGAGAAAGAATAAAAGAGAGAGAGAGAACAGAGATAATGCAGGAAAGCAAAAAAGGAAAGCAATGGAGATGAAGAAGAGACAGAGAGAGGGACTAAGAGAGAGAGAGAGGAAGAGGAAAAAGAGACAGAGAGAGAGAGAGAGAGAGAAAGAAATGAAAGCAGAAAAGGGTAAAAGTGAAGAAGAAGAGAGAGACAGAGGTAAGGAGTAATAAGAGGGAGAAAGAGGTGAACAGAGAAAGAGAGAGAGAGTGAGAGAGAGATTGTCAGTTGTTCGTCTCCTCGTGGCCCTCAGGGGCTTTTTTAGCTTGTTCATGCTAATTTCATTTTGATGTGCCTCAGAAATATGAAGTGTTTCTGCAGCTCGCCCCCCCCCCGAATTCCCCCTGCTCTTCCACACACACTCGTCCTGAATAACATCTCCTCACCCACTCACTCCTCATAACAGCTTATAATCACTAATATCAGCTCAGCTGAGGAGAAAAAACGCTCAAAGTTTCACATCTCTCCATCTCCACAGCTCTGCGCTCACGAAATAATAATAAACACAGCTTTCTGAATCTCTCCTGATGGAGATAATAGAGTAGAAGATGAACGACATGCATCAGAGCTTCTTTTAGAGAACAATAATAATAATGATAATCTTTTGGCAAATTATATTGATGAGAGGATGATGGTGGGCGTTCTGGTGTGTCGTGCAGGTTTCGTTACTGTTACAGTTAGAGGAGATTCAGACTGTAATCAGGGAGGAATGACTTCCTGAATGAGTCATCACTGTCCTCCTGGAGGAGTTCTGGTAGGCTGGTCACTTCTGGTAACGTTCACCCCTGTTTGGAGATAAAGGCTCTCACTGTGGTTCGCTGGCAGGGATGCAGGAAGGTGTTTCAAATTGGAGATGGTGATATTTTAAGTAGCAAATATGTGACATAAACTATGACATCATGCTAAATGATTTGCATTTTTTGCTAATTGACAACTAAAAAAATAGTAACTTTACAGGAGAAGACAAAAACACTCTTACTTTTCAATGTAAGTCAATGTAAAGAGATTTTGTTCCAAGTGATTTTAGAGCATTTCTATTTTTCCATTCATCATGAAATTTTTACACAATGTAAAGGACAGCTGGTGTGTTGAAATGATATAGAAAACTAAAAATCAACAAAAATGGAGATGGTTTTCATTGGACAGCGATGATATGCATGTGAAGGAGCCTTTGAAATGGGACAGCCTAGTCGTGCTGCTGTGATGCAGCCTTCAAATGCAACCTCCAAAGGATGCAGCCCCTGAAGTGGGACACAGCTTGTATCTCTCTGCTCTTGACAAACTTTATGCAAATGAGCTGAGGGGAAACCAATTAGATTATTGAAACGCGTTGCAGTAACTGATTGCATCATACCAACAGTCGCACTGTAACATTTAACATTGGAATGCACACCGAGCAAGAGATATAACAGTTGATAAAAACTTCATTATTACCTTAGATGATTTTTTAAAAGTTTGAAAATAGTTTTAAGGCACTTTGGGGGTCAGTACTGGCCTTTAACTCTGCATAAACTTTATCTCTTTGCACCTTGATTTGTGCGTTTTAGCGACGCGCCTCCAAAGCGGCCAGTTGTCAGCTCACTGTAATGAAAATACAGCGTTCACTTAAACAATGCACAACTACTGCAGATTTTAAAATATATAAATACAAACTCTACTCTAAAACAAGCACACGTGGGTTTACTTTACTACACTCAAAATACTATAGGGTTTTATTGTTATTATTTTTAGCAGTTGCAATCTTGAAATCAGCACCCTCAGTACTCCCACTTCCTGTGTCCATGTTCGCTGGAGTCTGAGAGTCTCAGAAGTGGCTTTGTAACCCTTTACAGACTGATACACTTCAATAACTTACTTTCTCATCTCTTCTGGAATTTCTTTTGATTGCAGTGTAGTGCACTGCATGTTAGCCTACTTCACATTGCTGGAAAGATTCTATTTAAGTGATCTTTAGATTCAACAGGGCTGGCAGTGGGCATGTCTAGTTTAATAGCTCCCAGTTATCAACTTTAATTCGTTGATTGAGTACTCAGGGGGTGAGTACTTTTTCGCACAGGCCAGTTGGTGTCGAATAACTTTTTTCCTTTTGCGAATGAAATTTAATTTAAATTGAAAAATTTAAATTACTGTTTTCAACAGTAAAGTGCAAGACTCTTCTGTGAATTGCAAAAATGGCAAATTTCTGCTGAATTTTTTATTTCCAACTTGTGTTTTTAATTATGCATTAGATAAGAGGAATGGAGAAAACGAGATGATGTTGAATAAAAGCAGCTTTTGAGCCTTTGGTATACACTACTTGGCCAAATGTATGTATGTAGGTAAGTGGAGCATCACACCGTATGAGCTTGTTGGACATCCCATTCCAAAACCTTTTTAATATAAAAGCATTAATATAGAGTTGCCCCACTTTGCGGCTATAACAGCCTCCACTCTTCTGGGAAGCTTTCTACAAGATTTTGGAGTGTGTCTGTAGGAATTTGTGCCCATTCAGTTTAAAGAGCATTTGTGAAGTCAGACACTGAAGGTGTTCAGTGAGGTTGAGGTCAGGGCTCTATGCAGGCCACTGGAGTTCCTCCGCACCAAACTCGTCACACCATGTCTTTATGGAGCTGGCTTTGCACACAGGGGCTCAGTCATGCTGGAACAGGAAAGGGTCTTCCCCAAACTGCTGTGACAAAGCTGGAAGCATATAATTGTGTAAAATGTCTTTGTATGCTGTAGCATTAACATCACCCTTTATGAAACTAAGGGGCCCAAACCCTGAAAAACAGCCCCAGCCCATTATCCCTCCTCCCCTCCTCCACCAAACTTTACTGTTGGTACTATGCATTCTGGTAGGTGGCGTTCTGCTGGCATCCACCACACCCAGATTCATCCATCAGACTGCCAGATAGTGAAACATGATTTGTCACTCTAGACAACACGTTTCCACTCCTCCAGAGTCCAGTGGTGCCGTGTTTTATACCACTCCAGCTGATGCTTGGCATTGCGCACAGTGATCTTAGGCTTGTATGTAGCTGCTCCACCATGGAAACCCATTTCATGAAGCTCCCGACGCACAGTTCTTGAACTGAGCATCTTTGCAGAGGCAGTTTGGAACTCTGTAGTGAGTGATGGAACAGAGGATAGGCTCTGCTCTAGAGTTTGTGTGGTCTAGTCATTCGTGGCTGAGCTGTTGTTGGTTCTAGACGCTTCCATTTCACAGTAAAAGCACATACAGTTGACAGGGACATTTTGGCATACAGTTGACAGGCCAGACATTTTGTGATCTGTTTTGTGGCAAAGGTGTCATCCTATGACAGCGTCATGTTTAAAGTCAATAAGCTTCAGTACAACCCATTCCATCTGCCAGTGTTTGTCTTTGTAGATTTGATGTGCTTGAACACCTGAACTCAGTAATTAAATGGGAAGTCCACATACTTTTGGCCACATAGTGTAAGATAATGTTAATTTAGAGACATATCTACATTTGCCAGGTTTTGATGCTAATTCACCTTTACCTTGGTAACGTGAGGTAGAATCTCTTATGTTCCTTATACATTGCATTGAATGTTGTGGACGTTTTTCATGGAATGAGTCAGTACAGTTTACATTTTGGGTTAAAGAAAAGGACATTTATTCCAATAATGCATCTGTAGTAAAATGTTCTTCCATGCTGTTGAGGAAAATGTGCAATGACATTATTTAAGACTGATTATCTAACTTAGAGCAGGCTGTAACAGTCTTCTCTGGATGTTTTGGTCCAGTGTTGCCTTGGCCTTAGCAGCTGTTCCAGCTCAGGTCACTTAAGGCTTGTACCGTCTCTCCAAAGGTAGCTCTGGCTTTTGAAAATGGCATGATTGCATAATCACGCATCCACGCTGTGAGAAAGTTGCAGCCGCAGTCACTCGCTGACCTCCAAAAAGAACAACACGAAGATATTTGTTTTATTCATATGCTGCCTTTTACATCCACGCAGAAATTAATTTGTGAGGCAGATTTGGAGGCATAAACGTTATTGAAATGTTAAATGTTGTCTTTTAGACGGAGAAGAACAGGAGTCAGCAGTGCAGCAGAGAAAGGCTCATCCATCCTCGTTCCTGTTGCTCCTTCTTGCTTATGTAAAGCCTCTCGGTGGAGAAAACACTGGATATTTCATAATTGATACTGTAGAAGCGCACGCATTACCCAGTGACTCCAGGCGCACATTTAAATATGCATATCTCAGTCGAACAGGAATACTGCGTGCACTTTACAGCACCGCAGTGCTACAGAGCTCAGCAGTGCTAAAATTACTGCACTTTTAAAGGAATATTTGGGCTGAAAAGTGCTGACACGGCTAACGGTGAATGAAAATGAGCAGCCGCTAATTAACATGTTCTCATTTGCATAATGTTCATGTTGATTGCTGGGTTCAAGCTTCCATCCATTATTAAGAAATTAACATCAGTGTGGATTATAATTGAGAATTATACAAAATGTATTTTTTATATATATATATATATATATATATATATTATATATATATATATATACATAATGGCTAGGAGTTAGGAGTGACCTTTCAAACAGAAATTATGGCCTCATCTGACTCTTCTTCTGCACCATGTCAAATTATGCATATATTGAAGATCTACCCATCTGTAGCTTCACATCATATATCAGCCACTCTCAGATCACTCTGTCCAAGGGATCACTGTGTATACATACTGGTCACTTTATCAGAATCCCTTTCCTTTAAGCTCCACCTGGAGTTCGTTAATGCCCATTTATTGATGCACAGTTTTTGTTAGCCAGCCTCAACCCTTCAACAGTGACTTTCATTCAATATATATCATAATGTTCTTTCCAGATATATCACAAAGTTTACTGTATATCAATGTTCATTCCAAATATATTAATGTTCATAAAGTACTTCCTGTTTTGCATGCCATACTATATATATAAATATATATGTATAATATAATATGTTACATTATATTTAGGAATTTTTTCTGTTTTAGAATATTAGAAACTGCTGTGTCTGATCCACCACCCAAATAATACCTGCTCTGTGGGGGTCCTCTGGGGGTCCTGACCATTAAAGAACAGGGTAACAAAGTAACAGATCGACTACAGTCTGTAACTGTAGAACTCCTGTAGTGCTCCTATATGGTCAGTGGAACTGATGAAATAGACAGTGAGTTATTAGCTACAAGGGGGTGGTTTTAATGTTATGGCTGATCGGTGTATATTGCACTGTATTCATTTGGAATATATTCAATTTTTTATATAAAATATTAAACAGGACAGTGTTATATAACATGTCACTGCACACCTGTAGAGCCAAAGCTAGTTCTGCGTCACCCTCTGTTTCTGGTGAAGGTGAGTGAAAGAGAGAGAGAGATGCTTTTCTGCGGGTTTCTTCAGCAGCTGCGCTGGTCACACTGACCGCAGCGGCCCGGAGCGTGTCATCCTCATCATCATTATCCCAGAGGAGATTGCTCTTTCAGGGATACTCTGATGGAAACTACTTTCAGGACAGAATTGGACATGGTTTTAGCGGAATGAACGCTGCTCCTGGGTTTGCGCACGACACCTGTCACACAGCATCTCCTCTGCCCTCATCCTCGTGCCACTGCCTCTTGGCCCCCCCATCCCAGGTAGATGTGCCTTCTCGCTGATGGTTGCCGTGCCAACAGCCCGTGTTCATGTTTCTTTACTGGTTTTCCCCCTAAGGAGAAACCCACAACAGCCAGACGTCCATCACCCCCCTCTGGCAGCTACATGTTACTGCAGCTGAAGTGGAATCACAGCTGCACACTCGCCTTGCATTCAGTGAGGGTGTTTACACTGGGTGTCCAGTTTATCGGAAACACCTTGTACAGCCATATGCAAAAGTTCAAATACTCACAGTCAACCTGCATGATCTAAGTGAATATACACTACATGGCCAAAAGTTTGTGGACACCTGTCTATGCAGTGTTTGTCCCCCTTTGCTTCAGTAGCAGCCTATACTCTTCTAGGAAGGCTTTATACTAGATGTTGGAACATTGCTGTGTGGATTTGATTGAGCATTAGTGAGGTCAGGTACTGATGTTGGATGGTCAGTTCTGGATCACTCCAACTCATCCCAAAGGTATAGGATGAAGCTCCATCACTCCAGAGAACGCAGTTCCACCGCTCCACAGCCCAATGCTGGGGGGGGGGGCTTTATACCCCTCTAGCCCAAGCTGGACACTGGGGATGGTGACCTTAGGCTCATGCAGCTGCTCCAGTGTCCAATTCTATTAGTCAGTGCTTTTCTATGGAGATTATACAAGCTGTGTGTGTATTTGAACTCCTGTGTCAGCAGTTGTTGCACCTTAATGTAGCTAAATTTACTAATAAGGAGAACACACTTAAATGGTCAGGGCCTGCCGGTGGGCCCAAAGTTTTATTACACACTTCTATAACCTAAGAACAGCTCAGCCAGTTTGCATTGAAGTCCCTGTAGTTACTGAATAATAAGCCTTAGTATGTAATAAGCCTGAAATTTTAATTAATATAAAAATATGGCAAAACTTTTGCACAGGCCACACTCTTTGTTTTATTTGTTCGCCAATTTATGCTGTAGAGTTTGTTCTCTGTAGAGGATGTGTGCTTACAGTCATATGCAAAGGTTTGTGCACCCCTGGCCAGGTTCCATATTTTGTTGATTTTCCTTCCTCAATTAATAAAACATGTAATTTGACTGGGGGTGTTTATACTTTAGCATACAACTGTGTCTACATTCCCGGCAATGGCAGGGGGGTGGGGGGTGGTGTGTGTGTGTGTGTGTGTGGGGGATCAGACGTTTTCCAACTGTTAAATGCCATCTCACTATTGTATTTTCCCAAGCTTGGTGCTTGGATTGGGAGAACATTGCCCCCTCTAGCTTTAGCTTTATGGGGGCAGATGGTCCAAAGTCCCTCAGAAGTTGGCACTTATGCATACAGATGGACTTTTGGGTTTACATTTACAGGCTGTAGCTCATCTGCTCCTTCACAGTTTATCAGCCCCCCTCCTACCCCATTCATTCAAAGGGACCACCATAGGACTACCGCTGACCAGATATCATTTCTCAGCACAGCGGTGACACTGATATGGTACACACTTTAATTTAATAAACTGTGGTTCTTCAAGGGTTCTTTAGTAAAGAAAATGGTTCTATATAGAACCCTTTGCATGATTGAAGGGTTCTTTGCATCATGAAAAGAGGTCTTCAGAATCTTTGAAAAGGGTTATATATAGCACCAAAAAAAAGGTCGTTACAATGTCAAGCTTGTAATAGTAAAAGAACCCTTTTTGGTGCTATGTAGAACCCTTTTTGGAAAGGTTATATAAGTGCTACATACAACCATATACAGCACATTCTCCATCAATCTGAAGAACCATGTTCACGATGCAGAGAACCTTTCAATCGAGCAAGGAATTTTTTGAGTGTTCATGGTTCTATATAGAACCATTTTCTTTATTAAAGAACCCTTGAAGAACCATCTTTTTTAAGAGTGTAGTGTTCAGTGAACAGGGGTATTACCAAATGGAAACTGCTTAAGTAATTGTACTTCATTACTTTAATTAAGTATTATTTTGGAAGATCTGTGCTTTACTCCTGTAGTATTGAAATATAATACTTATTTATGTTTCCAGGAGAACAAATTTACCTTATGTTTACGTTTAGAATTTCAGAGTACTGAATCTCAAAGGTCGGGAGATTCAGTCGAGTTCCCACACATTTTATTTGTATTAAAACATCTGAATTTATACCAAATTAATACTGAATGTAACGTTAATGTACATTTTATATTTACATATTTACATGCTTGTGTATGTTTAAGTATTGATACTCTTATTTTCACTCAAGTTTATTTTTGGCTCTGTATGTCCACTTTTAATTAAGATTTTGATGAACAGTCAGGAATGGGTTACTGATTATTGTGCTGAATGTTTTTTTTGTCCCATTTCATTATTATCTTATCCTTTGTACTTTTTTATTGTTACTGTATTATTTTTAGAAGTATTTATTTGTAGAAACTGCTTTTAATTTAATTTTTCTTCCTTTTCTTAGTGTTTTTACATTTTTCTATTTTCTGCTTCTCTTATCTTGGTTTTTATTTGCCTATGTCATTGTAAAGCAGTTTGAGCTGCATATTGATCTATTAAAGTGGCTATATAAATAAAGCTTATTATTAATATAACTCTTGTTATTAGCACCCATATGCATAAGACTACTCATATCAAATTACCAAAATAATATAGTGTAATGGTACTGACAACTAACTGAAATAACAAATGTAAAAAATGTAAAAATGTGAAAACACTGTAATTAAGTTTAATTTGTTGGTGTACAGTTAGAGACTGTAGCTCATCTGTAGATGCCCATTTTAACTGTCTTCTAAGCCTTCATCATCTGTCCGTTTCAGAGGTCAGAGGATATTTTTGGTTGGTTGGCTAATTCTTGTGCCAGCAGTGACACTGTCTGTGTAAAAACCCCAGCAGTGTGTCTGAAAATGATCTCCCCTCCACAAAACAGCCCAATTCTCTCTTATTTCTGAGGTTGTCAGTTTCTCTGTTGTATTTTTGTATCAGAGCTGTTGTCTACAAGTATGGACAAACATACTGAACAAATGTGTGAGTGGATGGTGTTGCCCTGTTCTGACCGTCTCTCTGTTTTTCCTTCAGGGCGGTTGGGAATAAACCCAGCAGCAGCCCCAAAGGCCAGACTCCAGACGAGAGCCGCCGGACAGACGCCAACTCCTCTGTGTCCGACCTGGCCAATTCCGTCACCAGCGACATGCTGATGGTATGAGGATGAAGTGTGTGTGGCTGGGTGTGTGTGTGTGTGTGTTTGTGTGAGTTTGTGTGTTTGTGTGTGTTCGTGATTTCTAGTAAAATAAATGAAAAATAAGACTATATAATACACATGGGTCGTATTATTATTACATATAGACAATTGCATATGTATAAACTACATATAGGACATATTTCATATGAATACATGCAAACATACAAAATGTATATGGAACAATAATAAATTTTACGTCTATGTAGAATACATATGGAACATATTTTATTACATACAAACACTTACATTTATATAATGCATATGGTACATATTATTACATATACATATTTAAATGTATAATATACTGTATATGGGTAATTCTATTATTGCATATAAGTACTTTCATGTGCACATTAATATTTAAATATATAATGCATAGAAGTCATATTATTATTACATCTAGATACTTACATATGATACATTTGGGACATTTTATAACGTAGATAATATAATGTAGATACTATAATATATAGTACATGTGGGTCAAATCATTGTTACACATAGATACTTACATATATGATACTTAACAGACATTATTATTACAAATACTGTTGTACTAACAGTAGTAATATATATGTATATACGTATATGTGTATATATGCATATGTAGTAATAATACATATGGGATATACTATCCCCCCTAAAAGGATGTCTCGTTAAGGTTTCTTTACTAAAGACAGTGGTTTTGTATAGAACCATGAACACTCAAGGAATCATTTGCATGATTAAAGGGATCTTTGCATCATGAAAGCGTTCTTCAGATTGATGGAAAATGTGCATGAATGTGCTATAGATGGTTCTATATAGAACCTTTTTGAAAATGGTTCTATAAAGCACAAAGAAAGGCTTCTCCTATTGTGACAAGCTTGACACTGTTACAATAGAAGAACAATTTTGGGTGCTATATTGGGTTCTTTATAGAACCATCTACAGCATATTTATACCAGATGTTGGAACATTGCTGTATGGATTTGATTGAGCATTAGTGAGGTCAGGTACTGATGTTGGATGGTCAATTCTAGATCACTTCAGATTAATGAACATGTGCTGTAGATATACATAATATATCTAGTAGATATATGAAATATATATATATATATATATATATATATATAATATATATATATATATATATATATCACTGTTGTTAGAAGAAAACCTCGTATCTCCATTTTTTACATTTTTCAGTTTTTGAGATAATTTGAAAATACCTGTTACTCTTTACATTGTATGTAAATTTCATGATGAATGGACTAAAAGGAATGGCCCAAAATGACCTAGAAAAAAGTCTGGTTCCATTGACTTACATTAAAAGTAAAGTAGATTTTTTAATTCTCCTGTAAAGTTAGCATTTTGGAGATACGGTTTTCTTTAGACAACAGCGATACATAATTTTATAAAGAACCTTTTTCAAAAAGGGTTCTATTCTGTACCCAAAAGGGTTCTTTTATAGTTATGAATTCAAGCTTGTAACAAGAGAAGACCCCATTTGGGTGCTACATAGAACCCTTTTCAAAAAGGTTCTATATACTGTAGAATTATATCCATCAATCTGAAGACCAATTTCACTATGCAAAGAACCCTTTAACCATGCTCTTGTGTGTTCTTTGAGTGTTTATGGTTCTATATAGAACCACTGTCTTTACTAAAGAACCCTTGAAGAACTCTTTTTAAGAGTGTATTATTACATATAGATACATACATATCACTGCTGCGATATGTAAGTACCTCCATTTTTGTCATTTGTTGTTCAGTTTTGGACATAATTTAAAAATGCCTGTTGGCCTTTACATTGTGTGTCAATTTCATGATGAATGGACCAAAAGAAGCGGCCCAAAATGACTCACATCTGACTTCCATTAAAAGTAAAGTATGATTTTCCTTCTCATGTAAAGGTCTCATTTTGGAGATACAAGGTTGTGTTCCGACAGCAGCGATATATAAAATAAATAAGGGACAGATATATGACCACACATTCTGTCAAGGTGTAGAAACAAACATCTGTGCATGCATGTGTGTGTCTCTGTTTTTGTGTAACTGTTTTCTCTGCTTTATCCAGTTTGTCCATCCTTGTTTTCCTATTCTCCTCATCCTCCACTCTCCAGTTCAGCATTGTTTTGAGAGGGCATTAACTTTTAACCACGCAGTGCAGTAAATACGGGGTGTGTGTGGCGCTCTCCCCCACTCCAGTCACTCACACACACAGAGCCGTGTCAAAAAGAGCTGCTTTCAGTGAGAGAACGGTAATTAGAGCTGGAGCGCAGTGCTGTGGGGGACTGCCTGTCATTATGTGGGTGGCAGGGCCTCTTTTTTTAAAAAAAAAAAGCAGCCTCTGATGATGCCTAATGATGGTGCTTCCACTTTGAGAGGGTGCCAGAGGGCTGTAAAGCTGAGACCTTGAGCTTCTTTCAGACCTGAAGCCAGAGACTCAGATCAAGGCAGGGCTTTGGTGAACTTAGTAAATTTGACCTGTCATTTGGTCTGCACACAGAGCACTGCCAAAGAATATGAGTGAAGACAGGTGATGTGAAGGTGATAATAGGCTTTAACTGGACATCATTGGTTACATCTCCATCCATTTGCTTGACTCCCCTAAAACAACAACAGCTTAGGCCAGGGCTCAGCGAAATGCAGCACCAGAGCCGCATGTGGTTCTTTTACTACCCTGTTGTGGCTCCACAGCAGAATTAGATGTTTAGGTAAAAATGAAATAATCCTCCTTTGCAGTAAAATAAAGCTCTGCTGATCATTCAACACAGTTTTAACCATAAATGATCTTAAATGCTGGAGTAAATGTATATCTGCTAATTCACCCTTTAACCCTGAAGGTTGGTATACAGAATACTGGTCACCATAGCAACACATACAACAATTCCGTCTAGCTAGTAGCTAACAAAAAAGAGAGAAGAGAACGAGAAAGATTTAAGACGAAAATCGACAATTTGGAGACGAATGGACTTATTTGCATTTATAATCACTCCAGCTGGTTTCCTGATACGTTTAATCTGCAACGAGAAACTGTCACTAAAAAGTTGTGAGGATAAAGTCAGTTTGTCATTGTCCCAGTCCACCTTAAATAGTGCGGCAGTTACATTATGGCGCCTCAAAAACAAGAAGACTTCAGCCTCATAAACAGTCAAACACAAGTCAAAGACATTTTACAAGAAACTGTTCTACTTTTGGGAAAGTTTCCTGCTGGAGATGTGAGAAAGTGGAGTTTGCATGTTCTCCCTGGGTCTGCGTGGGTTTCCCGGGTACTCCGGTTTCCTCCCACAGTCCAAGGACATGCAGTCAGGCTGATTTGACACGCTAGATTGCCCCTAGGTGTGAGTGTGATTCTGTGTGTCGATGTGTGTGCCTGTCTGTCTGCCCTGCGATGGACTGGCGGCCTGTACGGATTGTTTCAGCTTTCCACCCGATGGTAGCTGGGAGGGTCTCCAGCACCCCCGCGACTCAGAAGGATGAGTAGTTTAGATGATGTGTGTGTGTGTGTGTGTGTGTGTGTGTGTGTGTGGTATATTAGCATATACTGAGACATATTTACAGCTAAGATGTTAAAATGGACATGAAATATTGTGGCTCCCAAGGTGGTTTGATTTTTGTTGAAAGGACAAAATAGCTCTTCCTAACATTTGGGTTGCCGACCCCTGGCTTAGACCTTCTGTAGGTTTAGCCTATATGCTCCTTTATTTATAACCCCATTTCCAAAAAAGTTGGGATGCTGTAAAAAAGTAAATAAAAACAAAATGCAATGATGTGCAAATAATTTAAACCCTATATATCATGGAAAATGCTTCAAAGACAACATATCAAATGTTGAAACTGAGAAATGTTGTAGTTTTTTGAGAAATAAATGTCCATTTTGAATTTGATGCCAGCAACATATTCGAAAAAAGTTGGGACGGGGGGCAACAAAAGGCTAAACTGGAGGTTAATTGGAAACAGGTGAGTAACATTACTGGGTATAAAAAAAGCATCTCAGAGAGGCTGAGTCTTTCAGAAGTAAAGATGAAGAGAAGTTCACCACTCTGTGAAAGACTGCATGATCAAATAGTGCAACAATTCAAGAATAACGTTTCTCAACATAAAATAGCAAAGACGTTTTGCTGTTCAGCATCTATGGTACATAATAACATTAAAAATTTCAGAGAACCTGGAGAAATCTCTGTATGCAAGGGACAAGGCCAAAAAACAGTATTTGCTGGCCATAATCTTTGTGCCCTCAGGCGGCACTGCTTTAAAAACAGACTTGATTCTGTAGTGGAAATCACTTCTGAAAAACACTGTCTATGAAAACAGTTCAGCATTGCATCCAGAAATGCAAGTTAAAACTCTAAAACGCAAAGACGAAACCATATATAAACAGGATCCAGAAACGCTGGATAATTCGCTTCTCTGTGCCTGAGCTCATTTAAAATGAACTGAGGGGAAGTGGAAAAGTGTCCTGTGATCTGATGAATCAACATTTGAATTTCTTTTTGAAAAACATGGACATTGTGTCCTCCGGGCTAAAGACCACTCAGCTTATTATCAGTGCACAGTTCGAAAGCCAGTATTCATGATGGTATAAGGGTGCATTAGTGCACATGGCATGGGCGATGTGCACATCTGTGAAGGCACCATTAATGCCAAAGGCCTTGCTTATTTCAGCAAGACAATGCCAAACCACATTCTGCATGTATTATAACAGCATTACTCCGTATTAAAAGAGGTGCAAAACTGGCCTGCCTGCAGTCCAGACCTGTTATCACTGAAAACATTTGGAGGGTTATGAAATGAAAAATATGACAAAAGAGACCCTGAACTGATGAGTAGCTGAAATCCTATGTTCACTTTCAAAACTACAGCAGTCGGTCTCCTCAGTTCCCAAACACTTACAGTGTTGTTAAAACAAGAAGTGATCAAAACACAGTGGTAAACATGCCCCTGTCTCAACTATTTTGGAACATGTTGTTGGGATCAAATATAAAATTTCAAATTTCAAAAAACAATACAAAATTCTCATTTTCAACATTTGATTTGTTGCCTTTGTACTATTTTCAATTAAATATAGGGTTTAAATGATTTGTTTTTATTTAAATTTTGTACAGCGTCCCAACTTTTTTGGAAATGGGGTTGTATTATTTATGTTAAAAATGTTGAATAACATTGAGCTACACAACATCTATAGTTAACAAAGCTACTGGTCCTGTTTAGGGAATATGAGTGCCAACACATGTTCATTTGTGAGATCCTGCTGGTGTGGGTTAAGCCTGTTTTCACTCTATCAATGATGCACATGAAAGCTATGTGAGTGTTAATCGTTCCCCCTTGTGGAGTAACATTGGTCTGCTAAACATAAGCAAGTGAGTGTTTGGCAAGCTGTCTATCTATAGTTCTATTTCCTAAACATGTGTTTATCGATATTATTGTCTTTTACATCAGGTTACTTGTCATTTGCCTACTACTGCAGCTGTCATATGTAAATATGTTTACAGTTGTGGTATAATATTTTTATTGTTTCCATGTGTGAACTGTAGGGAGTGGAGAGTGAACAATGTGTTTTACATACTATATGAAACACATTTTTTATTGTTTTTCTATTTTATGGGCCCTTAATTCTTGCTCTCTCTCTCTCTCTCTCTCTCTCTCTCTCTCTCTCTCTCTCTCTCTCAGCTATCTCCTGGTTCTGAAGAGGAGGAGCATGAAGGCCAGATATGTGAGAAGCTTGGGCGTATCCAGTTCAGCGTGGGCTACAGCTTCCAGGACTCCACCCTCACCGTGAAAATCCTCAAAGGTCAGGACCTTCCGGCCAAAGATTTCTCCGGAACCTCAGATCCTTTCGTCAAAATCTACCTATTACCAGACAAGAAGCACAAACTAGAGACCAAGGTCAAACGGAAGAACCTCAACCCTCACTGGAATGAAACCTTCTTGTTTGAAGGTGAGGCGAAAATATCAGATACACTACATTAATTACTCACACCATTTTGTTAGGAACACCTTATCTTATATCTTAATAGAACCATCTTATAGGCTTGAATTAGAGGGCGTTGCCCCTCCAGCTTCAGTTCTGGGGGGAACAAATGACCCAAAGCCCCCCAGAGGTTGGCACTTATGCATACAGATGCATTTAGTAGGTTTGCAGTTACAGACTGAAGCCCATCTGTTTCTGCACAGTTTATCAGCTCCCCTCTGCTTCATTCATCAGTGGTCAGTTTCTGACCACATGACCGCTGTTGTCCAGATATTATTTGAGTGGTGGTCCATTTTCATACTCCAACATCAAAACTCCCATTACATTTGGTGTAAAGCTAACGTAGCATTCCACAATTAGAACAACGTACCAGCAATGAAGCATGGTGGTGGTAGTAGGATGATGCTCTGCTGCTTCAGGGCCTGGATGACTTGCCATAATTGACGGAACCACAAATTTTGTAATATTAATCTGAAGCTCGAGTGTAATTGGGTTGCTGAAAAACAACAATGCAAAGCACAAGAGCAAGTTCACCACTGAACAAAATAAAGGTTTTGGAATGGCCTAGTCGAAGTCTCGACTTGAACCCCATTAAGATGCTGTGGCAGGACCTTAAACTTACAGTTCACACTCGAAAGCCCTCTAGTGTGGCTAAATTAAAGCAATTCTGCAAAGAAGAGTGGGCCACAATTCCTCCATAGTGATGTGAAAGACTGATCTCCAGTTATAGGAAGTGTTTGGTTCTAGTTGTTGCTGCTAAAGGTGGTACAAGCAGTTATTAAAGGGGAACTCCACCGATTTTGCAAAATTACCTAATCATTCAGTGGTTTAGATGTGAACAAAATTATTCAGAGTGGTTCGGTGTGAACATGTCAACATGGCTAATGCCAGCAGCAGCTTTTGTTTACAGTTTATTTTTACAGTAATTTTTGGAAGATGACAGCATATGTGAAGAAATTTAAGGAGGTCTGTTTCAAAAATGTCATAGAGCCATAAGAATTTGAACCAGAATACACAAAGGAGTTGCAGGGGTTCAAAGAAGACAGAGCCAAAAGGGAGAGACAGAGATAGACTGAGCCCGCTTGTAATGGTGGTGCACTATGTTTTACATACTATTTAGTGTGGTAGTATGTGGTTTGGAACATGGCCGGGCCCTTCTCTAAACTGCATGCAGGGCAGAGAGGTACATGCACGGCATTGTAATGAAAAAAATAGTACCGACAGAAAACTTTTTTTTTTTTTTAATTTAGTAATATTTTACCATTATCAGCATGGCATATAAAAACTTACAAGACACATTTAAGCTCACTGGTCATTTTGGAAAGCAGATAAAATGGTGATATTTGTAGTGTTGACATAAGAACGTCTGGTTCCTAGTACTACAGTGGTGAACAATTCTGACTGTAAATTTATCTTCAAAGGCGCATTTCACACCGAACCACTCTGAATGATTTTGTTTACATCTAAACCATTAAATGATTAATTAATTTTGTTATATTGATGGAGTTCCTTTTTAAATGTAAGGGGACCATTTTTTGTTCACACTGGTGATAGAGGTGTTGCAAAGCTGCTCTTCTTGTCATACATTATGTTTTGTATGAGGATTTGAAATAATTACGTGTGGCAAATACGGCAAAACAGAGGAAAACAGAGAAAATAGTTTTTCACAACACTATGTGTTTCTGATTAAATGTCCAGTGAGTATGAGTATTTCCTGTGGTGTTTCCATTATTTGTTGCACATGATTCAATAATCTCTCTCTCTCTCTCTCTCTCTCTCTCTCTCTCTCTCTCTCTCGCTCTCGCTCTCTCACAGGTTTCCCGTATGAGAAGGTAGTGCAGCGGACTCTGTACCTGCAGGTGCTGGATTATGACCGTTTCAGCAGAAATGACCCGATAGGAGAGGTCTCCATCCCCTTAAACAAAATCGACCTGGCTCACATGCAGACCTTCTGGAAGGAGCTTAAGCCGTGCAGTGACGGCAGCGTGAGTAATGCTGTGTGTGAGTGAGAGAGATAGAGATAGAGAGAGAGAGAGAGAGAGAGAGAGAGAGAGAGAGTAATAAAAAGATAAATACTTTATCTTTTGTTATGAATATTATCTTATTGTTATAATGTTGTAAAACGTTGGTATAGATACGGGAACAGTGTTCAGGTAAAGGTGGGAGTAGGTCACCAAAACCAGCAAAACCCAGCACAGAAAGACAGCAGCAGTGAACGGCTATAATAGGCAAAAGAAAAATGGCTTGTAAAAGCAGCAAGAGTACGGCAGGACCGGGCTGACGGAGTTGAGGATAATTACTTAATTGTGCTTTGGCTCGAGGGGAGCGTGTGCCGCTTTTCATGCCTCATGTAATGGCATTCAAGCTGCGTGCTGTCACCAATCTCAGCCTTACACAACAGAACAAGAGGCTTACAAGTGAGCCATTAGCCTGTACAGCCGCACACTTCTCAGGTTAATATTCACCTGTGGTGCGCTGTAATGGGCCTCACACAGCGCAGCGAGGACTGAAGTGAAGGATTCTTTGCTCAGTAACTTGTGCTGATGGTTAGCATTAGCCTTCTCGTCAGTGCCAGAACATTTTGTTACATAACACGAATACAAATCAAGGACTCATTATGGCACGTCTAACTAGCTAAACTTAAGTGAGTTACAGTTTTACAGTGACTAAAAAGACCCTGTTCGTAGTACAATTAAAAGCACTTTGCACTAGAAGCACGAGTGAGTGGGGGGCAGCGCACAATTCCCAAACCCCGCAGAGGGACGCGAGTGATGGCGATCCCGAACTCGGATCGAGAACGAAGCCTCACGACCACCAGAGAGGGGACGACGACGATGGCTCCACTACACCTCACAGAGCGGAGTGGGGGGCAGAGCCCGGGTGGCAGCGTTCAGGACTTGCATCCCGCCTTTGTGCCAATCGTGGCTGTCATTGCCGTCGCCCCCTCTCTGGTGGCCGCAGGGCTTCATTCTTGCTCTGAGTTTGGGCCCCGTCTTCCTCCCGGCTTTTACGGCCATCATCAACTTCAGAAACGCTGAAAAACCAGTCACAACACAACGGAAATATTTCTGGAACACTCAAAAGGCTCAAAGTGGATGCAATATCTATGATTGAAAGATCACTGACAGAAGTAGAGAAGACCACAGACACTCAGACACTCACAGCCCAAGTACATGGTTAACCTGGCTGGCTAGTTTGCTATCTGACATGTCACAGCTGTGCTGTGCTGTGGTAGTTCTCTGGTGTAACTAGCTTAACTTTTACAGCTAATTCCCATTACAATACAGTAATAGTCATGATCTGCATGAATAAAACCTAACTTACTTTTACTGGTGAGTGTTTGTGCTGCATAATTATTTAAAAGTCTGAATGACTCCATCCTCTCTGAGCGTCCTTCGAAAACACCTCCGCTGTGTTGTGACTGGCTTATCAGCGTTCCTGAAGTTGTCTGTGTTTTCTGTATTTTCAGCACATTTGTGAAATGTAGCATCAGTGTCGTCATTTTGATGAAAGTGTTTTCTGAGTGTGCAGCTGTTTTTTTTTATTTGCAGTTTGTTGGGTCTTCTCCTCCACCACACAGTTTACTGATAGCACCAAAGAGAGTTCATAACAAAGCAAAACCCTTTTTGGTGCTATTTTAAACATTTTCAAAAAACTCTATATAGAACGATGTACAACCATTTGAACATGCAAAGGACCATTTTTCTCTGATGCGGCTCACAACACACCTGTACCAGGTATTTAGTGTTCTTAATGGCTTAAGCTCAGCCTACACTGCACGATTATTTGCCCAATTTGCCCCTTGTGACAAATTTTCAGAATCTCAAGCGATTTTCCAGGTCAGAAGCATGACTGGAAAAGATTGACGACGCGAAGGATCTGGTAGTATGAGAGGAGAAGCAAATCAATCTTTGGCCCTCTGATTGAACTCCGAAGTCATCAGAGACCCTCCAATATTATCCAATATGTTTGATATTTACGACTCAAAACATCCACGAGTCCTGTATTGTGAGAAGGTCAGAGATTTACTCAATGAGTGATTCAAACAACAGCCAATCAGAGAGCTAGAAGAGCGGAGAAACAGGCGAAGAGACGCGCCTGAACAGCAGAGCAGAGACAGAGGAGCTGAGTGTAAAACACAGGCAGATAAGAGCTGATATCAGGTCAAGTCACTCTCTTTACCATTTGCTGCCAGTTTGGAGTGAAATATTTCTCCATCTCTCTCTGTAATATCAGTATTTCTACGCATAAAAGCACAAACAGGTCCAGTAAGTTTAGGTTTGTTTGGCTACGTTCACATTACCAGGTTGAAGTGGCACAAATCAGATTTTTTGCCCTGATGTGACTCAGATCTGATGTTTTCAGGGCTGTGTGGACACGCAAATCTGATCCTTTTCAAATCCGACCTAAGTGACTTTCATATGTGGTCCTAGATCAGATACATATCCGATTCATGGCCAGGCGACCTCAATGTGACGCTCAGATCGGAATTCATGTGCTTTTTTTCCACTGCGTGTGCACCATCATTCAGCGTTACCATGACAGCAGCGGCAAACAGAGGTTAAAGCCTGTAAACGGTGGAAAAGCAACACATCTCACGTTTTTCTCCTTCGTCTCACTCTAATAATGAAACTGAGAGCTGATCAGAGTTAATTATCTTCTCAGCGAAGCTCGTTCTACTCGTTAGTTTGTGCTGATGATGCACGTGATTCATTCACGTGACGTTACTGAGTAGGATGTGCTCATGAGGGTCATTTCAGGATGCTGGTTTGTTCACATTAATGACAGATTTGAATCACTTATCTACACGAGTGTGAACCATCATGTCAGAGAGATCGGATTTGAGCAAAAAATCAGATTTGAGAAATGAGGCTTGTAATGTGAATGTGGCTTTTGTGTTGTGTGATCTGAGAGGATCTGGGAGTTGGAGTTCTTATTCATAGCACAAACTCATTAAGTGTGTTATTCTCTTTGCCCTGTCTTCTAGTGTGAGCACCCACAAAAATTCTGTGACAAACTGACATTAAGTTTGTGATGCTCTCCATTTTAGAAATCTGTTTCAAAGATTCCAATATTTTAAAAGTAATGGTTTGTACACCCAGCCTTAGTTTAGCATCTAGAGCTGCATTAGAGCAAAAATGTGGACCAGCTGAGGACTGGTTTAACAATCACAGGTCTACATGCTAATGACTATGAACTGTGGTACAAAACTGAGTTTTTTTAGTTGTGTTACGGGGGATGTATGCATGCAATATTGAAAATCTCATTCCAAATACCTAAAAATCTCCCTCCAGTCAGCACCCTAAAGCTGACGACACTGTTTTAAGCATCTTTGTGCCCGTCTGTGCTCTCATCCTGTTTCTTCTGGTGTGTTTGCAGGGGAGTCGAGGTGACCTGCTGGTGTCTCTGTGTTATAATCCCACGGCTAACATCATCACTGTGAACATCATAAAGGCACGCAATCTCAAAGCCATGGACATCGGCGGCACCTCAGGTACACCCAAAACCAGCAAAGTACCGTAAGCCTGAACTGATTAACTTAGACATGAGATGTGCGAAGCCTCTGAGCTTTGATGCAATGATCCAGTGAGGCAGCGTCTCTAAGCAAAAGACAGCTGAAACAGGGACAGCTGTAAGAACAGCTGTATTACAGGTGTTCCGGAACGTGAGCTGAGATCCTCAGCTTCTGATAATGTTTACGAGCTCCACACTTCATAATGCATTTATACGAAACAGAAGAACCCAAATATGAAACAGAGCTTCTCTAACTTTCACATCTAAACGTCTAAATGTGTTTGTTTCGGAGCCCAATAATGGTGAAGATAAAATGGTATGACAAAGTTTGTTCATACGACTGGTCAAATGTCATGCATTATTAATTTGAAAATAAGTTAACACATCCTCCCCACACATAAATTTGCTGAATTTACAGAATGGTTGTGCAGCTTAAATGGTTCCCATGTCATGCTAGATTGTTGCTAGGTGGTTGCTATGGTATCCCATGTGGTTGCTAAGGTGGTGCTAGGGAGTTGCTATGGTATCCCCTGTGGTTGCTAAATTGCTGCTAGACAGTTGCCATGGTGTTCTGGGGGTTTATTTAGTTGTTCATAGGGAATTGCCAAGTGTTAGATGCGTATTGTTAATTATGAATGGGAGTCTATGTGAATAAGGAGGGATGAAAAAACGACACATAGAGGAGTGTGGGTCAGTATGGCTGTGGATTAGAGCTTGAGGACCTGAGTAAGTACATGCATTGTGATGTCTGTTGGGCAAAGGAAAACAGGGCTGGGGTTTGGGTGAAAATGAATGGGACTCTATGGGAGGAACGAGGGTTGAAAAAATGACACATAGAGGAGTGCAGAATGGTATGGCTATGCAGTAGAGTTTGAGGTCCTACCCTTAGTGAGTACAAAGAGTTTGTGTGGTGGAGAAAATAAAAGGGGCTCTATGGGAAAAACAAGTGGTGGAAAAAATGGCAAACAGACAAGCGCGGGTCAGAACAACATTGAATTCTTGCTCAGGGGCCAGCCTTGAGATAGTATATGCGAAACGGTGTCTTTTGGGTGAGCAGAAGTACAGTAGATGGCTGTGCAATTTTTCACCCCATTCATTCCTATGGGAAAAAATTCGGAATTTAATGAAGATTGTACGAAAACTGTGTATTCAATCAAAAAGCTGTATACAAGCCTGAATCACACAATCAGACTGGACAATCGGAGTTTGAACGATGTTATTATGTCGTAAACTGCGGGATGAGTTACGCAGCAAAATCCGGCAGAACAATACCAATAAAAGAGACGAAGAATAATATAAAACAATTCAGTGCACAACCATAGTAAAACATAAAAAGTTATAGCATGTTATATTGTATATATGATATTATATTTTATATTGTTATATTTATAATGTTACATTTTATGTTTTCCAAATATGTTAAACTCAGCAAGTAAATAGAAATTGTGCACTAAAATTAGCAGAAAAATGCATATTTAAGTTTGTTCCCTATACAGGATGTGTTAACTTATTTTCACTTCAACAAAACATTTCTACTTAATGTGAGGCCATACACATAACCACCACCTATACCACCTCTTCATATTAATAACATTCCTCTCTCAGTGATGCCAAAATATAGGGGCCCATCATCCAGCACGATCTTCGGTGGAATTAGTGAGTAAACGCTACGGCGGAAAGCTCCAGCAGAAAGTTGTCTCTTCTTGGTTGTGCAAACTGATTTACCCATATATATTGCCGACATTAGAGCAGTGTTGTGGAATATGAAGTCCCTGCATGGCATGCTGGACTTACCCATTCCTTATCGACACAGTTTGAATGTGTAAAGAAGGGCATGCTGCATCATTTTTGGAGCATCTTATGTCAATTACTATGCCCTCAACACCCTGGGCATCCTCTCCCTTGAGAAAAGAACAGATTTGCCTTTTTCAGCCTGCCTTCCAGCCTCTAGAAAAGAAATATCAGGAAGGACTACATGCAACAGCCATTATCTTAATATTCCACTTGCAAGGACTGATCATTATTATACAGCACTGCTTCCAAAAAGAGTAGGAATGCTGTGCAAATTGTAAATGAAAACACAATGCAATGATGTGTAAATAATTTTAACCCTATATTTTATTGAAAATAGAACAAATACAGCATATCAAATGTTGAAACTGAGAAATTTTATTGTTTTTTTGAAAAATATATGGCCATTTTGAATTTAATGTCAGCACTACATTTCAAAAAAGTTTGGACAGGGGTATGTTTACCACTGTGTTTCATCGCCTCTTCTTTTAACAACACTCTGTAAGTGTTTGGGAACTGAGGAGACCAATCGCTGTAGTTTAGAAAGTGAAATGTTTTCCTGTTCTTGCTTGATACAGGATTTCATCTGCTCAACAATTCAGGATCTCCTTTGTGGTATTTTTTTTTCATAATGTGGCTAATGTTTGCAATAGGTGACATGTCTGGACTGCAGGCAGGCCAGTTTAACGCCTGGACTATTTCACTACAAAGCCATACTGTTGTAATACACAGAATGTGGTTTGGCACTGTCTTGCTGAAATAATCAAGGCCTTCCTTGAAAAAGACATTGTCTGGATGGCAGCAAATGCTGCTCCAAAACCTGTTTATATCATTTAGCATTAATGGTGCCCTTACAGATGTGCCAGTCACCCATGCTGGCTTTTGAACTCTGGCCTGATAACAATCCAGATGGTCTCCTTCCTCTTTCCATGACTCCCAAAAAAATGTAAAATTTCGTTTCGTCAGATCACTGGACACTTTTCCACCTTGCCTAAGTCCATCTAAAATGAGCTCAGGCCCAGAGAAGGTGGTGGTGTTTCTGGTTCCTGGTTATATATGGCTTCTTCTTTGCGTGGTAGAGTGTTTAACTTGCACTTGTGAACGCAGCAACAAACTGTTTTCACAGACAGTGTTTTGTAGAAGTGTTCCTGAGCCCATGCAGTGATTTCCACTATAGAATCCTGTGTGTTTTTGATGCAGTGCTGTCTGAGGAGCCCGAAGATTCTGGCCAGCCAGTATTGGTTTTCAGCCTTGTCCCTTGAATACAGAGATTCTGCCAGATTCTCTTTATCTTTTAATGATATTGTGTACCATAGATGATGAAATCCCCAAGGTCTTTGGTATTTTATGTTAAGAAATGTTATTCTTGAATTGCGCTATTTGCCCACGCAAACAGAGTGATGAACCCCTCCCCATCTTTACTTCTGAAAGATTCAGCCTCTCAGGGATCTTATATAAGATTTATTAATAAATATGCATTATAGTTAGATTTTTATATTTGCTAATTACATTTATTTGGAATTTGTTGTTAAAGTTGCATAGACATGTTTTGTTTAGGTGTGGTGTTCGTGATTTGTGACTGTTGACATTTTTTTTTAGATGTATAGGTGTACGGCAGTCTGTTTTTTTGATCCTTTTAAATTTTCTAAATTAGTGTGTGAATTTAATCTTTGACTGCTAAGCACTAATAATAATAAAACTGCTCAACTAACTACTAAACTTGGGTGTTCAAACTTTTGCATATGACTGTATGTAGAAATTGTGCTATGATGTTTCTAATGGTTCATTTCACATGTGAGAAAGTATTTTACTCTTAGAAGTGTACAGTTATTATTTGCTCTACTATTTAAATGTGACAATAAATGATGTAGTTACATCATGAATTCCGTTTAGAATCAGTTTTCATTCTATATTGAAAGAATGATACGTGGCAAAAATGCTTTGCTATTTCCACAAAACAATAAATTGGATTGAAAGTTTAGAATCTGCACTTTCCACACTCCCCGCTTGCTTCAGTGAGTTATGAGACAGACAAAATTCACATAAAGCCTTTATTCATTAAACACAGCATCTTCTAAGGGCTGAATCTTTTCAACCACAGAAACAAAAAAAAACGGTAAGTCTTACTAGTCGGATACTACTGCGGCGCACTGTATATTTCACTGGCTCACTGCACTGACTGTACTGTTAATGTGCTTTTCAGACCCTTATGTGAAAGTGTGGCTGATGCATAAAGACAAGCGTGTGGAGAAGAAGAAGACGGTGGTCATGAAGAGGTGCCTGAACCCCGTGTTTAACGAGTCCTTTCCCTTCGATGTCCCTGCTCACGTCCTCCGGGAAACCACCATCGTCATCACAGTCATGGACAAGGACAGACTGAGCCGTAATGATGTCATAGGCAAGGTACGGTGGAGAGGAGAACCAGCGCTGCAGCAATGCTTAAGAAGAATCCTGACAACCAGCAAAGAATTCTGTTTTCTCTCCAGCATCAATTATAAAAACAGTGTGGATTTTTATTATCGACACATTGGTTATCTTTTTATGTCTTGTTTGTTTTTAGTTATTAGATATAACAGTAACAGCATCAACAACAACAAAGCCAAACAAGTGCACTGTATATGAATATTTCAGTGAGCATGAACACCTTTACTCAGCCAATGAGCTGATCCGCAGACCATCCAATCAGCACTCAGTAGCAGTAATACTAACCAATCTGCACTGGTTAACAGTAATGCTAACCAATCAGCACTCAGTAGCAGTAATGCCAATCAATCAGCACTCAGTAGCAGTAATGCCAATCAATCAGCACTCAGTAGCAGTAATGCTAACCAATCAGCATTCAGTAGCAGTAATGCTAACCAATCAGCATTCAGTAGCAGTAATGCCAATTAATCAGCACTCAGTAGCAGTAATGTTAACCAATCAGCACTGAGTAGCAGTAATGCTAACTAATCAGCACTCAGTAGCAGTAATGCCAACGAATCACCATTCAGCGCTCAGCGCTCATTCAGATAAAGTTGGAGTCATACTATGTAGACCACTGATCAAAGAAATGATTGCTGAAATTTTGAATTACGATATTTTCTCTTTTCCTTCTTCCACTTTTCTCTCCCTCTCTCTCTCTCTGTCTTTAGATCTATCTCTCATGGAAGAGTGGCCCGGCGGAGGTAAAACACTGGAAGGATATGATTGGCCATCCTCGCACTGCTGTCGCCCAATGGCACGCCCTCAAAGCTTAAAGGCCCCGCCCCCCAGTTCCACCCTCAAGAGGAGAAACCACACCTTCAGACCCCTGTTTATATGCACAAGATTGAACACGGGTACCAAAAGCCATCCAACACTTTCTCTCTCTTTCTCTCTCTTTCTCTATAAGCTCCACAGAGGGGCTACGGAGGTCCCCGTTTCGTTTTCCTTTGCCCACTTTTATCTTCCTGCTCCCAGGCCCTACTTTTCTTCTTTTCACCAAAAAGAGGCTGAGCACTGCCAAGAAGATTTTCAAAAGATCCTGTGTTGTTCAGAGGAAAACAGGCTTGTCTTCCTTGAGATTAATCTCGACTGCTCAACTGTTCCAGGAACAGTTTGACAACCAAACAGGGTGACTGCCACTATATCAAACTTCCAACATGAAAGAAAAAAAATCCCCCTCACCCAAAAAACACAACTGCCCCTCTACTGCCATGTTTCATGTTTTTGTATTTTTTTCACTTTTTGCCCTTTTCCTTCTCAAAAACCTTCAGAGAAGATCCAGAAGGATCAGTTCGCAGTGCAATACGTGATGGAGGGAGAGACAAACTTCTTATCGTAAACTTTTTTCGTCATCTCTCGCTGTTTTTTTCCTGGCACAAAGTGTAGAAACCCCTCTTTGCTGGAACGTTGTCTGTATGTACCGTGGGTGCCGTGATGTGATGAAAAACAAAAAAAAAGTTATTGTTCCAAAAAAAAGAAGAAAAAAGACTCACCTTATCTGACTGGATCAGTTTAACGGTTTAGGAAGAAGGACGAGAGAAAAGATGCTAAACATTCCAATAATTGTGTAAAAATAACATGACCCGGCAGGATTGTCATTATTGTTATTGTTCACTGTTTTTTTTTTTTCAAGTCAAACTAAGATGGCCAGTCAAAACGTTCCTCCAGAGCGGAGAGGGTGAATAGACCATTGAAGTCATGAGTCATTCTGAAGTCGCCGTCACTAATCACGTAACCCAAACGCGACACCGGATAGCTTCCACAAGTGCAGCAGTCCAAACCAGTGTTCACTGGAAGCAAATCCCAGACCACCGATTTCAGGAAGACCAGAGATCTGTTCTCTGGACTGCTCCTGGGTTCCAAAACAGCTTTCACGCTTGATTAAATGTACTGAACTCACAAAGCAAGCAGGCCTGGGTCTAGACAATGGGTGTGACAATATAGTGGGTCTAAAAAATCGGTGCTATCAACCTCTGCAGTAAACAAAGTGTTCCAAACCTGATTTCCAGATCATTAAGCAGTCAAAGTCCGAATACTGCCATGTATATGCAACAAGCAAGCTAACACTGCACACTGAAATGAAATGTTGTATGAAAGTAAGTCTTCTATTAAACTTCAACACTATTCTATACCGGCACTAGCTACTCAAAGTGCAGCCCAAGGCATCATCCAAACATATTAGGATATTTTTAAAAACATTGATTTTCTCTCCATTTTCAAAAAACCTTTGTCCACACCAGTAGCGTTTTTATTTTGTCCATCCACACAAGAACACAAAAATGACTTGAAAATGATCACATGAGCATGCTAGCCTAGTAGGGGGCAATAATACCCTATAAAACTTGATGTCATACACCTCAAGAAGAATATTGTAAGCATACTGTGCAAAACATGGAGTGCACTGCTGAGCTAAAGCAGAGATTTTCTAACAAAGTGATGGTGTCGTTACAAATGCTCTAAACAGACCTCACTAATTTAATATTTCACACACATCCAAAGTCCAATTTCTACCAGAAAATAAAAGCTTTAAAAGCGAAAGAAAACCTACGAGTTGCCAAGGGATTGGTAATGTTGCCATATGCTGCGCCGCCATTTCTGAAACATCCATACATCTTAGATCTGTAGAAATCACCAACACACTCAAAAGTGAACACTAGCTCACTTTTAATAAACTAAAAATCCTGAAAGTTTGACCGAGGTAAAGGCAGATAGTGTAATGGTTAGTAAACAGTGATTGGAGAAGAAAATGAAGTGGACATTGAGGAAAGGATTATCATTGGCTGGAACATAGTGACAGATTAGTCCATTTTTTACTGTGTTGGTGGGAGTAAAATTCCCACCCCAAGTCAAACAGCGGTTTAGATTTTCTCATAATTGCTCACCGAGGCCCCCTAGTGGCTCAGGCCCCTAGGCACGTGCCCATAGAACCCACTGGATGATCTGGGCCTGGTAGTACATTCGGATGCCTTCGCACTGTGGTTTTCTGAAAAAATAAAGCCAAATTCAATTATAAGCATGATTATAACTCCCAAATCACAATGAACACAAAACAACCCAGTCATATTTCAGTTCTGCTCACTCACTTAATCAAAGCACCTATAGGCTAGTTAAGCTTTGTTTTGCTCAGTAACATGAAAACACTGAAAAACAGAGTTTTCAAAGATCTTCACCCTGGATTTTCAAAAATACTGTTTTTGTGTGGATGGGAGAAAAAACTATTTTCAAACATCCAGAAATGTGTGGACAGGGCCTTAAACCACTAAAGCCTCTTAACTATCACACTGGACAAAGCTTGCTGGTTTGTGTGGCATGTTTTGGTGAGGTCAGTCTTATGATATCAAGTCAGTGCACAACACTGAGTACGTTTACATGCCCTTAATAACCCGAAAACTGCAGAAAATCAGATTTTGTCAGTGATCTGATCAACGCGTTTACATGCATTTGAGTAAACAGACAATGTAAACTCCAGGTCTACATGAATCAGACAGTAATTGGATTTCTGCTTTGCAACCAGCCAATAAACTCACAGAAGATGATGTGAAGTAAACATATCGTAAAACTCAAACTTCATGACACAGCTTTTTTAAAACGCCACTCTACCTGAAAATATGAACATACATCATCTAGAAGATGAAGAATATTTAATCCTTCATTTCGTCAAGCATGTATTTGGTTTTTATTTTGGTTTTAGCGTCGCTCCAAAAGTGTTTTGCTGCGTCTCGTGGCAACACTGCTTGTTTATTTCCAGTACCGTGGTCTGTTTTACACATGCGCAGACTGAAAAATCCGAAAGAAATCTGAGTAAGAGTTTAAAAATCTGAAACTAAGCTAAAATCCAGCTCCCTTTATCGGATTTCTTAATCCTTAAAACTTTACTCCGATCCAGGAATCAGAGTGTGCTGTTGACATGACCATTTGAATAATCAGATAACTGCAAAAATCCAATTATGATCAAATTTTTGAGTGCATGTAAATGCACTCATTGTTAGCTTGCATGTAGCAATATTCATATTTTGGCTTCTTAACAACCTCATAATTCAGAGAATCCAGCTAAATTTGGAGGAAAAATGTCAGTACAGCAAAATGTATCGGCTTTAGAATGCTTTTGTTACCACAGATAACAGAGAGCAGAGTTTTGAAATTGCCACTAATTTTCCCCATAGAGAAAATCTGCTTAGACCTAGAGCTCCTTATATGGGCACGATGCAGACTACAGAGTGATGCACGACTTCAGAAGTCTGTTGGCGGGTGTCAAATGTGTGTGTGTGTGTGTGTGTGTGTGCAATAGGGCTGTGCAGAATGTACTAATTGTGATTATACTGCTGCATATTGCAGTTGTGATATACCATACACAATAGCAATATGTTCAGTGTTAAGTGGAGCATGGATTTTGATCAAAATAACTTTTGCTAAATTAAATGAATTTTGTTAGATTATATGGTCAGAGTGTTTAAAACGAGGCCTTCTCCTCCACCATATCAATAAGGGTGTAACAATACACATACATTTTTTTAGGTTTCATGCGGTTCAATATGATAAAACAGTGCAACTCAGAAAAAAACGAACTGCCTCATTTAAACCATTATATAGTCTGCATATCCACATCAACCTGTTCTAAAAGCTTAATTTAGGCATGTGCACTAAGCATTAATCTTACATATAACTTAATATTTCTATTTTTCTTTCTGTCCGCATATTTGCGTATTTTGACATAATAAACAAAAAAGGATTTGATGGAAACAGTATATATCAGAATCATATACATAAAAGTTTGCTCTCTGGAGGTGGAGTATTTATTGCAGATAAAGAGAAATGCCACAAATTACTAACGAAACTCATTTGCTGAATAAGTAATGTAAATATGACCGAACAGGTGTTTCTGTTTTTGTGGCCATATCTTTGTTGTATCAAAGAAAAAACATGACACTGATATTTGAGACTAAACAGACAGAAGGTGTTGCGGCTGATTAATAAACATGAGCTCTTTCAATGTAAGACAATAGAATAAGCTGCCCAACTTTAAAGATTTCCCAATTAAGTCTCTTGAGCAAAGCTGAGGAACTTTCAGCCAAATTCACATCACCTTTTGCCACATTTCAGGGAGTTTAACTGCTGGAAGGAAACTTGGCTACTGTTTCTAACATTCTTCTCTTCAGTGAAATCATTACACTCTCAGATATCAACATTGGAAAAGCCGATATCATGATAAAGATTAACGTGCGATTGTTTGTGTAGCCCTATTGCGCATTACTGAATTCATCACGACAGTAGAAATACACTGTGCTGTGCGTTTGTCCTAGAAATTTGCATCATTCTCTTAACTGGAACACAGCGACACTGCCAGTGGGAAGCCAGCCTCTGCCTGAACACTTTCCATTTACTTTCAAAAGAGCCAAAGTAGTTCACAAAGTCTTTCAGAGAATAGTGTACCTGCTGAGAACAGTACGGAATCAGAAAGTAGAAGAAAAGACATGGAAAATGTCATGAGTAAGTCGTGTTTTTGTGTGTGAATGTTCACGTGTGTCCTCGTGTTCACGTCTGAATGCCTTACAGTGTACACTGGGTGTGTGTGAATGTGAATGTGAATGTGTTGGGGAGTCAAATGTGTGGTCAATAAGTTTCATATTTCTGTAACAGGGAGAGATTTTAGGGTGAAACTTAGAAGTGGAACTAAGCAGTCTCAAATCATGACACAATTATAGATGACATGAGGATCACTTTGTCCATAATATCTTCTGCTTCTCTTTGAGGCAGCATTCTGAACTCTGTGCACGACTGTGTGGATGAAGTATTCTTGTTTTCCTGTGTTTTTTGTTGCCCATTAGGCCAAATTTTAAGGCCATTAAAGGTATACATGAGTGTTTTTCAGACTAGTTTTTGTGTGCCACATCTGTATCCTACTAGCAGTTACCACAGAAAATCATTTCAGTGCATCTCCCTGTAACAAAAACCCTGTTGACTCAAAACTCACTAGTAACAGAAGCCAATGGGCAGTTGCTACATGTTGTATGAAGTACATTACAATATGGCAAGAGTTAAAAGCTGCACTGTGTAAGTTTTGGGGATTTGGACCTCTCTGGTGGAAATGTGTAATTGCATGCAATGTGCAGAAAAAATAATCTGAGAAATGAAAGACAATTCAAAGAGAACTCAGTCTAAACTTGTTGAAGGAGGCATCTTCCGGGGATGTGAGTGAATTTTCAACTATTGTCATCACATCTTAATTAGTATAATGTTGATTTTGAGATCATTTGGGACCTAAACATCAAGCCGGACCTTCTTTTTGAGCCTGTGCATGTGATGGCAATGTGTGGTGTGAAAAACCCCAACCCAACACTCCTGACTTTTACATGATTATTTCAGGCTTTTAACTTTGGTAAACTCACAGATTTGCATCATCTACCATTAGCAGAAATGCTTTGGCAAGTTCAGCCACGGGTCTTGCGTGATCTGCTAAATCATTTGTGGGCGGGATTCATTTTGAAGCACTACAGCCAACAGCGTTCTCATGAGGGTGGATGTTTTGGCTGACTGAGTGGGGCGGGCTTGGACAGTTATTTGCTGCTTGTAGAAGCGATAATGCAAGCAACGAATGAGCTACAAGTGAACTGCAGAGAAATACATGTGAGTAACCACAAGTAGCAAAACACAAGAAGCTGTAGAGCAGGCATGTCAAACTGGGGACCTTCCAGGCCAAAGTGCTCTGGACAGCAGCATACCCTCAGGCTGTTTTGATGGTATCTTTACTTTTGTGATGTTATTGTTGAGGGCAGGTGGGTTAGCCAGCTTGCTAAGCACTGCACGCCAGTCAAGCTACTGCTGCCCACCACAGCAGTTACCTACAACTCAGTGCTCTCATGAGCATTTATTTATCTGATCTATCTTATTTATCTAAGTTACCTTCACTTTCCCTAAAATTTTCGAGGTATGCATTAGGGTTGTCTGACTGTAGTCACACACAATATATTACCACATATACATGACATTTCTAAATACAAACCTGCGTATGTTAGTGAGATCCTGCTGGTGTGGGTTTCCTCTCTTTCAGTGATGGTCACATTAGCTAATAGCTAATAATTTAGACTGCACCCTGTTTATTATTCCAGTTGCAGACTAATCACTAAATTGATTGATTGAGAATCAAAAATTGAATGGAATTTTTTTTTGAGTAATATATTTTAATGAAGTACTACATGAAAGTTTACTGACAGAATTCAGCAACTGCTCCTTGTCTTGTTTTATAAATTTTGAGTCAACAGGTTTCTATTCTTCTCAAAGTACAGGGACGCATGTCGAGATTATTGCCTGTGATAATCGACCGTATGATACAGATGTGGCAGACAAAGATTAGGTTGAAAAATACTGGAGAACCCATTTAAAAAAATTCAGTAGCACCACAAGACTGCGCATGGCTCTGGAAAAGGCCTTTAGGGTTGTGACCTTTTTGTCCAGGTAACTGTAGTGTGTACACCTTTAACAAACATGATAAACAAGCAATATTAACACACAATGATTGTGAAGTTTCTAAGGCAAATAAGAGAGATTGAGGGATGAGGGCACTCTGAGTAATGTACATTAGTGAACAACGCAGCGCGCTGACTGTCTGCTCTGAGAGCTGTGATGCTGCGAGTGTTCGACAGGAAGGGTGAGATACAGACGTTAGATTTGAGCGCCTCTGTCAGACGTCTGCAGCGACCTCCTGACCCTAACAAGCTCTGACAAGTGCACCCTCATACAGTGTGAGAGAGAGAGAGAGAGGGAGAGGGGGAGAGAGAGAGAGAGAGAGAGAGAGAGAGAGAGAGAGAGAGCAAAGTGCTTTAAGGACAAAAACACACCAAAGTAAACGTGAGGCCAAAAATACACAGAAAGACAGACTGAGAACACATACACATTGATATAAATACAAACATGCTATAATAATAATAATAATAATAATCATATTAATAATGATGATTATAGTTATTATTAATAATAACAATTATATTAATTATATATTATTATCATTATATCATGTTTTGTACTGTAGTCACTACCTTTTTATTTCTGTTTTTTTCACAGAAACTCACTGCATATTCATGTATTATTTGTGATAATTAATATTATTAAACTACTACTGATAATAATAATAATAATAATAATAGCTGTTATTGTTATTATTATTATTAGTAGTTTTTAAATATTAGTTTAAACAGTACAATAATATTTATTGTTATTGTTTCATATTATTTGAACAATATTAGCAGTTTCAATAAGCTGCTATAAAATGAAGTTCATTATTATTTATGTTTAACAATATCGCTGTTATTAATCACGATATTATTAATGTAATATGAATAATATTAATATTAAAATGTTATTATTAGTAGGAGCATTTTGTTATTATTTATATATTTATATTTTTTCAAACACAACTAAAATAATGACATAATATTTTGTTGTCAGTGTTATTAATATTAATGTTATTATTATTAAAAATAATAATACAACAGCAATTATAATAATTATTAAATAGTACTAAAATAATAACAATAACAATAATATAAAAAAATTGGTAGTAATCATTATTATTATTATGGGTGTTATTATTTTAACAATAACAAGAAGAGGGCTGTTAATAATAATAATAATAATAATAATAATAATAATAATAATAGCAGAAACAAGAAATATTGTTCATAAATACTAAACAATAATGAACTTCAGTCATATAGCAGCTCTCTCAGAATCTGAGTCTTTCTGACCCTTGAACATTCAGGCCTTGATGGATGAGGTGCCTGTCGGCACTGGAGGGTGCTAACACTAACGCACTGAGCCGAGCGTGAGAGAGTAAACAAGACACTCCTAACAACTCCAGCTGCAGCAAAAAGTGTTAGCCCCCCTGCAGGTGAATGGGCAGCTAACGGGAGGATCTGTCTGACCTCTGTGCTAATTTAATTTGAGCGCTGGGTTTTGGGTTTGAGTCATTTTTTTTTGTTTTAAGCTGCACTCTCTGTGTCCTGACCTTATGACCTTCTGAAACAACCAGCATTCGAATGGCATGCGTTTGCTCTCCGAGCCAGTACAGACATTTTAATGTGACATAATGGATATGATGTTAAACAGAGGTGGATGTGGCGCTGACCACGCTGCCGATCCTGTGTGACACTGTGTGTGCGTGCGTGTGTGTGTTATATGGAGTGTTGTTTTGATGATGAAGCTCATCCTCCTCTCTCGGTTTCCCTTATCGCACCTACACTACGTGATGTGCACAATATAATTTGACATGTTGATTATTTATTTTGGCATAAATGTACAGTGTACATAGATATAAATGTGTATATAAAAATAAGAAACAAACAAGTGGCTCTCTAGTTTTTATTGCAATGATTTATGATTTGATGTGCTTGCTTATTTTCTCTTGTTTAAGAAAGTTCCATTATTATTATTCCACACTGAAATTTGTCAATGCTACTCCTCTTACAGCTTGCTCTGCACGATCCAAACTTTGCACCATCTTAAAGCCAACACTCAAATAGTGTGCTTGTACTTTTTGGACCAATCAGATGTAAAGTTTTTGCACAGGCTTCGTTTAAACTATTGTTTTTCCACCCAATAAGAAACAATGAGCATCTCTTACACTACTCCTCACAGACTTTACATAAAGACTCACATACACACTAGCAACAACCTGGAATTACATGACCCACCACAACACCCTAGCAACCACCTGGGATAACAGTGCAACCACTAACAGTGTCCTAGCAACCATCTGGAATACCATGAACAACAACACCCTAACCACCTAAAGTACCATCACAACAGCCTAGCAACAGGCCCCACAGACGGTCCACATTTTTGCTCCAACTCAACTCAAAAACATAGGGATGAAAGAAAATATGGACCGTCTTAGGGGCCCTGAGGACCCGGGTTCAGATGGGTGATATGGTGTTGCTTGGTGGTTGCTGAGTTATTCCAGGTGGCCGCTACAGAATTGCTAGGCTGTTGTAATGGTATCTTAGGTGGTTGCTAGGCTGTTGTGATGGTATCTCAGGTGGTTGCTAGGCTGTTGTGATGGTGGGGGATCCACTTAAGATACCATCACAACAGCCTAGCAACTACCTAAGATACCATCACAACACCCTAGGAACCACATAAGATGCCATAACAACAGCCTAGCAACCACCTAAGATACCATCACAACATCCTAGCAGCTTTGTAGCAACCGCCTGGGATTAACTCAGCAACCACCAAGCAACACCATATCAACCATCTGAAACCCAGTCCTCAGGGGCCGCCCAGCCCTAAGTTGAGTTTGAGCAAAAACAGCATACTATTACAGCATATTATCTCCAGTTAGGAAATCTTAACCTACTCGATCGAAGTCAACCTAGTAACATCTGGAATAGCATCACTTGGAATAACATATGAACTGCTTAGCAAAAAGCTAAGCAACTGCCAGAGTTGCCATGGCAACTGCCTAGCTACACATTAGCAATCACCTGGGATAACACAGAAACCACCTAACAACACCCTATCAACCATCTGTAACAAAACAGCATCTAGTAACACCCTAGCAATCACCTTGGATACCCTAGCAACCTCTTAGCAACACCCTAGCAACCACAAACAATACCATAGCAACCACCTAGTAACACCCTACTAATCACCTTGAATACCTTAGCAACCTCTTAGCAACATCCTTGCGACCTCCTGGTAACACCCTAGCAATCATCATGGATACCTCAGCAACCTCTTAGCAATACCCTAGCATCCACCCAAAATACCATATCAACCACCTAGTAACACCCTAGTAATGACCTTGAATACCTTAGCAACCTCTTAGCAACACCTTAGCAACCACCTAAAATAGCATGGCAACCACCTAGTAACACCTTAGCAACCACCTAAAATACCATGGCAACCACTTAGTAACAGCTTAGCAATCGCCTTGGATACCTTAGCAACCTCTTAGCAACATCCTTGCAACCTCCTAGTAACATCCTAGCAATCACCATGGATACCTCAGCAACCTCTTAGCAACACCCTAGCATCCACCTAAAATACCATATTAACCACCTAGTAACACCCTAGTAATGACCTTGGATACCTTAGCAACCTCTTAGCTACACCCTAGCAACCACCTAAAATACAATGGCAACCATCTAGTAACACCTTGGCAATCACCTTGGATACCTTAACAAACTCTTAGCAACACCTTAGCAACCACCTATAATACCTAGCAATGCTGTAGCATTTATAGCATTCTTAATGCTTAAAAAATCTAACAATGAAAATAACCTTTAAATAACCCATGAACTAATCCCAATCTGCGTTAACCAATCATTATTATATAAATTAGAAATAATGTATTAATTAAGCTATTAAAATCAATCAACAGCTATCTATGACATCTTAAACTTTGCAAGTGTTATTTGCTGTTCGTTCACAAACTTCCCATTTTCTACTTGCTTATACAGCTGCATGCAGATGTTTGTGCACCACTGCAAAAGGAATCCAGGCTAAACCACTCCTTATAACTTCAGCATGAATGAGCAGGGCTAAACTAGGCTCAATAGGCCAATATATGGAAATGTGTTGGTTCTTGTGACATCACAAAAACAATACATTAAAAACAGACCCTTTTCCAGCGTAATTTTCATATATGGACTGTATGGACTGGGGAGTGAACATTACCTTTTGAAATTTTAACAGTGTTTACATACTACATGAAAAAAGGGGAAATTTTGGTTTTGCCCTTTAAGTTCAGACTTGTGTTAGGTGGTCTACAGCATTAACTTCATACAGAGCCACTTGGAAGCACCTCACAAAAACGGGAATGCACATTTTAGTAATAAAGCAGCATGCCTGCTTCATCTCAGTGACCTCACCGTGCTTTAAAAGGAAGCTTATTCATCACTGTCAGCAACATCCTGAAAGTTTGGGAGAAAGGAACATTACCTAATTGCGGAAGGTGTAGAGAGGTGAAGTCTTGTTATGATTCAGAGGCTGAATGAAACTTTTCTCTCCTGCAGCAGCTGGGTCAACAGAGGACATTTCTAGTTCTTTTATAATAACAAGCCATTAAGATGCAAGTTGGCACAAAAAAAAAATCTAAAAAAAGTCCATTTTGCACATTTAAAGGTAATTTTCACCCACCAGTTAGTGTAACAGCATGACTAAAACTTCACACATTCGCCTCAAACTGTGTGGAGTTGCTCTTTAATCCTTAATAGACCTGATTATGTGGTTTCTGACACTTTCTGACTCACCGTTATCTATAAACATGAACCACAGTCTGGACCAACTTCAGGCTTCAAGATGGCTGTTACTGTTCTTTGCTGTGTCAGAAAGCACAAGATGCAGTTTGCACGATGCTAATTGATGTTTTCATTATATGTTAGCTACATTAACCTGTAGCTCCAGCACAAATCTCAAAATTATCATAATGCAATGTCTCAGACATCAGGCAGTGAATTCATAACCATTTCATGTAATAACTGTCTGTGGGGGAGCTTTTAGAAGTGGACATCTGGTTCCTATCACCACTGTGAACAATTCTGACTTTCTCTTAAGTTTCTCTAGAACGGAGCATTTCACACCAAACCAGTTTGAATGACTTTGTTTACAACTAAACCATTTAATTATACAGATTATGTGTTATTCAAAGTTTAAAGTTTCAAGTCAAAATTTATTTATTTGTTGCTTTTTACCACAGGTGTTGTCACAAAGCAGTTTTACAGAAAAAAATCCGGGTCCAGTCCCCCATGAGCATCGCCAAAAACTCCCAAAGAGCAAGAGGAAGAATCCTTGAGAGGAACCAAGACTCTAAAGGGGAACCCATCCTCCTCTGGTTGACATCGGATAGCAAACAATAACAGCAGAGAATAAAGTTTGACTATCAGTATAAGATACGGAAAAGGAAAAAGCAGGAGAAGCAATGTCCATGATTTAAAAAAATGCAGCGGTATCATTATTCCCCTTTAATGGCACACATTTATTGCCGTCATCAAGCTTAACATATCGAGAGGCCCATGAAATAGAGAAATAAAAAAGTGTTGAGGAGGAAAGAGAAAGTTGCAAACAAATAAAAATTCAAAAAAGATTGAGAGAAAGAAGGCGTCAGAGAGAGAAAGAGGAGGTAGTGAGGAGGAGGCAGAGAAAGAAAGAGAAAGAGAACGAAAGAAAGAAGACGACAAATACAGAGAGAGAGAGAGAGAGAGAGACAGAGAATGAATGAAAGAGGGAGAGAAAGACGGAAAGTGAGAGACAGAGAGAAAGAATAAAGCATATGGTTGTCATGACACACAGATGCTGTGCACTCGTTCTCCAGGCCGGAGGATGACAGGAACATGTCAGAGGGAAGTGAGAGAGCGTGGGTGAGCGTGGGCAAGCGAGAGAAACATACACCAAACAGACTGCAGGCGAAGCGCCAATATACAGCACAATCTACACCATCAGCTTTAAAGAACCCATAACGTGTGAAGCCAAATCTTCCTCACTTTTTTTGAGATCAAAGAGTGTGTTGTACTACTTAAACAACATTAAGTGTCCCATTAAGTGTTTTTTTCCTGATTTTTTTCCTGTTTGTGTGGTTCTATTTTCCATAATTACAACCCCATTTTCAAAAAAGTTGGGATTCTGTGCAAAGTGTAAATAAAAACAAAATTCTTCTTTTATTGTTTTTTGAAAATTATATGCTTTTTTTTAAATTTGATGCCAACAATATGTTACAAAAAAGTTGGGACAGGGGCCACTGTGTTTCATCACCTCTTCTTTTAACAACACTCTGGAAGCATTTGGGAACTGAGAAGACCAATTGCTCTTGTAGTCTTGACAGTGAAATGTTTTCCCATTCTTGCTTGATACAGGATTTCAGCTGCTCAACAGTTCCGGGTCTCATTTGTTGTATTTTTCATTCCATAACCCTCCAAATGTTTTCAGTGGTGACAGATCTTGGACTCTTTTAATATGGAGCAATGCTGTTGTAATACATGCAGAATGTGGTTTGACATTGTCTTGCAAGCAATAAGCAAGGCCTTCCCTGAAAAAGACATCATCTGGATGGCAGCACATGTTGCCAAAACATGTATATATTGTTCAGCATTAATGGTGCCTTCACAGATGTGCATGTCACCCATGCCATGTGCACTAATGCACCCCTGTACCAACAAGCTGAGTGGTCTTCAGCCCTGAAGACACAGTGTCCATGATTTCCAAAAAGAATTTCAAATTTTAATTTGTCAGAGCACAGGACACTTTTCCACTTCCCCTCTGTCCATTTTAAATGAGCTCAGGCCCAGAAAAGGTGGCAGCGTTTCTGAATCCTGTTCATATGTGGTTTCTTCTTTGCGTTTTAGAGTTTTAACTTGCATTTGTGGATACAGTGACGAATTGTTTTCACAGACAGTGGTTTTCTGAAGGTTTCAGGTTGTTCCTGAGCCCATGCAGTGATTTCCACTACAGAATCATGTCTGTTTTAATGCAGTGCCACCTGAGGGACCAAAGATCATTGCCAGCAAATACTGGCTTTCAGCCTTGTCCCTTGCATACAGAGATTTCTCCAGTTTTTTTTTCTTTTAATGGCATGTACCGTAGATGATGAAAAGCAAAAGTTCTTTGCTATTTTATGTTGAGAAACGTTATTCTTGAATTGTTGTATTATTTGCTTGTGCAGTCTTTCACAGAGTGGTGAACCCCTCTTTACTTTCCCATCTTTACTGAAAGACTCAGCTACACTGGGATACACTTTTCCTACCCGATCATGTTACTGACCTGTTGTTAATTAACTACCAGGTGTTTTTTTTAGCATTACACAACTTTACCAGCCTTTTGTTGTCCCGTCCCAACTTTTTTGGAATGTGTTGTTGGCATCAAATTCAAATTGGTAATAAAAATGTGAAAGTATTTCATTCTTTTAACCTTGGTGGCCTTTGTTTAACTATGTAACCATTCAACGCAATTAACATTATTTGATGATCCGCATGTTGATTGCTGAGTCAGTGCACTCGGTTTAAAATACCCGCTATAATTAGCATGTTCATTAATGCAACTCAAATATAAGGTAGAATAAATACTGACACCCAGTTTGCTAGCCTGCGAATGTCAGCCATTCATTGTGAGCTAGCTGTCTAAATATAAACATCTCTAATGTAAAAGTAACTGGACACTTTTGGACAGTGTAGATCAGAGGCTCCCAACCTTTTCTAACATGCGGTCCATACAACCAACCACAAAAGCATCTGGAGTCCACTGGATTTAACGGCCCAGATCATTTAACGTGCAATCAAAAATAATACAAAAATCAATGTAACCTGTCAGATAATAACAATAAACACTAATAAATAACCAAACATTTTCTAACTCACCTAATTAGTTTGGGATTAGGAGGTCTGTCTCAGTGCAACAGGTGTAGATGCATATTTGTGTAGCACATAATTGATGGCTTAATATGTTTGGTTTCAAAGCTTCATTTAAAAAGACCTCTGAGCATTCAGCACAGAGCGGTAGTCACTCATTTTCTGTTCTTAGATATGTGATGCCTAAAGGCCTTTACAAGTATTTTCAGTAGACAGTAAATTATTTTGATCATGCATATAACTAATAATATCCTGCACAGCAAATGCCATTTTTCAAATGGCGAAAATGCAACATTATTTTATTAATGCTCTGTTTGATGTTTGCAAACTTTGACAGATGACAGGATTCATTTAGCTTCTTATTTCCTCATGGATGGTATTAGCATCTCCAAAAGCAGCTCAATCAGGGCTCATAGTGAGTTACAATCATCTGAGTTGTATCTGAAAGACCTCATAAAGCTCCAGCTCCTGAATAAGGTGAAACTCTTCATGCTCCTTTTACTCTTCCAGAATGGAAAGAAGCCCACCCAATGATATAATTTTCCCATTTTGTGAGATGGAATGGAAATCTTTGTCAAGATATTCTGCCTGTTTGTATGTTTTTGTTGTGGCACTATAAGGCCCAGTACTCTGCTGTATTTTCTTTGTTTCAGTTTATGGTTGGTTTTTTGGTTTTCTCAGTCTGCAATGTGGTGGCTGTTGCAGTTGTAGGTAGTCCAGTCTTTCCTTTTGAAAGACCCTGTTTGTGAGCATTAAAGTAGCATTTTGTGAGAATTGCAGAAGTTTTTGCTCTTGGCTTCCCCCTGCAGTTGCAGAGTGTATTTCACTTTTACACCACTGTTGTGAATACAAATCACACTGTGAGACCCCCTCATGTACACGAGCATTTGTTGACGAGCTGAAGGAAACAGAATCCTACTCCCCTTGACGTGCATGTGCGTCACGCAGGCATATGGATGCTACACATTACACTCACAGTAGCTGTGTTTCAAAGCCTAGGCTGCAGCCGAGGTAGTGCGTGTCCTCTGCAGGACTGTCCTATGAAGACTCCTCCTCAGTAGCCTATTGGTCACACAAATAGAACAGTCCTAACAAGGCTGCTGGTGAGAGAAAATAGAGCCCATCGCATTGTGTTGGTTGCCTTTTAATTTTTTTTACGGAAATGGAGGAGATGTTCTTATGTAGTATAATAAACTACATACATACAAATACTTCAAAATAAAATATGATATACTGACGATATAAAATATATGCATGAATGCTTTAATTAACCAATCATTTTACACTTTCTAAGATAATGAAGACGAACTCAAGGATGTGAACAACTTACATTTTAAAACAAACTCTGCTCCAACGGCTTCGTTTTCTGTCATTTTCATGGTGCTTTCTTTTTCCTTTGCATCGTTGGTGCGCAGAGAACTGTGGGTAACCAAAGGGCTTAAAAGATACATCTGTTGCGTCCTCAAAGTCACTCAGAACATAGTTTGCATTTCTAGTCTGTATACGAAGGGTCCTTCACTTTGGAATGGCCTGCTATGACGTAGCGGCTGAGAAATGCAGCCTAGGCTTTGGAACGCAGCTGATTTCGGGTGTTTCTGTGAGTAAATAACAGAAATCATGCATGTAATGTGTAGCATCCAAAGTGTTGGCTGGCTGCTAACTCACTCGCCATAGCGGTGGCGCTGATGCTTCAATGGTAGCAAAATGTTTGGTTTAACAGTTCTTCTGGAAATACTCTTTTCTAGTGTGGTAATGCACTCTTCCTCACATTAACTGATATCTTAATCATCTCCTCTTCTGCCTTCAGTTTGAGAAATGAGCACAAGTTCACTTTTTTGAGTAGTCTCTTAGGCAATTTGCGAGTTATCAGATTTGCAATCGTGTCACGGCTTATTGTAAAGATTTTAGAGGTATCCTGCACATAGTTACAGTTGCTAAAGTATGAAGGATCAACTAGGTGAACCAGTTTGCTACAGCGCCACCCTGAGGCAGAGCAGTGCTGCATCTCCAGTTAGTTAAGAACGCCAAAGACAGAAGATAGGTCGAAAACCACTGGTCTAGCTCATATTATAAAAGTATTTCTGATGTTTTGACAAGCGTTTGACGATTTGCTTTGTAGTCTCTGCCTTGTTGAAAAACTTATCATTAGTTAACAGTAGTTTCAATGAAAGTGCCATTAACTTCTAGGAGGCCACTTTTAAGGTGTATTTCAGTATGAAAATGCATCAGAAATCTCGGGTACCCTCAGTAAAACCTCACCATTTCCACCCAAGCTTCTTTTACTTGTTAGCTACATTAGCCTCATAGCTCCTAGCACTAAAAAAAAACAGGCAAACTTGACTACATGGCTAAATTTGATATTTTGCCCACTTTATTGCTTGAATAACAAGAATTCAGTATAAAATGAGATTTCATTGTGGTGGTGAGGACTGTCTTTTTTAAGGTGAACGGGTCCAGTCAGAGTGCACTTTGGCTGTGACTTTGCGGAGGACACTCTAAGCGTGTGTTGGATTGGAGCTATAAAAATCAGCCGCAGTCTCCTGGAGCCGTGCGGCCGGCCTGATCTCACTCCATCTCCATAGAGACAGATGGCGGAGAGGTCAGCGCGATCACACGGCGGGGTCTCTCTACGCTATTTAAAGCTACGTCTCACCTGTAGGCCAGGTATCACACAGCTACCCTCTAGAGGACTGCAGGTGAACTAAAAGAGGATCTGGCTTTGCCTTCAATTTGAATGTCATGGATGTTTGCTTTCTATCGGATTGGCTAGGCTGTGTTAACCCTCGATTGAAATTTCTGCATAATTCAGTGTGTGAGATGTAAACAGAGTGATTCAGAGTGGTTTGGTGTGAAATGGTTCAGATTTCTTTACAGTGGTGGTGATAGGAACCAGGGGTTGCCATGACTACAACACAAATATAGCAACTTTATTTACAATGTCTCAGTAACCATTTCATGTAATAATTTCATGTAATAATTTCATGTAATAATTTACTGGTTCCTCTCACCACCACTGTGAACAATTTTGACTTGGTAAGTTTCTCTAGAACAGAGCATTTCACACCAAACCACTCTGAACGAACTTTACATTTAAAGCTTTTATGCAGAAATTTACAAACATCTGGAGAATTAGTGGCTTATTGCATTTATAAAACAGGGACAAAACATAATATGATAAAGTACCTTACTGTTCAATAAACGGTTTAATTTTTTGTTAATAATAAAATGATTTTTAATAAACAATGTATTAGATGTTTCTAATAAAGAGGCCAGTGAGTGGAAGCACAAGGTGGGTGTTTCTAATAAAGTGGCTAGTGAGTGGAAGCTCAAGGTAGGTGTTTCTAAAAAGAGTGACCACTTAGTGGAAGTACAAGGGGACTGTTTCTAATAAAATGGACAGGGTGCATATGTTGCGAAAGGTTGAATTTATGTCCCTTTGTTATAAATCACTATCAGGTGAGTTTCCATCTTCTGTAGAGTTAACAGGCTCGTTTAGTATTCCGAAGCCTTAGGCATGTGACTTTGGCCTGAAGTTAATAAAGTGGGTTCACAATGTACCAGATATTGTTGTAATATTTCAAAAAGACATTAGACACCAGGCTGGCTATGTGGCTGTGTTGCCACCTGGAGGACAGTGATTAATAATACAGTTCAGATTTATTTCATTTCTTCCCTTAAATTGGATCTTTTTTTATATATATGTAATACAATATTTAATATGTTCATATTTTACTTGAAGGTTGCACATTACTGACTTCAAGAAACTCTTTCTTTAAAAATTTCTTTTAAGGAGCTTGGTGGTAAGTGGTGCCTTTGATATACTGATATAGTGAAATTAGTGAGATAATTCACTGTCAGCTGGAAGCACCGATATCCTGGGCTTTTAAGGGAAATTCTACCAATTTCTCAAATTTTCTGCATGATTCAATAATTGAGATGTAAACGAAGTCATTCAGAATGGCTTAGTGTGAAATGGGTGATTGCAGAGACTCAGATTTCTTTACAGTGGTGGTGATAGGAACCAGGGGTCGCCATGACATAAGCACAAATATAGAGACATTTTATTTACTATCCAAAACCACCAGTGAAAACAGTGGTAAATACACTTTCTTTGGGGACTATTTTGCCTCACAATACTCTGTATGTATCCCTCCACCATTTCAAAAATGCATTTATGCTAAAGCCTTCTCAAAACTATAGTAAAACAATGTCTCATCAGGGCAGTGAATTCATAACTATTTCATGTAATAACTTTCTGTGACGGAGCTTTTAGAGGTGGATGTCTGGTTTCTATCACTACATTAAAGAGGCCCCATACAGAAATCTGCTATATGACCATAAATGAACATATTATAAATAGGCATATATTTTAAAACATATTTACATATATTTAATGTACATACATGTAAGTATCAAATAATGGACGTTTATATTATCTGGTTGTTTACAATGTGCATATTTATAGTATAGAGTTTAGTTATATGGCAACAAAGATGCATAAAAAACTTATATAACATGAAGCTAGCATATGAGTAATATATGCCCTCTATATATGAATAATGTTCTCTTATATTGTTATATGGCATGTATGTCACAGATATGTCCATGAGACAAATGTAAGTTGGATATACGGGACATTCATATATGCTAACACGTCATATATATATATATATATATATATATATATATATAATATATATAGCCATAAATGCCATATATCAGATTTCCATACAGGACTGATGTTTGTAGTTTCTAAGTTTCTAAAGGCCCGCGAAGAAGGAGTGACAATCACTGACAAAGCTCTGTACATAAAATAGCAATACTAAATACTAATTTACCAATACTAAAATACTTAATACTTCAAAACTATAACATTCAATTTGCTACATTCAAACTGGAAGTAATGAAGTAAACTCCATCCGTTAAACAAAACTCCTGAAACATCTTCATAGCTTTGCTAGCTTGCTAGTTAACTAGCAAGCTAAAGGCTACAGCTAGTAATAACAAAAAATATAGACAATACACCACAGATTCTAAAGTTTACAGCCTGACAAAGCAGTTATTCACATAATTCATGTACATTATGTTCAGACATTACATTAGAAAGTTTGAGTGGGCAATTAGCTCACTGAAGCTAAACTAGCCAAGTTACTCACAGCTTTGACTGAAACATTCATCAAACTGACCACTGGATTCTATCAGTGTCTTTCCAGTAAATAGGTTTTCAGTTCTTTTCTACATGCAGGAAAGTCTGTTGCAATTACTGTCCGCTGTGATCGATTATACACTGAAAAACTTTAAGGGGTTCTTTAAGGGTTCTTTAGTAATGGGAATGGTTCTGTTTAGACTCACATAGAACCATTTCATGCTTAAATGGTTTTGGTATTGTGAAATGGATTGATGGAGAATGTGTTGTATGTGGTTCTATATAGCCCCAAAAAGGGCTCTGCTACTGTTATGACGTCCAGCCTGTATACAATAGAAGAACCCTTTTAGGTGCTATATAGAGCAATTTTCAAAAAGGTGTTATATATAATCATATACAAAACATTTTTCATCTATCTGAAGAATGATTTCACCATACAAAGAACCATGTCAGCATGATACCTTAATAATACATAATACCTTCAAGTATACAATTTTCTCTAAAGCTCTAAACAGAACCATGGCCTTTGCGTCCCTTGAAGAACCATCTTTTTAAGTGGCATAGCAGATAGAGATTAGGTTAAAAGGCTGTAGCATTCCAGAGCTGCTGTAACGCACTGTGTGCATCTCAGTGACTCCTTTAGCTTTACTTGTAATAAATAATGCATTAAAATAGTTGCTGGTGATTCATAGAAAATTGGTTCAGTGTTCAGTTTAACATGGAGACATTACAGCCATTGCCTTCACTGGAAGTAATTTACATAAATATACTTCATTTCAGACACCACACGGTCACTGATTAATATAATCTTTAATACAGCACATTATAGTTTCACCTTATAATCACTGTACAAGCTCAGTAAAAGCAGTAATTATGTCTGTCAGCGTCTCTCTGTGTTTAACTCACTTTGGTTAAACAGACGTTACCACCGAAACTGCCTCCATACTGAGAAAAGTCATAATAAGTAGAATATTTACATAATATTTTAGTCTGAAAATTAGACGCCTCATTACAGTTACTGATGCAAGTGTACTTGATGAGCGTATCTGTCTTGAAACAAAATAAACAAACAACAAGCTCGTCCTGTACAATTTGTCACGTAAGGCTGGTGTTCTGGCGAGCTAAGCTGACAGGAATAGTTTGGCCAAATATGCTAAGAGTGCATAAAGAATAAAGGATCAAATAGCACTAGCTTTTATTGTTTATTTCTTAGCATATTTGGTCAACCAATGCCTTTAAATGTGCTATGACATAGTGAGGCACTTCAGCCTTGTGTTCGCGCCTCCTGGAGATGACACGTGAGTAACGCTTCACTGGCTTTTATCAAGATATTCCAGGTTTGGAGCGTCCAGCCTCTGCTCCATCTGCCTGTTCTTCGTGAACTCCTTCAGCAGATCCATCACTTCTCCTTGGTAGACATCCGGTGTTGGCTTTGCCTCTGAGGAAACGACACAGAGAAACAAAGAAACAATAATTACCATGTTGGGAAAAAGAACTGATAGAGAAATAAAAAAAAAAATAATAATAATAAATAATAGTAATTTGTATTTATATAGCACTTTTCTTGCCAGTGGCAGCTCAAAGCGCTTTACAGACAGGTGATAAAGCTTTACAGTAATACAAGAAATTAGTATTTATTTAGATTCATATGAGAAAATGACACAGACCAAATTAAAAGATAAATACGAGTTTTAATTAAATACTAACTTTTTAGATGCTTCCTAAAAGTGTGCACTGAGCTTGACTGTCTAGTAGAAAGGACTAATTTACCTTTAAACAGCAAAGAGATATTAAATAATATGTACACACAATAAACTAAAATGGTACAGGTCTAAGCAGCAGCAAACCTAGTGTTTTGGGTTTTTTGGGGAGGGTTGGGTTGCAGAAAGGTGCATTTTTGTACCTCTTTGTAACCTAACATTATAAAACAGTAAAATAAAAAAGCCGGGAATCAAAAGAAACAGGGTGTATGGAGCGAACATGACTTTAAAAATAACTGCAGCAGAATATGAAAAGAGCAGATACTGAAGACATATGGTTGAGGTTCCCCAGATTTTAGTACCTCTGTGTGTACCTGAGTGTGTGTGTGTGTATATACACATATATATATATACATACACCCATCAGGCATAACATTATGACTGGTACGAATGGATCAGACACAACAGTGCTGCTGGAGTTTTTAAACACTGTGTCCCCTCACTGTCAACTCTATTAGACACTCCTGCCTTGTCAGTCCACCTTGTAGATGTAAAGTCAGAGAGTCATAATGTTATGCCTGATTGGTGTATATACACACATATGTGTGTATAAACACGCACACAAATATTTATATATTTTATTTATATATTTATATATATTACTGTGTGTGTGCGTGTTTGTGTGTGTTTTCCTTTTTTATCACAGAAGCTCTGTCAGAATTTCTTTCTCTTCTGTAGCTCACCTGTTGCCCAGTAGTAGATGTCCCAGTCGTTGCTTGGCTCGTTGATTAGTCTGTCATACTGACGCAGCTGAGCTTCATTCATACTCTCCAGATACTGCCTAGCAAAAATGCTAATGCAAAGAAAAGAGTGCTGCAGGATTTGGAGTGATGACAAGACGCAGTGCAGTTAAATTTTGTTGACTCAAAATACCATTTGTAATATAATTCTGTGAATAATTCTGGTTACTTTCCTGCACTTTATAGAGATTTTTCAATCAATATAATAACAATAATAAGAATAAAAATAGAAAATATCAGTAATACTAATAATTGGTGTGCACTGCAGTCCAGTACAAAAGTGGATTGTACATGCACATTAGTGTAAACAAATGCTGCAACTATTCCACATTCCATTAAATTTAAAAACACCAATTTTCACTGTGTTTTTGTTTTGTACTACTGACTCCACCCACAAAACAAACAATACAAAACACAGCTAATGTCATACACTGTGATAATACAATTTAAATGTTATTTTACACTATACAGTCACATAATTGTACCATCTTAAAAACACTAAGATGTTTTGTTTATTTCAGATTTTTATTCTCTCCAGTCATCATAATTTTAACACTACACAGTTTGGTCAGTAAGGGGAGCAGTGCACTTACTGCTCCACCTCAAACTCCACCTATGAGCACAACCATTGGCTCACTGAACACAGTCGTTTTATTGGTTCCCTTCCGGAACACCTGCATGAACTAAGCCGTGATTCATGTAAATAATATGTTAATGAGGTGCTGGTAGGCTGGCACTTGATTTCACGCACTGCAGCTAATCCTTCATTCGCGCTCAAATATCCGCTCATTTTCACATTGTACGATTGTTTAAACGAATCAGATGCAGAGTAGTTTCTGCATCATTAAAGGCAGTCCAGTCTGCGCTATTTGTTATACAACTTTGATAAATAAGAGCCAGTCTCTATGGAAGTTGACTGTGCACTACAAATATGGCACAAAGTGACTGGGTCGAAAAACACTAATTTTCATCTATGTAGAGTTTTAAAGTACATCAGATGTCATGTTAACTGAAATGAGCAGATGAAGCCAACAAGCACGTTTTGGCAATAAAATTCTGGTATATTATTCACTCCTCAGTGCTGTAATGTGTTCTAACCTGAGGAGGATGCAGTTCTCCAGCATGCCTCTCTTTCGGCTCTCGTAAAGCAGACGCTTCCTCTTGATATCCAGAGATTCATTTTTTTTCTCCTGCCACGGTGGCAAGGGTATCTCTATCATATTTGGTTCTGGGGAATCACCACGGTAACCTCGGGTCACCACTGGTCCTGCAACAGCCGGCCGCAGGGAAGTCCGGCAAAAACCAAGGATGAGCTGGTGACCATAAATAATTATAAATTATAAAAAAATAGAAAAGATATAGAAAAATTATAGTCAGACCCATTCATGTGGCGTAAAATGTTTTTAAACATCACACGATAATTTTTTTTCTATTCATTCATGTGAAAACAGACTCATAATACATTTGTAGTAATTTTATTAGTATTCCTTAACTAAACTAGCAGCAGCGCTCACTGGAATCAGTTATTAAGGAGGTGCGTTCATTTTAATACATTAATATTTCTTGCATGGTTATAGGGTCCTTTAATATGATTGAAACCCTGTATATGAGTTTACAAAGCACTAAAAACGAGTTCCACTGTTGCTACATACTACTATTTAATTGGGCTTTAAGGGAAATTCTGCCAATTTTTCCAAAATTCTACATATTGAACTTGTTGAGATGCAAACAGAGTCATTCAGAGTGGTTTGGTGTGAAATGCTCTGTTCTAGAGAAACTTACAGAGTCAGAATTGTTCACTGTGATGGTGATAGGAACCAGACGTCCACCTCTAAAAGCTCCCTCACAGAACGTTATTACATGAAGTGGTTATGAATACACTGCCTGATGTCTGCGACACTGTTTTATGATACCTTTGTGATGAAGTTTTGGCTTAAAATGTATTTTTAATCCATTCATGGCGGAGGGATATATGCAGGGCGTTGTGAGGCAAATTAGTCCCCAAAGAAAACTTTTTTTCAGATTTATGCCTTACCATCATCATTTTGGATAGTAAATAAAATGTCTATATTTGTGCTGCAGTCATGGTGACCCCTGGTTCCTATCACCAACACTGTAAAGACGTCTGAGTCTACAATCAACAATTTCACATCAAACCACACTGAATTACTGTTTACATCTCAAGAATTTCGTATTCAGAAATTTTGAAAAAAATAAAAGTTGTCCATATTGCTATTCTAAATTACAACACATTGCCCTCAGGCTTATTTCAGGTTTAGATTTATCAACTAGCCATGTCCTCTTTGATAAGGATAATGATTCAGTCTATTAGGAGCCCATTTCTGTGTAAAATAGACAGTGAAACCCTTTGCATAACCACTTGGATAACCGAAGTTTAACCATCGTCTCTTCTCAAGTAGCGGCGAAGCAACGTACAACGGCGTCATGGGAGTTGTAGTTTTTCGCAGAGAGTACTTCGATCTGCTCACGTTGAAGTGTCTCATTTTGGAAACTACAACTTAAAAATCTCGAACGACGTGGAAAACGAACAGACGCTCTTAAATTTATTAACGAATGCCCTAAATCTAACTAGATTTATGTCCTTCTTAAACACTGGAAAAAAATGCAGAACTTTCGTTATATCAGTCATCAGTCCTCGTCTAAGAACAGAGCGGACGATTTCATAGTAAGTAGCTGTTAGCTAGCAAACGAGCTAACTTAACCCTGCAGTGACCTTAACACGGTTTTTCTAACGAGGCTAAAGTTGGCTTCCTATTTGCCAGCTGCTTGTTCAAATGTTCCCGTTCCAGGTAACTGCTGCACAGTTTAAGGTGAAATTCAAACGGGAAACGGGACATTCAAATACGAAGCTTGCGAATAAGAATCTGATTCAGCTTCGTTTTTCCCAGCTTTAACGCAAACGCACGAAATAGCTAGGTCCATCTCTCAGCAGTCCAAAAACACTAAGAAAAATTAATAAAATGTAAAACATACACTATAACCTGCATTTGGTATCACTTCAATAGAGAGCTAGCTTAGCTAAGCTAAGTAAACATGAGCTACCCTACCTGGCTGTTTAGCTTATAGCCTTTTTTCCTAACGTTGAGTAATATTAAATGTTTAATTATTACCATATAACACACAAAACTACTCACTCTCCTGGTAAGTGTGGATGAAATCATTACTATCCTTTAACTTTCAGCACAGCAGCCAGGAATCAAAGACAAGTCACGCTAAACCTGCGTTATATTTTCCCACCCGTATTCCGCTTCTTCTGCGCAGGGATTTGCCGATAGGATCCTACAGACCGCTTGGATTGGCTAGTAGTGTAAGGAACCATCCAATGGTAGTGCATGAAGGGCGGGACTTCGTGGAAAACGGGTGGGGGTAAAATGGCGTTTATGCTCGAAGAGGACGAAAATGACAGTCCTGTTTACATTTTTATATTTTCAAGTTTTAAATGTATGTTTTTTATTGCCACATATGAATGAATATTTAGCGATATCTATTTAAAAACATGTCAGTTTAAGAAAGAAATAACGCCGTTACGAGAAATTACGACTCGGAACCCCCAAACGGCGACTATGTTTCGCTCCGGAGGTTATTTCGGATTTGCACTCACGGCCGAGTGCTGTAAAGAGATTTTTTTAAAAATTGATTCGGTAAACAGTGAATTTTTTGTAAATCTTCACATTCTTAAAAGCGAAAATTGGCAGAGATTTTCATCAATATTTAAAAGCGGCATTTGGCTCAGTTTGTGGCGAAAATGGCACGTTTAGTGGGTTAAAACTGAGCAGGCAGGCGATGTGAGGGGAGTGTAAACAGAAAGCCTGGCTGTTACTTTCTAATAGCTGCTGCATTCAGTTCTTAAATCAGCTTGGAATCAGATTAAACGTGTAAACGCCTTTTAGGATTATTAGTAGTCCAGACAAGGTGCTCAGACTGTCACATCCCGCAGAAGGACAGCTGGTGGAGGGTTCAACCTCAGTGATGGCTGCGGCGGAGCACGTCGACATCTACGACGAGGAGCTGAAGGCGGAGGAGGAGGAGGTGGGAGATCATCCCTACTGCAGCCTGTGGGGTTTCTGGAGGAACCTTAAAATATGTTATTGTAAAACCATGCAGTAACATGATTTACTGATACCTTGTCACGTTGGTCCGGTTTAACTTCCCGTGTGATGACTAAAGTTTAGCGCAGGCTTAAAATAACTGGAACTACACTAAATGTCTGGAAGTGTTCAGAAATCCCTGCTAATGAATGAATTCACAGCTGTTTATGCCCAGTAACTAAATTTAGTTTGATAAATAAAATGCCACAGCATTGCAACTTATTCTGATTGGCCTAAATTAATGACTTGTTTTTATATAGTAATGACCGGATATGTAATTCTCATATTTTCATTCCATGTGACTTAATTTAATGCAATGTTTTGATTCAAAGCAGCCGTCCCAGCTTAGAGCAGTCTGCCAAAAATGCTCCAAATTAGCAATTAGTAATCTGAGATGCTATGCCAGTGAGCCCTTGATTAAAGGGGAATCCACCAATTTGTAATGGTTGATGTTTAAACAGAGTGATTCAGAGTGGTTTGGTGCGAAATGGTTCAGATTTCTTTACAGTGGTGGTGATACGAACCAGGGGTCACCATGACTACAACACTAATATAGCTATTTTATTTACTATCCTAAACCACCAGTGAACCTACACATGTCTTCTGAGCTTTTATATGTAGTGTTGATGATGGGAAAATAGTGGAAAATCTGAAATAAAGTTTTCTTTGGGGACTATTTTGGCTCACTACATCTTGCATGTACTTCTCCACTTTGAATAAGTTTTAGACCAAAATGTTGTCAAAACTATCATAAAACAGTTTCGCAGACATCAGGCAGTGTATGCATGACCATTTCATGTAATAACTTTCTGTGCGGGAGCTTTTAGAGGTGGAGATCTGGTTCCTATCATCACCACTGTGAAATATTCTGACTCGGTAAGTTTCTCTAGAACAGGGCATTTCACACCAAACCACTCTGAATGACTTTACATCTTAGTCATTCAATTATGCGGAAAAATTTGGAAACATTGCTGGAGTTCCCCTTTAATACCCCCCTAGTGCAGCCATGTGTAGCCCATTTTCTATAGCAAACATTTATGGTCATAAAAATTACTAAAAGTTTTCTCTTTGTCTCTCTGACCTGCAGGCTGGTGACTTTCTTTCCGCGGAAAACGACGCTCTCTATGACGATGTGTTGACCGGTTCTGTGAGCAGTGAGGCGCCACTAGAGAAGCAGAAAACTAAGGAGGATAACAAGCCAGAAGTAGTCTACACGTATAAAGGATGTACAGCGGATAAATCGAAACGATTTGCAGTCTACGTGGGCAACTTCTCCTGGGTGAGCAAATTAGCGTCCATTTGTTTTGAGTAAGGTATTCCACTATAGGTTGTTTCTGAAACGTTCACTTTTATATTCATAAAAAAAAATACAAAATATTAATTTCACAGCAATTTATTGGTCTTCAATTACCTTTGTGCTATAGTTATACTAGCACTGTTATTCTACGATTATAGATAGATGTACTTTATTGATCCTCAAAAGGAAATCTGGGTGCTACAGTAGAAAAAACCCTGGATACCTGCACAGAGAGACCCGTGAGGAGACTTCAGACCCTCCCCCTTTTCCTTCAGACTGAACAAGCGCCCTCTTGGTTAGTTCTGTTTCAGTGAGGCCCACTCCCATTTCTTATTTTTACCCCTACCCTTTGTTTTCAAGTGTCACCTTGCCCCTTGGAACTGAGTTGCAGGGCTATTGGTGTAAATCTTCCCTACGAAATGGGACCCTCAAATAAAAGATCATTACTTCATTAACAGGCTACTAGCGGTGCTCTGTAGGTGACCCTGCCAGTCTGCAGTGATAGCAGAGGAGGGTAAAGTTCAACCTCACAGCAACCTCACAGCAACCTCACTGCTGGGCTTTAATTACATTTAGGGAATCGTATGCTTTCAAACAGGGTGGGACAATTATTTATTGTCGCCAACCCCTAATCCTTCAGTGATATGAAGCTGAAGTCAGATATTCGCCAGCGTGTTGTTCAGTTTTTCCAGTTCCACCTTAAATGGAGCAGCAGTTATTCTGGTGCTTCAGGCATCAGAACTGCTGGACTATTTAAGGTGGAACGGGATTTAGCTAGCTAGCTACCCAGACATTAGCATACTGTTAGCGATTTTTTTTTAATGCTTGTTATGAAGAAAAGGAAGATAATACATTGAAATGACGTTAAACTAAGATAAAACAATGGTTATCATCATTTTTCTCAGAGAAAATTCTTACATTTGCCGGTTGTCCGGTTGTGCAGCCATCTTGCTGGTTTTTCTTTTTTTCTCATAACACTCTGTTTGGAGTGAGTCTCTGAAAAACCTCAGTTTAAAGGGCCATGTAGCCCTAACACTTCACCCTACCCCTCTATCTCATCAAGAATCGGGACACCCTACCCTTAGATGTGAACATGCAAAATGGAAGGCTAAGGGCTAAGTGGTAGGGGCGAAGGGTGAAATGAGATTGGGCCTGAGGCTCAGCATCTCCCTGTTAGTGGAGCGTGTGGGTCGGCTTGAGTTACTGAAGCTTCACTTTTTGGTGTCCCTTTGTTACATTTCCAACCACTTGTGGTCAGAATTAAGCACTGATTATCTCATTAAGAAAGTGTCACTTTGCATAACAGCGCTGGATAATATGGCAAAAATATTACGATACTTTATGAAGTTTCCACAGTGCATAATAGGTTAGGATGTTTATTTTTTCTGACATTAGATGTCACAATGAAAACTACAAATCCAGTTATTTGTATTTAACTGCACTGAAATATCTGCACTTTATTCATTTTTATCCTTGTGTAACCCTGAAAAAGTGCCAATTTATCCCTTTTCTGCATTTTATAAATGTTGATGTATCTGAGTCGTTATCAGTAAATAACTACATGAAAAATATTGGATATAGGTATATCACAATTCGATGGACTGGTGACTTGTCCAGGGTGTATCCTGCCTTCCACCCAATGACTGCTGGGATGGGCTCCTGCTCCCCCCGCGACCCAGAAGGTTAAGCGGCTTAGAAGATGTGTGTGTGTGTGTGTGTGTGTGTGTGTGTGTGTGTGTGTGTGTGTGAGTGTGAGACAATTAATATATCGATGCATCCCTGTGACGATGCTCCGTCGAACACAATCCCTAGTAGAGCTGGGCAATATGATAACATTTATCATGATTGTGATAAATTACATCAAAATATATCACAATATGCTTATCTGAGCTTATCTTGTATGTCGTCAGTACTTGTGAAATCACTTCCCATCTGCTTGTTTGATTTAAAAGAGAGCATAATTATTCCCGTGTAATTGGATTTAATCCAGCACTGTGTGTGTGGAGTGCTGAATACAAATCACAGATTCATTATTTTTATAGTATTTTTTCAAAGGTGGCACTACTCTGCCTGTTCCAACTTATCAGATGTGAGAAAACGTGTATCAGGAAAATGTCTTAAAACAATTATGATATTACATTTTTGCCGTATCGCCCACCCCTAATCCTCTGGCAGAGGTGTACTACCTGACTGCAGCCCAACGGAACCTAATAAAATATAATGTTTCAGGCTGCTTTGTCACGTACAACGTCAGACTCTGGTCTGTTGGGTATTTTTGTTTTGTTTTGTCTTTTTTATTTTATTTTTGTGCAGTAGATTTGTAAATTTGCACACTTGCACAGCTTTTCTCACTTTCACTTTCTCGTCAGCGCATCTTTAGTTTACAGTTGCGTTTGTGCATTCAGAATCTCTCTGGAGTTTGAGAGAAACCAGGAATAGAGTAAGCTGCCATGTTCACGCATAAATGAGGCTTACACGAATTGTGTGAATGTAGCAACAGTAGCGAGTAGAGCAGGGGTGTCAAACTCAACCACTAAAAGGGCCAGGTTAAAAAATCTCAACAAATCCGTGTTAAACTGTTAAACCTCTTTAAATGTCTCCAGAAAAATACAGGAATAACTTTCGCTGTTCGGTGTTAAGAGACAAGCTACGTCCTTTAGGTGACTATGATAATGTGGATGGCTATGCTCAATTTCAGTTCAGACAAGATCAAAATAGTTTTCTGTCCACTTTCTTGGCATCGCACTGCTTTAAAGTCCGAGCATGAGGCTAAACACCCACAGCTCCAGCTCAGAGACTCAGCAGCTGCCCAAACAGCTAAACTCAGGTCATCCAGAAACCGTCGTTTAAAAAGCCACATATTTGGTTTCTCAGGGAAACATTAAAGAATAAACAGACAGTGGCTGTAGATGATTACGTTTATTCAGGTTAACTTGTACACATCATCCTCTTCTAGGCTGAATATTTTTATTCCATTGAAAAACTCAGCGCAAACTGCTGCAGCGGGTTTACTAATTGGTTCTGAACAGGTTTTCGTCATGTTACAGCAACGTATACATTAGTTAGTTGTTATTAGTTAAGACACGACTTACAGATTTGTGGTGCAATCAAATTTAGTAAAAGCATAGTTTGAATTAACTAGTGTAACTAAGGACTCAGTAAAGACTTTACGGCCAAACTTAAGTATAAACTTGCGCAAACCTGGTGCAACACAGTCCAGGGGCTGGATTCACAGAAGTGTCTTAAGAAAGATAAACTTCTTTCCTGTGTATTTTTTCTTCATTATTAAGAAAAAAGTAACAAAAAATTCTTTCAAATAACTTCTTAAGAATTCTTCAGAACCTCTTAAGATTTTTTTTCTTAATTTGAAGAACAAGTGGTATTCTTGAAAACGTTGTTCCTAAACGTTGTCTTAACCTACGACAGACTCACACTTGTCTTAGGCTGAAAGAGTTGATGAGATTTGATCCAAATCAGTTATCAAACTTGGACGCTGCCTCTGCTGCTCTTCATCCTTGTCTCTCTCTCTCTCCGACGTCAGCCCACAACTATTGTATTTTCTGAGGTACAAGTTAGCTTCAGGCTTCAGTTTCATGCCCATGCAGACCTCTAATCCCTGCTCCTCTGTTACTGCTGTAATCCTGCAGATTCCTTCAGAATGAATAAAGTATTTATCTGTTAATTGGTGTAATCACTCTTTCTGTCTGTTCTCTTTCTCAAAGTGGACCTCAGACAAAGATCTCATATCTGTGGCACGGACGCTGGGAGTTAAAGATGTTGTGGATATTAAGTTTGCAGAGAACAGAGCTAATGGTCAGTCTAGAGGGTGAGTTTTCTCTCTGTAACCCAATTGTCTCTCTCTTCTTCCCTCGCTATCTCTCTCTCTCTCTCGCTTTGTTTTTCCTCTCTCTCTTTCGCTGTCGTCTTTCTATCTCTTTCTCTCTCTTATGCTGTCTCCTTCTTTTCTTTCTTGATTGCTCACTCTCTGTCTCTCTCTCTCCTTCTATCTCTGTCTCTCTCTGCCTCTGTCTCTCCAGTTCAATAGAGTTGTCATTATATTATTTTTTATTATTTTATTATTATTATTATTCTCTCTCTTCTTCTTGTGTCTTTGCCGCGGTTTCTCTCTCTTCCTCTCTCTCTCTCCTCCCCCTTCTCTCTCTCTCTCTCTGTTTCCCCTCTCCCCCCTCCCTCTCTTTTCCCTCTCTCTCTTCCTCTCCCTCCCCCCTTTTCTCTCCCGCTGTGTGTCTCTCTCTCTCTCTCTCTCTCTCTCTCTCTCTCTCTCTCATTAAACTGTCTGTCTCTGTTATTTACAGTTTTGCTGAGATCGTGGTGTCCACAGAGGAGTCTGTGAAGCGGTTAATAGAGACGATGCCGCAGTGTCAGATAAACGGAGAGAAGGTCGACTGTCGCTCCGCTACACGGAAGAACCTGGCTGTGTTTGAGGCTCAGGCCAGAAAACGTGAGTGATCATTTTACAGTAAGATCACTGAGCAGTTTTGTCTTCAAAGGTCCCAATCTGGTCCAGTGGATCCTGGCGTTGTTACAAAATTCAATTTATTAACAATTTCATGAAATTCCTCGACAGATTTATGTTAATTTAGCACCTTCATCTCAATTTTAATCCTAATTAGATTTGTCACACCATGTCTTTATGGAGCTCACTTTGTGCACAGGGGCTCAGTCATGCTGGAACATTGCCGGAACATTTTGCCACAAATTTGAAAAATAGTTGGCATATAGTTGTCTAGAATGTCTTTGTATACTATACCATTAGCATCACCCTTCACTGGAACTGAGGAACCCAAACCCTGAAAAACAGCCCCAGCCCATTATCCCTCCTCCACCAAACTTTACTGTTGGCGTTATACATTCTGGTAGGTAGCGTTCTCCTGGCATCCACCAAACCCAGATTCATCCTTTAGACTGCCAGACACTGAAGTTTGATTCATCACTCCAGAGAACGTTTCCACTGTCCAGTGGCGGCAAGCTTTACACCACTCCAGCCAGCGCTTGGCATTGCACATAGTGATCTTAGGCTTGTGTGCAGCTGCTCCACCATGGAAATGCGATTTATGAAGCTCTTGACACACAGTTATTGTGTTGATTTGGTTTCCAGAGCCAGTTTGGAACTCTGTAGTGAGTGATGTAAAAGGGGATAGGCGATTTTTATGCACTTAATGTTTCAGCACTCAGCAGCCCCATTTAGCGAGTTTTTATGGTGTAGCACTTAGTTGTCTGGGGCAGCTCTAGCAGGGCAGAGATTTCACAAACTGGCTTGTGGCAGAGGTTGCATCCTATGACAGTGCCATGTTTAAAGTCACTGAGCTCTTCAGTACAACCTGTTCTACTGCCATGGTTTGTCTATGGAGACTGGCTGTGTGCTTGATTTTATACACTGGTTAGTAATGGGTGTGGCTGGGACACCTCAAAAATTAAGAGGGTTGTCCACATATTTTTGGCCATATAGTGCGTGTGTGTATGTGTATGCATATGTGTGTATGTACATTCACACATTTGTGTGATAAATATGCTACATATGCTACAACAACAGATGGGCTACAGTCAGTAATTAGTTGTACACCTAGACTTGTGCACCTGAATGGTAGGTGTTTCTGATAAACTGTCCACTCAGTGTATTAAAAGGCGTTTCTCATGTACAGTAAGTAGCAGTGTAATCACTGTATGATGTTTTGTCCATATCACACAGCTCTGACACTGTCTATTTGTGTCTTTTTGACCAGGCATCCCTCAACGCTCGAACTCCAAAACAGATTCAGACAAAGCGGACAGTCGCTCATCCATTTCCTCTCCGACTGACCTCCAGCTACCCCCTTTGCCCCCAGTTTTCCCCCCACCACCCCACATAACCAAACCCCCCTCCCTCCTCCCCTCTTTTTTCAACCCTCTTCCTCCCCCCTTCCCTCCACCTCACCTCCAGGCTCCGCCACTCCCTCACCTGTTCCCCCCTCCTTCCCCTCACATGCCTAACACACACACACCACCCCCACACATCCCCAACACACACACCCCCTCACTGCACATCAACCCTGCCTTCTTCCCTCCCGCACACGACACGCACAACAGCAGCACGGCGTACGGCCGACACAGGTGAGGAACTCGATACTGCCACTCACACTGTGATACGTCTTTGTTTGAAGCTGATTATGAGAATATTTGTGACCATTTTACAGGACTTTCTAACACTTTCATATTGTATGCTGGTGTTAAATGAATAGAAGATTGTACAATGTTTTTCAGTTTCTAGACTTTAATCCTGGGGTGAGCAACATGATGATATGTTAGTTATTGTCATAAATGACTCATATTATCATGATAACTCTTCTCTGAATATATGAGGGGTATGATCAGTACATCTAGAACACTAACTCACAAAAAAGACAGATTTAGACCACTTATAGAGCAAAACAAAACTCAGTGTATAGTAGAAGTCACACGACATGATATCATAAATAAAACCACAGGAGAAGGGAATGCTTTGCAACAAGCGGCTTTAAAAATCTGACTTCCATGATGATGCCAAAGTGTGACGTGCATCGCTAGCCTTCAGGGAACCGGAGATACAGTGTGATTGGTCAGTCCTTAGTGATTTCCTGAGTGTCCAATGGTCAGTTTCACACAGAATGTAGACGAACACACAAATCCACCAGTTCCACACGGTGAGAAGCAGATGACATGTATCTCGGGCCCTCTTCATAGCCTCATAACTTGTGTGTGAGTCACGTACGATCTTGTGATGAGATGGAATGGAAAGGGCGACTCTACACATTCAAGAAATGTTTGAAATGTATTTCTGCGCTGGATTATCACAAAGATATTAATAGAAAGACAGTAAGTAAGTAAAATTATCCACCAATGGAACGAGACACTTTAACTAGATAAATTTATTAAAACAAGTAAAAATACATAGAAATAATCTTATAATGTTCTAACAGTCTAATTAATATTCTAATTCTAATATTCTAATGTGAAATATTATATATGTTGACTAGATCGAAGACTTACTTAGATGTCATTTTTTGCAGTGTGCACTGCACATTTGTATGTGCCCTCTGCTCCAGCAGATCAGCAGGCATACTGATAAAGGCATTCATGATTACTTGACGAGTTGAATCAGGTGTGATAAAGCAGGTAAAGAACAAACATGCGGTGCTTGAGGTCCAAAGACTGATTTAAAACCATGGACATGAGCATTATTAGAATCTGTACTGCCTTATTTTCTTGAGCACATTTTTTATTAATGTAGTCCTGGAAGCTGAAATAATTGCATTTTGCAGAGTCTGAGACAAAGTGGGTCTAAAGAGAGAAAGTGTGTGTGTGTGTGTGTGTGTGTGTGTGTGTGTGTGTGTGTGTGTGTGTGTGTGTGTGTGTGTGTGTGTTGTAAGAATAATGACCCTGCGCTGTCCTCCAGCAGGGAGGGAGACATCCCCGCTGTGCTGACGCCGGAGGGAGAGTTTGAGGAGCTGATGAACAGAAACAGAACCATCGCCAGCAGCGCCATCACCAAAGCCATGTCTGGAGCCACTACAGGTCTCTGTTATATTCTTACGTTCAACATTAAAGCCCTATTATATATCATACACACTTTTAAAAAAAGGTGGTTCTTCAAGGCTTCTTTAGAAAAGAAAAAGGTTCTATATTGAACCATGAACATTCAAAGAACCTTTTGCATGTTTAAAGGGTTGCTTTCCTCATCAAAGCATTTTTCGGATTGATGGAGAATGTGTAGTATATAGTTCTATATAGAACCTATTTGAAAATGGTTCTATATAGTGCCACAAAAGGTTCTTCTATTGTTACAAGCTTGACACTGTAACAATAGAAGGACTCTTTTTGGTGCTATATAGAACCCTTTTCAGAAAAGTTCTATATAGAACCATCTACAGCACATTCTGAAGAACCCTTTCATGATGCAAAGAACCCTTTAATCATGCAAAGGGTTCTTTCAGTGTTAATGGTTCTACATAGAACCATTTTCTTTACTAAAGAACCCTTGAAAAACAATCTTTTTAAAGTGTGTACACTGGATAATTGAAAATGTAATAAGTATGTCAGTGTGTGTTTCACTGACTACAGCAAAGCCTTTAACTTTGTCGACCACATAAAAATTATGGAATGTCCTCAGGATAATGGGCACTCCAGAGCATCTTAGATTGCCTACACACTGGAGGCTGACGCAGTGTCAGAAACGCAGTCCCCCAGTGTATTTCACTTAGGACGCTGCGTCAGCTCTGTCATACTAGAAATGTGTCTGTATCCAGTGAAAAGATGCTCCGTCCAGCATCGAAAAAGTCAAACCATTTCAACTTTTGCTGCAATGCATTCTGAAGTGGAGGCACGTCAACCAATAGAAATGTACGGGCAGAAGATGGATGAAGATGGAGGACAGTAGCGATGCTGTGCACTCTTTTCCTGTTCTATATGAATTCTTTGCCTTTGTGGTTGTTGTCTGTTTGGCTTTATTCTAGTGTGGATGTGAAAGCTGTACAATAAAAAAACAGGACAGGAAAATATTGATGAACTTGAACTTTTGGTGTTGACAGACTTATTTTGGACATGTTATGAGGAAAAAAACACTGATTGATAAAGACAGTTGCTTGGAACAGTTGAAAGTAAAAAAGGAGGAGGATGAGCAGCAACAAGATGGATAGAGACAATCAGAGGAATCATGAAAAACCCTGAAGACCCATTAAAATCACTCCACAATTATTACCGTCAGACTGTAAAAACTACACACACTGCAGATTCATACTGGATTATAATTACTTCACAGTTATTACCATTAGACTGCATAAACAACACACACTGCAGATTCATACTGGATTAAAATCGCTCCACAATTTTTATCATCAGACTGTAAAACTACACACTGCAGATTCATACTGGATTAAAATCACAGATCTTATCTAAATTCTTTTAAATTGTCATGTTGTTGATCCTTGTGAATACTGTGCTATTTTTTTCCATATTGCTGAAAATCGCATGATTGTGTGTATAATATTGTTACCATCACCGCATATTTTGCATAATATCATTTAAATATTAAGGCCTGATTAATATTGGCACACTTCCTACAAACTACTTCCCCTTTTTCTTTCTTTCTTCTATCAGGTGATGTCTCTATGGCCATAGAGACCCTGCTTACAGCCATTGCAGTGATTAAGCAGTCTCGAGTGTACAGTGATGAGCGCTGCAGAGCACTGGTCGAGTCTCTGAAAGACTGTCTCTACTCAATAGAGAGCAAGTCATACGGCTCAAGGTATGTGTTTTATGTGCTTCAGGTTGTTGTTTCCAAACCTGGTCCTTGGGACCAACTAGAGGGTCCATGTTTTTGTTCCAGCCCAACACGCAGGGATGGAGGAAAACCACTGTGTGAACCACTGCATTAGGCAATCTATTCATGCGTTCGCTAAAAATAACATTATCCAGCAGCGCAGTAATGCTGTAACTGGGTTGTCATGCTAACTTGATCAAACATTTTTGTTTGATAAATAAATCAGTATTGATTAGTTAACATGATGAGCCTGATGGACAGACTCATTTATATTCATTTTGTGTCACATAGTGTTTGTATTCATAACTGCTGCTATAATGGATTCATCAGTTACTTATCTTTTCATCAACTAATCGAAACACTATGCCTTCTGTTGCCAAAAGTTCAATCTGTGAAAGACGTGATTTTTATTTATTAATTTTTTTAACTGTGCAATAAAATAACCTGTCGGAATGACTGTGTGGATCATTTGAACATTATAGAGCGCTTTTTAAATGAAACAGTAGAAGTCATCGCCCCCTACACTTCCTGTAGTGTATTACAGTCTGTCAGAATGACTCTGTGGATCATATGAACATTATAGAGCATTATAGATTTGTTGTGGTACGAAGTGCCTTACCAGTATCCCATCATCATTATAATATTAATGTCATTTCTTTTCCTTCTCCCTCTTAAGGAAAAGGCACCGGTCTCGAGAGCGAGACAGGGAGCGTGTCAGGAGTCGAGAGAGGGAGAGAGACCGGGACAGAGACAGAGAGAGTTCGTACGGCCAGGGCTGGCCAGACGGCGGACCATCCAGGAGACACCATGAGCGCTCGTCCAGCATGGAGAGAGAGAGGGACAGGGGGCGAGAGCGCCATAGAGAGCACAGAGAGAGACACCGTTAGGTGAGCTGCTCACACTCTTTACTGATGTTTCACAACACACTCTATGCCCCAATCCCATTTCTTATTTTTACCCCTACCCCTTGTTTTTGAGTGTCACCTTGCCTCTTAAAACTGAGTTACAATGGGTAGTGGTTGAAATCTTCCTCTATGAAATGGGACCCTCAAATAAAAAGAGCATTACTTCATTAACAGGGTACTAGCGCTGCTCTGTAGGCAACCCTGCCAGTCTGCAGTAATAGCAGAGGAGGGTAAAGTTCAGCAGCCTCACTGCTGGGCTTAAATTACATTTAGGGAATTGGATACCTTCAAAGAGGATAATGATTCTCCGGTGATATGAAGCTGAAGTCAGATATTCACCAGCTTCTTGTTTGAATTTTCCAGTTCCACCTTAAATGGAGCAGCAGTTACATTCTGGCGCTTCAGGCGTCAGAACTGCTGGACCATTTAAGGTGGAACGGGAAAGTTAGCTAGCTAGTTTTCGAGACATCAGCATACTATTAACGATTTTTTATGCTTCTTATGAAGAAAAGGACCATGATACATTGAAACAGCATTTAACTAAGATAATACAATGGTTATTGTAATTTGTAACTGAGAAAATTCTCACATTTTTGGGTTTCTTTGGTCGCTTGCTGGTTTTTCTTTTTTTTCTCTTAACACTCTGTTTGGAGTGTGCCTCTGAAAAACCTCCGTTACGAGGGTCATGTAGCCCTAACACGTTGCCCTACCCCTCTATCTCGACAAAAATCAGGCCACCTACTCCTAGACGTGAATGTGCAAAAAAGGAGGGGTAGGGCTAAGTGGTAGGGGTAAAGGGTGAAATGGGATTGGGCCATAGCATTTACATTTATGTATTTACAAATTAACGACAATATAGCACATAGGAATATCTTATATAAATAGTACAAATAGTATATAGTCATTCACCCCCGGTCAAATGTTTTGGTAAATTCTCTAAGTCAAAAAAGGAACAAACCTAAATATGGTCTTTTTCTGCAAATTTTAGTCCACAATTTATTTGCTGAGTTTAACATACTGGAAAAAATGAAACATTCAATATAAAGTGTTTGTCTTATTTTTTTCCCCCGATATGTTAAATTCAGCAAATAAATAATAATTGTGCATTAAAATGTGAAGAAGTGTGTCTCTGTAGAGCATGTTTTTACTAATTTACACCAACTGAACCTGGAATTTGACCTGGAGGTGTTCAGACTTTTCCATATGACTCCGTATACGTATTTTTTCCTCTCCTCACTTTCATCTTATGTTTACTGAGATTGACTTTACTCTGTATTCTTTCCAGAATGTTGATTCAGTCCAGGGCTTGAAAGGCAGGAGTGGGAGTGTGCATACAGCTGTAGGAGCGCCTACAGCAACAGAGGACCAGAAAGAAAAACCAACCCCAAAATTCATTCACATCACACGCTGAACGCCAGCACTGTTAGCATTCATAACGTCTTAGCCACATCTTCATCTTCAGCACAGTTTGTAAAGCTCCATCCTCTTCACTGTGTAAATGGTACTGTATAGAAATTCTACTTTTTAGTTGGAAATGTACATTTTCAGTGGCTGCTGACTGTTTGGTCATTGTGGTACCGCCTTGGTTTATTTTGTTTTTAACACGGTTAAAAGGTCATGCATCCTTTTTTTCACCACCATTGTACATTTTTTGTAATGAAATGATACTGTACAATATTAAAAAAGTGGATTCAGATGTTAGAGGTGTATTATTTAAGGATCTTGAAGAAGGATCTTGATCTTTATCATTTTATACAGTTGAGATATTATCTGAATTTTAGTTGTAGGTGATATGCAGGTATGTCAGTATACTGCTTTTTAATATTCAATCAGTTTATCGATACTTTTTTGCAATATTTTTGATAGATTAATTAGAATCATATCCATAAAATCCTCATATTTTTACTATTAAGTGATACCAAGGAGATTCCGACTCCTGGCGACCATATGGATGTTTTTTCCAGAATGTTCTGTCTTCGCCATCCGAGGTTCTCTCAAAAGTTTTCACCAACACCAAAGCTGGCATCAATATTTTTCCTACCTCGCTTGTTTATCGTCCAGCTTTTACATCCATGAAGAACCACAGAGACAACTACAGCATGGAAGATTCTAATCTTTGTTTGTAGAAACAATTTATTGCATTTGAAGATGTTTTTGTGTTCCTTTATTCTTGCCGTCGCATTTCTTGACTGCTGGATCCTCTGTTGTTAATAATTGATCCGAGTTGGCAAAAGCTGCCCCTCGTTTCCACATCTTCTCCATCAGTGGTGAAGATGGTGGTGTTTCCTGTTGTCACAACCTCAGTCTTCTTCATACTGAATACAAAATACTTTTGGAGCGACACTGAAACCAAATACATTCTCGACGAAATGAAGGATTTAAATATTCTTCAGCTTCTAGATGATGCATGTTCCTATTTTCAGGTTAAGTGGTGCAATGTTTTGTTTTTTTCAAGCTGCAGCATGAAGTTTGAATTTTACATTACGTTTACGTCACGTCTTCTTCTGTGTGTTTATTGGCTGGTTGCAAAGCAGAAATCTGATTACTCTCTGACTCGTGTAAACCTGAAGTTTTCCATTATCTGATTACTCAAGTGCATGTAAACACGGTGACTGACAAAATCTGATTTTCTGCAGTTATCGGATTATTAAGTGGATGTAAACACACTCACTGTTGCTGGTTTGTTTTTTAAATGTATTTTACTGGCGTGTCCAGGACCTGACAGTCAACTATAGTGGGTGCCTCAGATTGCTTTCAAAGAACAGTGGTTTAAAACTGTACAAACTAGATAAACATTAAGCTTCCTTGCTGTAAACATACTTTACACAGTAAACATCAGACAAGAGATAAAAGTTCCCCGTTGGTGCCAATTTAGGAGAAATAAAACAGTCCAATCAGAAGCTCTGTCAGCCTTCTGGACATTCTTTTAGCAGCACTCAGCAAAAACACGCTCAACTTTTATTAATGCTGACTGAAATTTAGTTTAATAATAATAATGTGATGTAGGTAGGAAATTTTAGCTCCGTGAACTGTAAAAAATCTGGAGGGCAGCCATCCTAAGATTTATTCAATAAAGTCACTGACTGTGAGTCAGCATCAAAGCCCAGGGTTAAACTAATCTAAGCTATATCTCTCAGATGCTGACTCAGCTCAAAAACCTTGTAGCTCCATTTTATTCCTATTTAATTATTCATTTAAATCATTTGATGCATTGTCTGAACATTTCTTGACAAATGGACCAAAATTATTTTGGTGGGAAAAGACTGTTACATTAACTCGCATCATGTGTACCCCATGTGTACAGTTACCATTTTGTTTTTCTTTATCTTCACATCCTCATCTTTTTCCCCTTGATGTTTGCATTTTTGCAAGAGGAATATTTGACCAAGAGAGCTCATGTTCAGAAAATAATCATATACTCGATGCTTTTACTACTTTATTTAGAAAATATCAAACCATTGCAAGCTATAAACCCTGCGTATGAAGGAGGTCTTCCCTAAACATGCAGGTCTGGTGCCAGCATACAAACTCAATACACTTAGCCAACGTATACACAGGGGTTTGTGGGCAGCTTATGAAAGAAAAACAGTTTATTCCAGTTCATCAAGTCTATTTCTCCAGCGGTGCATAGTTCAGTAACTTCTCAATGAGATCGACGTGAGACAGCAGCATCCTCCTGCAGCAGTACCGCTTCAGCCCGAGAGCGTCCAACGCATCACTGAGTGATGAACACAGAGAGAAATTACACTTCAGTCAAGTCAGAGTTGTCACTGTTGATTATATCAGTAACCAATCATCAGCCAGCTTTCCCAGACACAGATCAAGCCTACACTCCAAAAAAGATGGTTCTTCAAGGGTTCTTTAGTAAAGACAAGGGTTCTATATAGAACCATGAACGCTTAAAACCCTTTGCATGCTTAAAGTGTTCTTTGCATTGTGAAACTTCTCCTCAGATTGATGGAGAATGTGTTGTATGGTCCTATATAGCACCTTTTTGAAAAGGGTTCTTCTATTGTTACAAGCTTGATATCGTCACACCAGAACAACCCATTTCAAAAAGGTTCTATATACAGCCATACAACACAATCTCCATCAATCGTAAGAGCCACTTCACTATGCAAAGAACCACTGTCTTCACTAAAGAACCATTAAGAGTGTGGTCTTACACTTGTACTGATAATGGTAAAAAGAGGTGGGGGGATTTGGAAGAATGGAATATCATGATACTTTAAGAACTTTTCATGATACATGTTACGTTAGATATTTTTTGACATCTGATAAACTGGAAAAGACAAAGTAGTGCCACATTTAGAAAATACTATTAAAGTCTATGATAAAAGATTTATTTTCAACATTTAACACCCTGCGCTACAATAAATTCAATTAAACATAACTAATTTGCTTTCTTTGTAATCAAATATGAAGCTGGGAAGTGTTCAAGTACTATTGATATCCTCGAGAAGCTCCAAGAAGAATATTGTGATGTAATTTATCATGATAATGATAATATTGTCATACTGTCCAGCTCCATTTAGGCCAGGGGTGTCCAATCTTCTCCACAAAGGGCCGGTGTGGCTGCAGGTTTTCACTCAAAATGAGCTGAATCACACCTGATTCCAGTGGTTTAATCAGTTCCTCTTAGGCGTCAAGCATTTGATAATGTGATCTCCTTCTTTGTTGGAATGAAAACCTGCAGCCATACCAGCCCTTTGCGGATAAGATTGGATATCCCTGACTTAGGCGTAATCTGGTTCTGGGAAACCAGCCTGAGGATTTTTAAAAAGCAGGCAAAACAATAAAAATGGACCTAAATGAGCATTAATAAATCATTCATAGACTCCAAAATGCTTTACTAGACAAAGCCTTAAAAAAAAAGACATTAGTTTACAAAAAAGATAAATATAAGTTTCCATTAGGCTCAGTTTCTTACTGTAACAGAAAGCAGTAGGAGCATTGTCATCATGCAAATGACCTACTAATCACTGCAGATACACTGAAAAGTTTTTATCAGTTTATTTAATGTTTAATCAAATTTAACAAAACAACCATGATAGCCCATTTAATCTCAGGTCTAGATCTGTGCTAAAGTGTATGCACTCTTACCCCTCTGTGTACTCCGCCTGAAGGAGCCCTAAATAAGCCTCCCACTTGTTGCCCACAATCTTCCCGCAGGTGAAACAGCGCACTGGGATAATCATCCTGAAGAGAATATCTAGAAAGCAGCTGAAAGCAGAAACAAGCTGATTAGAAACATGCTTTTCATGTGTTTTCTGCTGTGTTTCAGCAGCTTCTGAAGCACCATATATATACACATACACACACACACATACGATAGATAGTAGTACTAACTAACTTCAGTATTTTTAAAACTATTTCATGTAACAACTTTTAGAGGTGGATGTCTGGTTCCTATCACCACCACTGTGAACAATTCTGGATCGGCAAGTTTCTCTAAAACAGAGCGTTTCACACCAAACCATTCTAAATGACTTTGTTCACATCTTAACTGATTAATGACGCATTTTCGGACATTCGACAAAGAATATATTTTGATATACATCGCGTTACGCAGTTTAAACAAATGATTACTTTTTTTAATCGTTATATAACAATTTACACGCTTTTAACTGTTATGATTATCATTAGACGAGGCTGGAGAAGTCCTTCTCCTTCTCCTTCTTCTTCTTCTTCTTCGTCGTCTTCCTCCTGTTCTTATTAAATTTAAGGTAGAACGGATAACTAAAGCTGATGCTGCCACATGCGGATATTACAGCTCGATTAGTGGCCAACTAGTTCACTGTCTAACCACATTTAACACCTACATAGAACACTGACCTGCCTGGATTGCGGTTAAGAGTGTTTTCATTAAATAAAATTGTGTAAAATTCGTGAATATTTGTAAATATTTACCCGCGAGCGAATCCAACACGCAACCAAGCGCTTAACCCCCGCTGTGTTCCGCTGAAACTGATCCGGACTGAAACGGGCTACAGGAAATAAACAGTTCCCCGCAACAAAGATATCAACGACCAATACTAATGCTGCTAATACTACTACTACTACTACTACTACTACTACTACTACTACTACTACTATAATAATAATAATAATAATATATTTCATGATAAGATATTTCATGAACACGCTACAAAATAATTTGTTTATATTTAAGAGCATATCACTAATTACTTTTATTATAACTATGCTAATACGTACTATTGGCATATAATATATTGCTATTTTCTAGCAATAAATATTGTTTCTTTTATTTTTACACCTCATATGTAAAATCAATTTCTAAATATTAACATTTTTAATAATACCTTAATATTAAGAAATTCCTGACTGAGGTTCTGATTTAAAAAAAATAATTATTATTATTATTTCCAAATATTTATAATTACTTATATTTATTATAGTTATTCAGGCTGCTAGATTGTCTGCCAGTTTTAGCATACATTAAAATTTCAGTAGTATGTCTTTTCACTGACATTATTTAATTATTTTAGTCTAGTTTCGCAAGATCCTATGAGTTAAGAGTGGCTTTCTGGTCTGACACACACAATACACTTTTTTTTTTTAAATGTGAATTATGGGAGTATAAGTATATACATTTGTCACAATATGATCTTATGATCTATAGTTTGGATAACTGGGGAACAAAATGAGAGATAAAAATAACAGGAGCAATCTGAGAAAATCTGGTTTTTAGTCCTTTAATAAGCTCAACAGTTCACAAGAGAGCCATTTCATTTATACATTACAGAGGGAACAGTGGGGGTGGGTGAGTGGACAAACGCGGCTGGAAAAGCTGCTGTCAGGAGAAGAAATAAAATCAATAACAATCAGCAGGTATTCATATAATTATCTCCATCATCAGAGCCAGAATCTTTACTGTCCACCATTTATCAGCTTTTTAAAGCTTTTCATCCTGTAATGTCAGCTCTATCAGTCTCAGCTACGGAGTGCTATCAGTATTATTGCATTACATACGCACTTGAGGGAAAAGGAAAAATCTTATTGTCTGTAAGAACTACTGACGTGACTAATCTGTTTGTTTCGTGCATTTTTTAGTGTTTCTTTTGGACGATGACCATTTTAGCACAGCCATCCTACTGAGACTGATTCCATATGAAAGTGAATTGCATTCCAAAACTGCTAAAAAATGTGTAAAATGTGATTATTAGTGTGTTCTTTAGTAATTCATGCTATCCAGGGTGTTAAACATTGAGCAAATGGACAGAATGTATATATGGAAATGAGAGCAGTGACTTAAATTTGTTAGAATAATGACTAGACTGCTTAAGAAATCAGTTAATATTACACTTTTTCTCTCAGTCTGGTCAGTAGTAATAGACAGCATGTGCTACAAGCAGACAGACAGATTAAAATATTCTGTAATATCCTAAAATCTGTACACACATTCCCATTTCTGTAATATATGCCTTTCATTTCATGTTTTGTGTTCATTTACAATGACTGAAAATAATAAATAATTAATCCATTGCAGACAACAAACTATAAGAAAAGTGATGATAATGATCAAATCAATCTTTAACGGGCACAAGAACATATACACACACACACACACACGTATTTGATAAATATAACAGATATATGATCATATTTTCCTCTGCATTTTGCATCCATGTGAAATCTGTATGCTGCAATCTCTTTATAAGTTCCTCTATCTGTGCAATACATCCACATACAAAATAGTATTATAAACTCTTAAAATAAAGGTTCCACAGTGTTCTTTGCAGTAGAATGGGCTCTAATGACATAGAACCACTTTTGTTACCCTGAAGAACCATGTTGGAAACAGATATTTGGAGGTTTATGAATGTTTAAAGAGTCTTCACACAATGTAAATTAATTTAAAGGTTCTTTCTAGAACCTTTACAATATGTGGTGGTTCTTTAAACTTTGAAAAAAGGTTCTTCACAGTCACTTTTCTCATTTACAAAAATGAGCCTCTGAAGAAAGATCCATTTAAAAGGTTCTTTAGGGAACCAAAATTTTTTTCTATGGCAATGTGCAAAGAATCCTTTTCAGTACCTGTATTTTCAAAAGTACCTGAAATTATTATAAATGTTCCATTTATATTTTGAAATAAATTAACAAAATATAACAATATTTCATTTTCACAAGGGCATACAGTCCCAAATCAACTTTCAATAAACGTATATTTATTTATGTGTGTATATGTGTGTGTGTACATACACACACACACACACACACACACACACACACACACACATATATATATATATATATGTTTTTTTTTCATTTGCCAGATCACATTATGACTGTAAATATTACATCTTTGTCATAAAACCAAATATATACCTGAACCGTGCCTGTCTGTGATGGTGTCACCGACTAATGAGACCATAAAACTAAACAGAAATATCATACGGTAATATTGCACTTTATTTTAAGCTTAATTAACACCTACATCCTCAGTGTAACAGAGTTAATGCTGACATTTATAACAGAGGACTTTTATTCTAGAAGGATGTCAGAGATGGCAGCTGTGATGAGTCTTGGTCAGGAGGAAATGCTGTTAGATAAAACTGTGTTTGTGTTATCTGTGTTTATCGTGTCTACGTGATTGTGCGGCGGCCACATTTGCGACTGAATAAGCCTCAAGCAAAGCTAGCTACTAATGGCTATTGCTGTGGTCACTCCTAGCATCAGAATATCAAAGCAGCGCTTGAAAATGAAAAGCACAATAGCTCCCCACCTCATATAGTTCAATTCATATAGATATTTACATACATATATAAGCAGTAAGTACAGATGTATATGTAAATAAAGCAATGCGCTGACCTTACTTGACTGAGTTGTGCACATTTCCACATAAATAATGAATTGAATGTATTACATCGACACAATTATTGCCAAAATTGTGTTGATTTCAGGGGGAATCCTTCAATCTTCCTAGGTTCAGTGACAACAATACGTGTCTGGTGGTATTTACTAAGTACTGTACTGTAGCTATTTCATTGATTAGGGCTTCAGGAGCTGCACTGAAGGCCTTAAATGGACATGCCAGCCAAAATAAAAGCGTAACCATCACTACTATCTGATGTAAACTTTCCTACTTGTCTTCACAGTTGCCGCAGTAGTCTCTAGGGTGAGATCAAGTTTAAAGACTTCTGATGTATCTTGAAGGTGGGAAACAGGGGCTTTGATGAATACATGAGGGCTGTTAGCCAGATAGCTAACTTTACATGCTGCAGTGCCATGTTTCTACAAAGTATTTGCACCATTTCTTTCATATTTTGTGATGCATGCTGGGTATTGTAGTGAGAATCTGGGCAAGGGCAGAAAACTGATGGAAGAAAACACAAAAACGATACATACATCTTATGAGGCTAAGGTGCTGAGTGTTGTGCTACAGAATAAAAAATAACTTATGCTACTGCTAATGTTAACATGGAATTCCTCTTTAAGGTTCTAGATCTGTCACTGACTGAATATGAGTCATAGTCTAAGTAGGTTTGTGTTGGCTGTTAGGAATGGAAAACAGTGGCAGCAGCTCTATGCAGGACTCTTTACTGAAAGAGTCACTGTAAAACTGCTACAGTTCAGATATATGTTAATTACTGTTACAAGCTTCTAATAAAACATAGAATGTCTTTTACAAGCTTTAAATGTGCATGTTTAATCTAGAACGGCCAAAAAAATTCCTGTGCACTAGCATTAGCTTAGCGCTAATACACAACATTACAAATCCCATATGCTAGCATTATCATAGCAGGTTTTTTTCACATTTTCTGACAGGGTTTGGACATTTATGCCCTGAACTAAAGTCCAAACTCTAATAATCACGGTTCTTCACTGTCATCTGGAAATGATGTGCACATTTCGGTCAAGTAAACTCAGTGGATTACTTTATATATAAATTAGTAATAAACTCAAACTCCACCCTTCTGATAGTCTGTGACCCATTCACTCATCAACCAATCACTCGACAGCATCAGTTTTTCTTGGCTAATAAGATCACGCCCACCAATATGGCTCCAAGGGCGACGATGGCCCCCCCGATGATGAAAGGCTTCAAGTTCTCCAGCACTTCACACCCGAATCCTGTTCCCTCACCCCCCTCCTGCGCCCCCTCCTGGCTGTTCGCTCCATCTTCTGCTGGTTTCTCTGGTTCAGTGGACTGGGCCGGCTCTGCGGGGATGGGGTCCGGTTTAGGAGGCGCCGGGTCTTTCTTCTCTGCCTTCGGAGCCGCCTTCGACCCACATTTAGCCTTCGCTTCCATGTGGAGTGTCAGAAATCACAGAGAGCCGACCAAGGTGGATCTTTTATTCAGCGTCCCAGGATGTTTCTGCAAAGAGAGAGAGAGAGAGGAAGGTAGAGAGAGTGAGTGAGAAAGAGTAAGTAGAGAAAGAGTAGTGAGAGAGGGTGAGAGAGCATAAAGAGAGAAGAGAGGAGAAAGTGTGTGAGAGAGAGACAGAGACAGAGAGAAAGAGAGAGACAGAGAGAGAGAGTGGACAAGGAGGAGGAGGAAGGTAGAGAAAGAAAGAGAGTGAGAGGGAGGAGGAGGCGGAAGGTAGAGAGTGAGAGAAAGAGAGAGAGAGGAGGAAGGTAAAGAAAATTAGAAAGTGGAGAAAGGTATGAAGATAGAGAGAGGTGGAGAGAGAGAGAGGAGGAAGGTAAAGAAAATGAGAAAGAGAAAGAGGAGAAAGGTATAAAGGTAGAGAGAGGGGGAGAGAGAGAAGAAAGGTAAAGAGAGAAGAGAGAGGAAGGAAAGGAAGGTATGAGGGTGTAGTGAGAGAGGGGAAAGTATGACAGTATAAAGGTAAAGTGAGAGAGAGAGAACGAGAGAGACAAAGACAGAGAACATGAAGGTATTGAGGGGAAGGTATATAGGAATAAAGAGAGACAGAGAGGGAGTATAAAGTGGGCAAGTTTGAGGGTATTACGAAAGAGTGAAGGGGATATGAAGGTATAAAGAGAGAGAGAGAGAGAGAATGAGCAATAGAAAATTAAGGTATGGGGAGAGAGAGAGAGAGAGAGAGAGAGAGAGAGAGAGAGATAGAAAATTAAGGTACAGGGGGGGAGAGGGAGAGAGAGAGAGAGAGAGAGAGAGATAGAAAATTAAAGTATAGAGGGGGAGAGAGAGAGAGAGAGAGAGTTAGAAAATTAAGGTATAGAGGGGGGGGAGAGAGAGAGAGAGAGAGAGAGAGAGAGAGAGAGAGAGAGAGAGAGAGAGAGAGAGAGATTTTTAGTTGCTTTAACTGTTGTTGCCAAACACACAGATGAGTTCATGCGTGAGATCCAGCAGATCACTGAGAAAGGCAGAAACCTCAGCTCTGCTCAACTTTACTGTCACCTGACACATGCAGAAGCTCATAAGGGGAACAGAATACAGCTGTTAGCTCCACTATTATTGCACAGCCTCACTCTCACACAAAGGACAGGGTTATTTACCGACGCAACGCAGTGCAGTACAGACAGAACACAGTGCTGTTTCCACTGGACAGATGGACTTTTTTACCCCCCACTTTCAAACTGCCCTAGGGGTTTTGTGTGAAATCTCTAAATAGTGCAGATCTGCTCTTTACTGCCCAACTATCTTAGTCCAGATGATAGAAAGAGAATTATAGAATAATATACATCTAAAGTAGAACTATACCAGTGGCATCTGGATCAGTGGAAAACACCCATTTCTACTGATACTCTACCCCCCATTTCTATGGTTACACTACTTCCATTTCCATGGTTACACTACCCCTGTTTCCTTGGTTACATTACACTTGTTTCCATGGTTACACTACACCCATTTCTATGGTTACATTACACCGTTTCAATGGTTACACTATACCCATTTCCATGGTTACACATAACTCATTTCCATGGTTACACTACACCCATTTCTATGGTTACATTACACCGTTTCAATGGTTACACTATACACATTTCCATGGTTACACTACACACATTTCAATGGTTACACTACACCTGTTTCCATTGTTACGTTACACCCATTTCCTTTATTATGCCACACATTTTTCCATGACTACACTACACCCATATCCATGGTTAGCCTACACCCATGTCTGTGATTACACTAAACCCATGCCTACAGTTATACTGCAATTTCAGTGAGTTTGCTTTTTTTCTCTATCTCTATTTTCTTGGTAACACCAGAACTCCCATTCATAACTTTCATTTCTGTGGTTATACTAGAACTCCACTCATTTCCATGGTTACACTATATTTACTTTCTTGATTACGCTACACCTGTTTCCATGGTTACACCATACACTGTCCATGGTAACACTAGGTCAACACACATTTCCATGGTTACATTTCTAGGTCTACATCCACTGAGCAGATTAAGAATTCATAAAACCAACATCACGCTTCCAACTTCATGTAACTTTCCTGATCCTCACACTTCTGGAACAAAACAATGCCCTTGTCCAGATTAAACAGCAACTCAGTCAGTGAGTGTCTCTAAAATATCCTCACTCAGAGAGACTGTGACCTTGAAAAAGCAATAAAGTTCACTGCACACATAAAGCTGTGACGTGCAGTATTGTGTGTTTTTGTATTGGGGTTTTAGCCAAAGGGCAGCGGCCAGACTCTCAGCACAACATCCGGCAGAGCTGCCTGGTGGGAAAACGCATCTATCTGTGTGTGTGTGTGTGTGTGTGTGTGTGTGTGTGTGTGTGTGTGTGTGTGTGTGTGTGTATGTGGGCGTATGTATATGCAGTTATAAAGCAGACCACTGACAGAGGCAGACACAGAGAGCCTTTTGCCCCTCGACGCTCACACTCACACAGTAGCGCCTTATGCGTCACCCAAATTGTACAGCACGAGACAAAGACATGCCTTGTAGTTCAAGAATTCACAAGTGGTTCCTACAGTCTCTCTATCTTTTTTTCTCTCTCTCTCTCTCTCTCTCTCTCTCTCTCTAAAATTGCATGAGTCATGTGCTGCAAGTGGAGGAGAAGGAGGAGGAGGGGGGGGAGGAGGAGGAGGGGGAGGAGGAGGAGGGGAGGAGAGGAGGGGGGAGGGGAGGCCCAAAAATGAGGGAACGAGGGAATAAGTCAGTAAAAAGATTGTATTTTTACTACTTCATGACTTTTTGCAGTTTTATAAGTAAATTTTAATCATTTCTTGAATTTATTCAATTAATTTGTTTCTATAGTAAATCTTTATTGATGATAATGTCAATGGACATACATTGAACAGCTTTGGCAAGATTTTACAATGAGGATAATTATTGTTATCATACGTTTATAATTAAGTTCAAGATCATATTATTATTATTATTATTATTATTATTACTTGATTTGTATTCCAAATGAATTCCAAATGAATGAATTATTGAACATACAGTGCACTATTTCAGTGTACAAGCCATTATTTCATGATCCACGTAGTGCACTACACAGTGAATAAAGAGACTAATTGGGACACAGCCATTCAGATTCCGAGAGAAAAGTGGAAAAGCAAGAAAGACGGAAAGCAGGAGCCAGTAAAAATGGAGAGGATGGGTGGCTGAAATAGCTTTAGCACTATAGGCCTCAGCCACAGGACCCCTTATCCTCCTCCAGCAGACACAGCAACATGAATAAAACAGCATGCACACAGCTTACCTGCTTCTCTCTGCTGCTTTATTCCTCCACAGACTCTGTGCTGAGCTCAGAGGATTGAGTGAGAGACAGAGTGAGGGAGAGACTGAAAAGCAAGGCCCAAAAGTGTGCAGACAGGCCTCTGGGTTCGACCTCAAGGAGAAACAGAGGAAGAAGGGAAGTGGAGTGATGGAGGATGCAGCAGTCAGGGAGTGGAGGACAGAACGGAGGGCTGTACCACTCTGGCTCTAAGCGGAGGGGGAGAGTGGTTATACTGGACTGGGAGTCATGCCCAGTGTGTGGATGTGCTTGTTTGTGTACATTTTCAGTACATTGATTCATATGGGACATATTATTATGATGAACGTAGCGAAAATGTGAACTGAAAGAGCAGAACTGTTTCTTTTTTGGTTTCTGAGGTTAAGATTAGGGTTAGATTCAGGGTTAGGCTTAAAAATCCTCATTACATTTAGAGACATATTTAAAACAAATGGGACATTTTATTATTACATAGAGATCATTACATATATACTTTCATATATAAATAACACAAATGGGACAAATAATTTTAACAGGGAGGTACTCACACGTGTACATAATACATATATGGTACATTATTATCACATCTAGCTACTTACATATAGCACATATAGGACATGTCAGTATTACATTTAGCTGCTTTCATATATTTATATAACACATATGAGAAATTATTATCACATATAGCTACTTACGTATGTATAACACACATGGGACATGATACATGTAGATACTTTTATACATATAACACAAATGGGACATACTATTGTTAGATATAGATAGTAAGATATAAATTATATATATGGAGCATATTATATTACAAATAGATACATATATTTAATACATTGAACATATGTATGCCCCCATGTTCAGACACAGTATAAAAACAAGTGTATTATAAATATGGGACATTATTACATTTAGCTGTTTACACATATAAAACATATGGTACATGTATTTATCACATACAGAGACTTACCCATATTTAATACATATCTCTGCTATTGGAGCAAAAACCTCGGATCTTCATTTTTCTCGTTTTTAATATAATTTGAAAATGCCTGTTGCCCTTTACTTTGTAAGTAAATTATATGATGAATGGGCCAAAAGAAACGGCACAAAACAACTTGGAAAAAATTCTGGTTCCACTGACATACATTAAAAGTAAAGTGTGTTTTTTCCTTCTCCTGTAAAGTTACCGTTTTGGAGATATGATGTTTTGTTGCGACAGCAGCGATATGGAACATCTGTATGCCTCCATGTCTCGACACAGTATAAAAACAAACATGAGTGTGTGAGGCTGTTGAGTGATCGTGGGTGTTGCATTTGAAAAACAGACTACAAAGATCTATTTTAGACTTTAATTTGCAGTTGTAACGGCTTGTTAACTCTTCGGCAGTGTATTGGCTGGTAAAAAATACATTGTGGGTGTTGCATGAAAAAAAGGAATTTTCTCTGCATGAGCTGAACATAATAATGCTGAAAGAAAGGGACAGAGCAGGTTGTTTATTTTGTGATATTGGTAGAGAAAGCATAAAGCACTGTTTTGTATGACAACAAATTATATTTAAATTCTTATCTGTCCTATATAACAATAATAATAATAATAATAATAATAATAATAGGAATAATAAAATCCACAGGCACAAATATATTCAGTGTTTTACAGTCTGCGCTGCACTAATTCCAATTAATCGGGCCTAATTATGCTCACTTTGTGATGAAACATATAGTTAGTCAGTGCTGTTAAAGTCCTGCCGATATCTATTATATGCTCAGAAAAGCGTTTTGTGACTTATCATGATAACACTAATGTATCGTCATATTGTCCAACTCTCACAATAAAGCTTGATTTGATTTCATTTGATTTCACTAAACTTCTGGTGATAAACACCCTCTGAGAATCTTTTATCTCCTAAGCCAGGGGTCCACAACATGCAGTTTTTTTACTGCCCTGTTGCGGCTCCACAGCAGAGTTAGATTTGTAGCTAAAAATAAAATAATCCTCCTTTGCAGTAAAATAAAGCTCTGCTGATCGTTCAAAAACAGTTTTAACAATAAATGATCTTAAACTCTGGAGTTAATGTAGAACTGCTAATTCACCCTTAAACCCTGAAGGTTGGTGCACAGACTGCTGGTCACCATAGCAACACACACAGCAATCTCGCCTAGCTAGTAGCTAACGAAAAGGCAAAGAGCAAGATTTAATATGAACATTGATAATTTGGAGACAAACTGACTTGTTTGCATTTATAATCTCTCCAGCTGGGTTCCTGATATGTTTAATCTGCAACAAGAAACTGTCAGAAACTAAAAAGTTGCAAAACTGAAGTCAGCTTCTCGTTCACCAGCTTCTTGTTCTAATTTTCCTGTTCCACCTTAAATGGTGCAGTAATTACATTATTTTAAGGTAGAACTGGAAAATTCAAACAAGAACAAGAAGCTGGAGAATGAGAAGCGACTTCAGCCTCAGGAAAAAGTCAAACATTGAGAGACATTTTACAAGAAACTGTTCTACTTTTGCGGAAAAGTTTCCTGCTTAGATGGAGAAAAGCGACTATAGCTGAGCTAAAGCTTGAAGCAGAGCAAAGTAAGTCTGCGATTTCGTTTATATTTTTTAGCCTATACTAGGACATTAGCACATACTGAGAGCAGCCAAAATGGTAAAATGGACATAAAATGTTGTGGCTCCCAAGGTGGTTTGATTTTTGTTGAAAGTACAAAATGGCGTAACATTTGGGTTGCGACTCCTGGCCTACACAAACATGTTTAAGTGCATTTTTGCTTTTGCAAAGTCACATTCAACTTTATTATTGTTCCTTCTCACCACAGGTGTGTCTGTGTGTGTGTGTGTTGAATAAGAGACAAAATATGGTTTCCCCAGGACACTGCTCCAGTTAACACTGAACTGCAGCAGACAACAGTACAAACAGACAATAAAAAACAATGAACATAGATAATAAACGATATAAAATAATCTACAATAAATTACACAATCGTACAACAGTGTGCACAGCAGAGTGGGGAAAACAAAACATCTGCTAGTATTTAGCAGCAGTGAGTGTCCGTACACAAGGGTGGAGGAGTGATGAATATTTTGTGGTTTGCAAATGACATGTTGTTGTTGTTTCTCTGAGTGTAAATAAGTGAGAACATTCTTCTGTACATTTTACTACACAGTTACTGTTTATTTACTTAATTTAATGTTTATATTATATATTATATATTATATTTAATTTATATTGGGAAAAAAATTGTGGCCTGGGCTAAAGTTTTGCATACAACTGAACAGGATGATGCTGCACACGGATGGAGAAATAAACTGGAACAGCAGAAAGTTCTGTTTTTATAACACAAAAAATAAATACATCTTCATCCACTATCAGGACAAGGTGCCCCCCTATGTGATGTAAGAAGGCCCCGTGTTTGGGGGACTTCTGACCCCAAAGGTCTAAATTTATACTTTCACTTAAAATTCCTCCCAAAATCAAACATGCTGTCTTCACACCCTCCATAATCATATATTTTATTAACTTAATATAAATGCTTAGATCACTATTACATAAGGACAAAAATTACCCCAAAAAGTACCCAGGACTTTCATCTAGATGAAATTTCAGAATTAATAAGACCATAGACATTCAGTAAATGTTTTGGCTGTATCATTTGATCAGGAGAGAAAATAAGGAGGGGGGGTATTACCCTGGGGGTAAGTCACTGGCACCGTCAATACTTTTTTTTAATGTTCCCTCGCCCACTTCAGCTCGGCTGTGCGTCACACCTACACTGGACATGTGGCGACTCAAACAGCACAAACTCGCCCTTGGCAGGTTAGCGTCAGTGAACTAATCAGCTAGCCATGCAAACTTTGCAATGCAAAATTTTTTAAGAGTTTGCAAATAACGTACATAACATTTGTGAACACTTGTTTTGTCTAGCTGTAAACTTTGGTGTAGTGCATTTCTTTTTGTTGTTGTTGTTATCCATTAGCATGTTAACTAGCCAGCTATCAGAGTAAATTATCGCAGTCATGTACAACAGATGGACCAGTTTGCAACCTAAAGCCCAGCAATTTAAGGCAGTTTAGTGTTATGGCTTATAAACAACTTTATTATATATAATTATTATAATATAATTATTATTAGGTTTGAAAAGGGAAATTAATGAGATTAGCTGCTAAAGTCGACACGTGAACCTCTAAACAATACAATAAACACAGTGCGGACAATACAGTGCAATAAATATGAAAGACTTTCAATAAATACAAACACAGAACACACAGTACACAGTACTGTAGACTGTGCAAAGCAGGATGTAACATACTATTACATATTAGCAGACAGCCTAGCATATATGAACCTAGTATTCACTGAGGTAGCAACCAGAACAGTAATGGAATACAGTATTTGATTGACCAGATTTATGAATTATATTAAGTATTTCAGTGTGAAATGCAATAATTATATTTAACCACAGTACCTCAGACATAATCTGGAATATAATTAAGTATATATCCACGATAAAAGGAAAGCGTATTGGCATAACTTATCACCATAACAGTAAAATATTGGGTCATATTAGGTCATATTGCCCCCCCCCAAAAAAAAATGAATTATCCCTCTTTTATTTTGAAACCCGGGAAATGACGCCACTCCAACCCCCACTCCCGCCCCCCCCCAATCCCTCCCTCCGGGTCCGCGCGCCGGTGACGCAGGCAGCGAGCGAATGTACCGCGAGGGAGGGGCTCAGCGGGGAGGGAAGGATAACGTCACTGCGTAAAAAGCGCAGCGGCGTGAGGCGCAACGGGACACAGTGCGGATCCTAGCGCTGAGAATACAGGCGTGCAGGCTATAAATACAAATAAATAAATAAATAAATAAAGGAGGAGTGTGAGGGTACACCAGAGAGAATACAGCACACACACACGCACACGCTCTCTCGGCTCGCTCGGTGGGGTCTGCTGTCGGTCCACACACACACTCTCTCTCAGGGCTGGGCTTTTTTCCACGCAGGCTATGCGGAGGCTCTCGGTGGCAGTAAAAGGGGGAATGGGGTGGTGCTCTTTGCCCCGACAGCTCCAGCTGCTCCGGGTGGCATGAAGCGACAGTTATCTGGTGAAGGAGAAGAGGAAAAAAGGAAAAGGAGGAGGAGAAGAAAAATATCAACGCCGTTTGGGACGCAGCGGCTCCACTGACGCCTCACGCACACTGAGCCGGATCTCTCTCTCTCTCTCTCTCTCTCACGCTCTCTCTCTGGGCGTGTTGGTGCGTGCGCGCGCGTGCGTGTGCTTTAGGGTGGGGTGGGGGGGTCTGTATACTGTATAAGGGACGGCAGAAGGCCCTGTGAGTGTGTGTGAGCGTGTGTGCAGGGTGTTCAGGTTAGGGTTTGGATCCGTGGTCCCGTTTTTGGATTCGTGGAGGATGGGAGAGCGCGAGGAACAGGCAAAGCACGAGGGGCTGTGGAAGACTCCCACCTAATACAGGTAAACATGGCATTTTGAGGTTTATTTCTTTATTATTACTCTTGGTGTCGTCGAGGATGCTGGAGTACACGGTGCACATCAGCTGCTAGAGGAGTGTCAGTGCTCATTCAGTGAGAGAGAATGGGAGAGAGACATAGAGGGATAGGATGAGAGAGAGAGAGGAGGGGGGGGGGTGTTAATGCATACTGATATACTCTGAGCAGGCCTTTCATTCACAGGTGTTTTATTTATTGGTCATTCGGTGTCTATGTCTATGTTTCCAACACGCAAATTAAGCCTAGGACTAGACTAAATAGGATTTTAATTGTGACATAGCTGTATAGTCCAAGACTAAGCCTAGTCATTCTTCATCAAAGCAGCCCTTAGAGTTTATATGAGAAATAGGGATGGAGAGAGAGACATACATAGATGCAGAGAGAGAGAGAGAGGAAGGGGACACGTACTGATATACACTGAAAGCTGTCAAGTCTTTCATTCACGTTATTGGTCATTTGTAAAAGTATGTCTATGGGAGAGTGCATTGATCATTTAGGGCTGGTTGTCAACACCCAGATTAAGCCTATGCTTAGACTGAAGACGGAGAGTAAGGGGATGCATACTGATATACTCTAATAGCAGTCCAGTTCTGAGCGAGCCTTTCATTCACAGGTGTCATTGGTCATTTGAGGTCTATGTGTATGTCTATGGGAGAGTGCACTGATCATTTAGGGCTGGTGTCCAACACCCAGATTAAACCTAAGACTAGACTAAATAGGAATTTAATTGTGGCATTGCTGTTTAGTCCAAGACTAAGCCTAGTCTTTTTTCATCAAAGCGGCCCTTAAAGTTTATTTGAGGGATAAAGACGGGGAGAGAGACAAAGATAGATGGATAGAGAGAGAGGGGAAGGGGATGCATGCTGATATACACTGAAAGCTGTCCAGTCTTTCATTTACGTTATAGGTCATTTGTAAATGTATGTCTATGGCAGAGTGCATTGATTATTTAGGGCTGGTGTCCAACACCCAAATTAGACCTAAGACCAGACTAAATAGGATTTTAATTGTGCCGTAGCTGTTTAGTTCAAGACTACACCAAGTTTTTGTACATCAAAGAAGCGCTTTGAGTTTATTTGAGGTATATAAATGGGGAGAGAGTGATGGATAGATGAATAGAGAGAGGGAAAGGGGGCGCATACTGATATACTTTTATAGCTGTCCAGTTCTGAGTGAGTCTCTCATTTACAGACGTTTTATTGGTCATTTCGGGGGTCTGTGTTTACGTCTATGGAAAAGTGTATTTATCATTGAGACTAAAACAGGTTGTTGATGTAGCTGTTTAAGCTTAGTCCTTCTTCATGAAAGCCGCCCTTAGAGTATATATGAGGGACAGAGACGGGGCGAGAGACATGTATAGAGAAAGAGAGGGAGAAAGAGGATGCATACTGAGATATGCTGATAGCTGTCCAGTCTTCGTCACATGTCATTAGTCATTTGGAGTCTATAAGTTTGTCTATGGGACAGTGCATTGATCACACAGGTCCAGTTTTTAAGACCCAGATTTTGCCAAAGCCTAAACGAAATAAGATTGTAATTGTAACATAGATGTTTAGTCCAAGACTAAGCTTAGTCTGTCTTCATGAAAGCAGTCCCTAGACTTTATGTGAGGGTAGAGATGGGGAGAGAGACATAGATAGATAGATGGATAGAGAGAGAGAAAGGGAAGGGTATGCATGCTGATATACGCTAAAAGACATCCAGGCTTTCATTCATGCCATTGGTACTTTGTAAATGTATGTCTATGGTAAAGTGCATTGATTATTTAGGGCTGGTTTCCAACACCCAGATTAAGCCTTAAGCCTAAGACCTATATTAAGCCTAATTACTACAGATAGAGAGGAAGGGGATGCATACTGACACACTCCGATAGCTGTCCAGCTCTGAGCAAGCCTTTCATTCATGTCATTGGTCATTTGTGAATGTATGTCTATAGGAAAGTGCATTTATTATGTAGACTAAATGGGATTGTTCATTTTGAAGCACAACTGATATAGCTGAAAGCAGCCCTTAGAGTTGGTCTGAAAGATAGAGATGGGTAGAGAGAGAGAGGAAGGGGATGCATACTGATTTATGCTGATAGCTGTCCAGTTCTAAGCAAGCCTTTCATTCACAGGTGACACTGGTCATTTGAGGTCTTTGTGTATGATTGTGGGAAAGTGGATTGATCGTTTAGGCCCAGTTTCCAAGACCAGGATTAATCCTAGACTAAATGTGATTATTAATAGTGGAACACCACTGATACTGCTGCTTAGTCAAAAACTAAACCTAGTCTTTTTTCATGAAGCCCTTAGAGTTTATATGAAAGATACAGATGGGGAAGAGACAAATAGATGGATAGATAGATACAGACAGACAAAAAGGGAGGAATGAGACACATACTGATAGATTTAGATAGCTGACCAGTTCTGAGTGAACCTTCCATTCACTGTGTGTATATGGCAAAAATATTATATCATGATGCTTCTAGACATTTTCACAATACATGATATGCATCATAATATTTAGTTTTCTGAGATTTAGTAAGTTTGACTGATATTTCCAATCGATATTTGATGTATTTATTTCCCAGAAGAGCAGAATGTTTAGGTGTTGCTGAGTTTTATTGCACTAAAATATCTATATTTTATTCATTTTCCTGTGTCTGTAATCCAGATGAATGTTACATTTCTCTGTATGCCAATCCAGGCAGTTGTCGTCCCAATTTCCATATTTTCTAAATGTTTATGTATCTGCATCACCAGATATGTACCTGAACATTTTTTGGCGTATCACAATTCTCATATTGGTGCATCCCTAATACTGATACTCTGATAGCTGAGAAGTTCTGAGCAAGCTGTTTATTCTGAGGTCATTTGGAACGCATGTGTGCTGGTCATTTAGGTAAAAGAGAGAGAGAGAGAGGCATAGATGGATAAAGAGACATTGTGATAGTAAGGGATGCATACTGATGTACTCTGGTAGGTCTTTAGTTTTGAGCAAGCTGTCCATTTACAGGGTGTCCCTAAATATTTAGAACATACATGTATGTGTGTAGTGTAGTTGTATATATATGTGTGTGTGTGTGTGTGTGTGTGTGTGTGTGTGTGTGTGTGTGTGAGAGAAAGAGAGAGAGAGAGAGAGAGAGAGAGAGAGAGAGAGAGAGAGAGAGAAGGGTAACTAACGACGCATACTGATGCCTCTTCAGTTCAGAGCAAATCTCTCATTCATTCAGGGGGGTGACAGTGGTCATCTGTGTCAGATAGGGAGAGAGAGAGAGGGAGGAGGGGAGAGAGACATAGATAGGTAGGGAGAGGGAGAGCAAGAGAGAGGATGGATCGATGAAGAGAGCAATAGGAAAGAAGAACGCTAGAGAGAAAGACAGACAGAGAAGGAAAGAAAAAATGGGAAGACTGACATAAAGAGATAGAGAGGGAAAAGTGAAAGATGAGAGATGGATAGAGAGAAAGCAAGGGATAAAGAAATGAGTTAAAGGGGTAGATGTAGATGGGGAAAGAGAGAAAGAAATAGAGAAAGATATAGAGAGACGAGAGAGGGAAAGAATATGAAGACAGAGAAAGACAGAGAATGGATAGATGAAGAGAGCAATAGAAAAAGAGAACACTGGAGAGACAGAAGTAGAGGGGAAAGAGAGAAAGAGATGGAGAAGGAAAGAAAAAGGGAAGACTGACATGAGAGAGAAAAAAGTAAAAGATGAGAAGGATGAATAGAAAGCAAGAGATAAAAGTGAAAGAGGGGGAAGAGAATGAGATGGGGAGGGAAAGAGGGAAAGCTAGATGGAGAAAGTAAGAGATAAAGAAAGAGGAAAAGAAAAGGAGAAGATAGAGATGGAAGAGGAAGAGAACAAGGTAGATGGGGAAAGAGAAAGAAATGCAGAGAATAGTGAGGGAAAGAACCTGAAGATAAAGAGAGAAAGACAAGATAGATGAGAGAGAAATAGTGAGTGGTCAAGAAAAGGGGGATGAGCGAGAGTGAAATAGAGGGAAAGATCGATTATAGAAAGCGAGAGATAAAGAAAAAGAATGAGAATATAGAAATGGAGAGAGAGCAAGAGATGAAGAAAAGGGGGAAGAGAGCGAGATGAAGAGAGTGAAAGAGAAGATAGATGAGAGAAAGAAAAGCTGGATGAGAGAAAGAAAGAGAATGAGAAGACAGAAATGAAGAGAGAGCAAGAGATGAAAAGGGGGAAGAATGAGATGAAAAGAGAAAGATAGATGAGAAAAAGGGGAAAGATAGATGAGAGAAAGAGGGGAAAGTTGGATGAGAGAAAGAGCGAAAGATAAAAAAAAAGAAAAAAGACAGAGAAGATAGAAATGAAGAGTGAGAGATGAAAAGAATGAGATGAGAGAAAGATAGAAAGGGAAAGAGGGAAAGATAGATGAGAAAAAGAGAACATGTTAGCTGGATTGATATATGGAGTTAGAGAGAAAGAGGAGAGAGAGAGCTTACTACAGGACTGGACAATATGACTATATATAAACTTTATTGTGATAAATTATGTTACAGTACAGTATGCTTTTCTGAACATGTGCATAAGTCTGACAAAATATAGTGACATCATGTAAAAATGTCTTTGAAGTATCATGATATTTTAGCCATATCGCCCACCTCTAGGTTCCTCCATACTGATACAGTCCGTTACCCCCCTCATTATTCCAGTATTTAGTCTTTAAGACGTTCAGTTGCTGCAGACGGACTGAAAAAGCCTCCTCAGCTGTCAGCTGTGACCGTCAGACTGCATGTTGACCGTCGCTGTGACGCATGTGGAGCTGCTCCTGCAGCATGTTACAGAATCGGGCAGATGCACAAACACTCAGAAGTGCTGGAGACAGAGACGGATATGCAAAAGCTTTCACACTGACACATTAGCGTTAGCGTCTAGCTTGCGGTTGTGATGTTAGATGGGTTTAATGGAAGTGATGCAGCTTTTCTCCACAGGGACTCAGGAGTGCATTTATGATGATGATAAACTGAATTGATAGGATGGTGTTTTGTTTGAACAGCAGTGTTGGGAGATGGGTTGTTTATACCGGTAGAGCCGTGTTGCTGTCCCAAACACCAGTTTTAGTTTTCGTGGAAGTGACAGAGAACAGAATCTCAGTGTGTGTTGTTTGCTGGGTGCTGTAAACTGTTTAAAATCCACCAAATTTAAATAAATAGTTCAATTAATAGTTCAATTAAATTCAATTCAACTTTTTCATTATACCAATAGTGTAATACCAACAAAACAGTAGTGCAAAGACAGTAGACAAAAGCACATAAACCGAGGGTCGCAAGTCAAATGGTAAGGAGAACCATTTTGTCTTTTCAACAAAAATCAAACCACCTTGGGAGCCACAACATTTTATGTCCATTTTGCCATCTTGGCTGTATATGTCTGTAATATGTCTCAGTATGTGCTGATGTACTAGTATAGGCTAAAAAATATAAACGAAAACAGACTTTCTTTGCTCTGCTTTAAGCTTTAGCTCAGCTATAACTGCTTTTCTCGCATCTCCGACAGGAAACTTTTCTGCAAAAGTAAAATCGTTATTTGTAAAATGTCTCTCAACGTTCAACTTTTTACGAGGCTGAAGTCGCTTCTTATTCGCGGCTTCTACCTTAAATGGTGCCTGAGGTGCCAGAATGTAATTGCTGCACCATTTAAGGTGGAACGGGAGAATTCGAGCGAGCAGCTGGTAAATGAGAAACTGACTTCAGCTTCGCGGCTTTTTAGTGTTTTCTGGTTTCTGGTTGCAGAAACGTATCAGGAAACCAGGAAGCCTGAGCTTTATTTTACTGCAAAGGAGGATTATTTTATTTTTACCTAAAAATCTCATTCTGTTACACGTTGCCGACCCCTGGCCTCAATGTTTTAGCTATGTGTGTGTGTGTATATATATATATATATATATATATATATATATATATATATATATATATATACATACATATATATATATACACACACACACACACACACACACACCACACACACACACACACACACACATCATTGAATATTTCTCCAGTGCTAATAACTTTCTCTTTTTAGTTGTCCGGTGATACCAATATGATTCTAATATGACGAGGCCCTAAACAGAACCCCTCAAAGCAGCACTGTGTAACATTTGGTGATTTAGAGACCTCCCTGGTGCAGCTGAATGCTTTATATTGTCTGTTATGCTTCGTACCCCCACGAATGGATGTATCTGATGGTTGTAAGCAAGTCGACAGAGAATTTAAAGAGAACTCAGTCAAAAGTTGGTAAAGAGCGCATCTTCTGAGGATGATCTGCTAGTGTCATCACATCTTCATCAGTATAATGTTGATTTTGAGATCATTTGGGACCTAAACATCGAGCCGGACCTTCTTTTCAAGCCTGTACATGAGACGTTAGTATGTAAGATGTACAACGTGGTATGAAAAACTCCGACCCGCCTCTGACTTTTAAATGATTATTTCAGGCTTTACAGGGCAACTCGCAGCAGGACACACTCACCATATTTTAGCCTGTTTTTATTCTCCTCACTTGGTAATGATACTTTTTTCAGTGTTACCAAAAAAACATATATAGTGCTGCTTTAAAAGGTCTATTTCCTGGATAGAGAGTAGAGAAGATAATAAGTTTGGAAATCAGCAGACAATCAGTGTATGTCAGTCTGTGGTGCTTTTTCTAGGGAAATGGAGAGCGCGTATCTGATCTACTGTAATTCAGACTGAACTAGACTGGGATGAGGCCCGGTTAGCCTCGCAGCCTCTGGAGAGATTCCTCTGATAATGCTGCATACAACCCCTCCTCACGCTTACTACACCAAACACTTTAATACAAATGATCTTGTTGCAACATCTTACCATATTATTCTCTAAACAGGTTCGTTTAGAGGAAGCAGGGTGTTGAGGATAATTAACTTGAAGCATTAGCACAGAGCTGCTTTGCTTAAACGTGGTTTAAACACCTGCAGGGATTTTTTTACTTAATTGAGTAGTAACAGTGGGAAAATTCCAGTTTCAAAGAAGACGAAGTGTCCCCAAACTTTACACTCCTGTTGAATGGAAAGTAGATCTACACTAAAGTGCATATTTAACTTTACTGTGCTTGTTTGTTTTAGCTGGAACCTCTCATTGTGTAAACAGACATGCTGTGTACATCCAAAAGGAAGTGCCTCCTGTTAGGACTTAGTCATAGGACTTGAGAACTGTCCAATAAGAACCTTATCGTTCCTCCTATTGGGCAGACTTTTTGTTCTTAACGCAGTTAATTTTTTTTTTTACATAGCTTTCCCCTTTTAGCTCAAATGTAATTGATCATATTAAACATAAAATATGCAATTCCAGATAGCAAGAGGCTAGTGGGCCACTGGCTTTTTGCTCAGTGTTTTTGGGTGGCTCACTTGTGGTTAAGCAGAATATTAGACAAAATGCCCTCACAGTCCAATTTACTCATTTTTCCTTTTTTTTTTTCTTCCATTGTTGTTCGTGAATTAGTTAAATAAATAATTTTAACACAAATATCTTAAATAAATCCAGTTCTACAGCTATATCCAGCACAGTGTTTTCAACAAAATCATTTTATATTATGCCTAGTCATCATTAATTTGTTTCTTCTCAATGTTTTGTAATATTTGTCTTAGTTTATTTTCCAAAATGAAAGACTGCTATGTGCATTTAAAACGCAGAGGCGGTGGGGGCGGTGGGGGGGGTGACCTTATTGAGCCAGCAGACTGATATACGCTTGTTGTCTGGGTGTGCTGTAACTTTTGCACAGACCAAATTTTATGTTGTATTCATTTTCCCTCGTACATGAAATTGAGCAAATATACAGTTAGCATTAAAATGTGCAGAAGTGTGTTCTCTGGAGAGGATGTGTTCACTTATTTACACTAAGACATGTTTGGGGTCTGAAGTTTGCTTCTAGTTTTGCACTGGAGTTACGAGGCCAATGTAGCTAACATGTAATGGAAAATGTACCAGCAGTTGGCAGCCATAATGACCCCTGTGGCTGTAACCAGAGAGAAAAAAAAAAAAAATTAAACATAACACAAATTTGCTTTTCTGTGACAGCTGACAACATACTATAGCCAGTACATGGTAATTTATCTGAAGCTTACATTTTACATTACATAAACTTACTGAATACTGAATTATGTAGCACCAAAAAGGGTTCTGGTAGTGTTACGATGTCAAGCTATATAAAAATGATGATATGCTAATTCATCTGAAGCTTACATTTTACAGCTCTAAGCACAGACATACTGAAGTCTGTGGCCTTTGCTAACTCCCAGTGCAATGTTCAGCTTTGTTTACTCTTCTTTACCACAGCCAACTGCTACGCTACCTAGCTAGCTAGGTACTAACTACGACAGCTCAGGCACCAATTAGCATCATGCACACAGCATATGTAGTTCATGTTTATAGATAAAAGTGTGTCATACTGTATCAGAAACCACATAATCAAGTCTATTAGAGATACTGAACACCTCCACACAGGCTTCCAGGTAGCACAAAGCTAATTAGTGGGGTATAAGCTTCCTTTACATGTTTACTTGCTTCATTAGCCTTGTAGCTGCAGTGCTAAAACTAAGCAGCTTAGATAATGTGTGTGTGTGGTATTGTGATGTATATATCATGTATCAAGGGTCAGATGAAAATTTTGTACGTTTGATTTGGCCCTTTAAATTACTCTCTTCTTTTGTACTATGTGTTTTTCTGCAGCCCTCTGGTTGTGGACAGCAGGTGGTCCAGCAGTGTGAAGACAGTGTGCATTTTACTCTTTGTAACAGACACTGGGGGTAAATGAGGAAGTGTAGTGTTGAAAGCGAGTGTGTGCACAATGGTTAAGGTTGGCGTGTTTTGCAACAGCAGTATACGTGTGTGCGGGTGTGTATGCTTTTGGTGGAAACTAGACCACGCCTTTTATAAAAGCAGTGTGTTTTTTTTGGTCTGGTATGCATACCTGCAGCGTCATTGCTATTATCAGCTTTGCTGAATCACTTTTAGGGACAAAAATGACGTCGGCCGTACTTCAGTGAATGCCTGAACAGTGCATACGCCCTGCAGACACATTTAGGCTTAAGCGAAACACAAACTGATGTGTTAAAATATTACCGACTTCTTAGCTCATCATGTAGGAATGCCTGCCTTAGGCTGATGTAGTCATATTTTGATATGTTAACAAAAGTATTCTGAAGTGGAAATTGTGCTACTTTTATAGCTGCACAGTATGCTATTTGTTCATCGTTATCATGATACTGACACCACAGACCACTACCAGTGCACAAATGAGCTTTTAACCAATGACTAAATGATATTTGTTTTCTGTGCTGTGAGCATCTTGACCAATCACAGATTTCTATTTGGGGATTTGGATAAATCAAGACATTTAGATGATCCAATAAATATCATTTTGGCCTAAAATAATTTTAATTAGTTCTTAACTCTCCCTGTAAACACACCCTTGCTAGAGTGATTAAAAGCTTTTTTTTGGAAACAGTAGTTTATTTGGGGAATTTTTTGAACCCTTTTTATGTTTAAAATAGAGCAAAACCATTAAATCCACATAAAAAACATAAAATATCACACTGCAGTCCAGTAGAGGTGGGCGTGATGGCCACATTTATCATTATCATGATGAGTTGTCACAATACAGATCATAGATATTGTTAGTGGCTGTGTTTACATGCAAAGACCTTTGCCAATCCGATTGAATACAGTCAGATTAAGACTGAGGTGTTTATATGCTCACTCTACTCAACAACCTGATGAAAATCTCTGTTTGCCTGCACAATACAAATAATCCGATTCAAAGTTACGCGCATGTGTAGAGCCCCACTTAGTGTAGAAGTTACCTTGACAACGAGCATCACGTGAGCCTAGACAGAGTGAGACGGGCAGCAGTGCATTTACGTGAGTTTTCAGCTGGCGCACTTGTGTTTTTAATTGCTTTAAAATGAGGAAAACATATTTTACTGGTACTTATTAAAGAAGGCAGAGAGGAGGACGTCGTGCTCATAGTTTTTGGTTGTATGTTTTAAATATTTTCCTGCTAGTGTCTGCATCAGCTGGAAAAACTAGTACATGTCATGAAAATGTTATGAAGTATTGTGATATGGGCTGTAACATGATAAAAATAATTCAGTATAATTAATCACATTCTTTTATATAATTAATCAATCACATTTGTCTTATTTGCTCAAATCTGACCCTTTGACAGGTCTGGTTAAAATGAGTGAATAAAGTACAATTATGGCTTAACGGACATCCAGTCAGCCGTTCAAACACTGGGGGGTGGTGGTAGTGTTGTTCACAGGTTCCCTAGAGTTGGCCCAAATCTGCCATTTTTATGATCCATGCATTGTTCTAGTTCTGTACATACTCATCATACACTCAGAAAAGAATATTGTGATGTAATTAATCACAGTAATGACAACATACTGTCATCGTCCACCACCAGCATCCAGTAAAATGATTTTTTTGAGAGCATGCTATTTTGGAGGTTGACCTTGTCCAGCTTAATGCGGCTGACTGTGATGTGACCCATATGATTCTCAGTGCGGTCTGATTTGCAGTGAAGTGGCTCAGTGTGAGCTCTGTCAGAGATTTCCACATCATACACAATCACATCACAGCCAGGGGTAGGCCTGTGCTGAGGTAAAGCTGTGAAAGCCACATCCTGATCGCTGACATATCAAACATGGCATCGAGTCTGCTAATGTGGACAAGCACAGTAAGACGGTGTCAGACAGAATTGTTTTGGCAAAAAGCTACATCTTTTCCCAAAGGCCCAAATCACACATGACTTCTGAAACAAGGGACACAGCCTAATCAGCTTTTAATTGAATGTGCAAAATCGCCCTCAGAAAACCCTCAACGCTGAAGTCAGTGTAGTGAATTATTTTGTTTCAGTTCAGTAGCCAAACTCACACTGACATTGTATGTGCATAAACAAGGATGTTTAAAGCAATCATTTGGTGAAAAATCCAGTCTACATAGTTTTACCCCATGATCAGCAAAGACAGGTCTGGTGTCTGACTTACTTAGTTACTTAGTTGTTCCCACAATGGAAACAGCTCAAATAAACAAGTATTACTTACCACTTCCTAAAGATGTTACTAAAAAGCATCAATTAAACAAACATAATTTGTCGTTGCCCTCTGAAGGTGTTACTAACAAACATCAAATAAGCAAACGTCACTCACTGCCGCCCTCTAAAGGTGTTAACATCAAATAAACAAACGTTACTCGCAGCTGCCCTCTAAAGATGTTAACAAACATCAAATGAGTAAGTGTTACTCACTGCCGCCCCCTAAAGGTGTTACTAACAAACATCAAATAAGCAAACGTTACTCACTGCCACCCTCTAAAGGTGTTAACATCAAATAAACAAACATTACTCGCAGCTGCCCTCTAAAGATGTTAACAAACATCAAATAAGTAAATGTTACTCACTGCCGCCCTCTAAAGGTGTTACTAACAAACATCAAATAAGCAAACGTTATTTATCGCTGCCCTCTAAAGGAGTCATTAACAAACATCTAATAAACAAACGTCACTCACTGTCGCCTTCTAAAGGTGTTAACATCAAACCCATAAACATTACTTGCCGTTGCCCTCTAAAGGCGTCATTAACAAGCACAAAAAAGCAAATGTTGCCACTGCTCTCTAAAAGTGTTACTAACAAACATCAAATAAGCAAACGTTACTCATCGCTGCCCTCTAAAGGCATCGTTAACAAACATCAAATAATGAAACATTATCACCAGTCAGAAGTTAGAACTTTCTGTTGTTGTTGTAAAATCCATCTCAGATGAAAAATTCTCTAAATGAGATCTCCTCTTCATCTCATGTACTTCTCCTAGACACAGTTAGGTCCAGTTTGAAATCAGTGAGACTTTAGCCACTTTCTCATTTCTGAAATTTGTCTCCTGAAAAATAAAACTCAGATTTTCTTATTTTGATCAAAATATTATCACACATGTGGCTTAACTCTTAAGTGTCTAACTCATCTCAGCCCAGTCTCAGCTGAGTAATATCTCCATAAGAAGATCATAAAATCTCATTGTCATCTGTCAGTGCAGAAGGAGAACTCATATTTTTCTCATTCATCACCAGAACTTCGCAGAGTGAAATCAGGGAGGTTTAGGAGAAACAGTTCAGGAATCAGTGATCCTTTATTAATATAATATTGAGATCTGCTTTATTTTTCTGGGACAATTATAAGGAAGATTTTTTTTCCTTTGGGATAATGTGCCTCAATAATTGTGTTTTTAGCTTCTTTATTTACATGTGTTTGCCTCAATCCAATGGAAGAAAATGTACCCTGTTAACAATCTGTTTGTTGCTACATAGACTCTGAAAGTTAAGAACTGTGGGAAATAAATGCTGTCACTTTAAAAATACTGCGATCAGCACAAATAATAGCAATCAGACGATTATTTAATGATTGCAACAGGCCTACACACAAACAAATCATAAGTCTATTAGGGATTACCTAACAGCTCGACATGTTTGGAGCAGAGTATGTGATGATCTAGGCATGCAGCTAGCACCGTGCTACTTGATGCTATATTTACTTGTTCACTACATTAGCCTTGTAGCTCCAGGGCTAAAACTAAAGAAGCCAACTTCAGACACCAAACCTGTTTTTACTGATTGACTACATTTTGTAGTGCTCAGTATTGAATTATTCATAACATTTCTTTGAATTAAGGTTCTGAGTAGGTTGCTGTAGGCCCTGATTGGTATTTTGGGTTACACACAGTCATGTCAGGGTTGCTGTCAGCTTTTCACTGCTGTGCACTGCCTGTATTAGTACGTATTGGTGGTCAAAAGCTTGATATCAGCACTTAGGTGGAGACACGTGGGCGAGTGCTGAAGCACAGCTGTGAATGTTCCACACTGAATTTGGATCCACATCCAGATTCCTTCGCACATCTCAGTCGGTATGATCACGGCTGCATGGGTGCTAAAAGAGTCTTTATCCCAGCTGTGCAATGCAGCGGTTTCTCTGCTCATGTTAAAGCTTTCCATTATCTAACACTTATGACCCACTTTATGAAGAGTTTAATAAGTAGCTGATGAATCAGGTGTGGTAGATGAGGACTGAGATCGAGAGCTGGTGTTATATCCTGTTCTTCACCTTTCATTACGTAACGGCAGACAGGCAGAAAATAACTGATTCCAGTGATTATGCTCAGCTGCTCCTGTTATTAGCTTTAGCTGTGGGTGATGATGGCTATTAGTTGCTGATATCCAGCTTTATTGCTTATGTGGGGTAATGTAATCCTGCTCATATCGACCTTGATTCTGTGAATTACAGATGTCGCTATAAAATTCACGATTGATGGGAAAAGGCTAAAGTGACAGTAAACATCAGAGAAAGAAATATAAAATGGACCAAAGTCAGGTTTCAGCATAGCTGCTACTACTGTTTTTGGCTATGTGACATACTTAAGTCATTTTTTATAGATAACAGGATGTCATACGGTGTCAGAGGCAAGTATGGCATGCTAGCTTCATGATGACCTAGTTGCTTGAACCTTGCATTACTTACTAGCTGCATTAGCCTCATAGCTACAGTGCAAAACTAAAGACAGCAAACATGTCCTGACTTCTTTTGGAGTAAGAGGTAAGGTTATTGTTGAAGTTATCTTTTTGGTAGAATATATTTTGCCCTCTGACCTACTGTAGCTATGGAAACTATGGAAATGTGCTGGCTCCTGGCATTCTACCTACCTACCTAGTAGGGGTGGGAATCGCTAGGCACCTCACGATTCAATTCGATTACGATTCTAAGGGCTGCGATGCGATTTTAAAACGATTATCGATGCATCTTTTTTCTGTACAGGATTTCTATTTTCTCAGTGTGTGAGGACTTGTTATCTTGACAAAGTATTTGTAATGATCTATAATGAATTTACTTCCAATATCTTTTATTAATAAATCAAATGGAAATGATGTGGCAAGTGAACTGGAAGGCTCTCATTCACTGCTCTTGTTTGGAGCACATGAGGCGCTGCTGCCACTCATCTGCGATAAAATGCGCTGTTAGGGTGACATAAGATCCAGTGGCAATAGAAGTCCACGCAATAGAAGATCCAGTGGCAATAGAAGTCCACGCAGCACTTGTTACAGCCGTCCTACCTGTTTAATTCAGTGATATTATAACTTCGGTTTTGGTCTCGTTCATTTTAGAGACGAGAGGGGGGTCCGCTGTGTCAGTAAAATATCTTTGAGACGGGACGTGTGCAGCATAGCACGAAAGCCCTGTTTTGCAATGACTGAGAACCGGCGTGCAGACTGCAGGTCACATAGCAATGGTGCGTTATTCGCATTTATAAGCAGTTCAGTTGGTTTCCTGGTAAGTTAAATCTGCAACGAGAGACTGTCAAACACAAAAGTTGTGAAGATGAAGTCAGCTTCTCTTTCGAATTGTCCCGTTCCACCTTAAATGGTGCCGCATTTACATTCGGTACCTCAGTCAGAATTTAACGTGGAACGGGAAAATTCGAAAGAGAAGCTGGAGAATGAGAAGCAACTTCAGCCTCGGAAAACAGTTGAACGTTGAAAGACATTTTACGAGAAACTGATCTACTTCTGAAGAAAAGTTTTCTGCCGGAAATGGGAGGAAAGCGGCTATAGCTAAAGCTTAAAGCAGAGCGAAGTAAGTCCGCGTTTTCGTTTATATTTTTTAACCTAACTTGTACTAGGACATTCGCACATACTGAGACATACTGGACATAAATGTTGTGGCTGCCGAGGTAATCTGATTTTTGTTGAAAGGACAAAATGGCTCTTCTTATCATTTGGGTTGTGACTCCTGATCTAACCTGGCTTTTAATGCAGAGGGTGCCGGTCGGATTTCTCACTCATCCGTGTGCCGCCACAGACTGTCCGGGCGCTGCACTTCCGCACTTCCAAGTTCCGCCTTTTGCGTTCCGCCAACATTGCATCATAAATTAAATATTTAGAAAATCGATTTTTGACATTTGTGAATCGATTTAGAACCGTTCACGTCCGCATCGCGATGCATCTAAGAATCGATTTTTCCCGCACCCCTACGACCTAGCTAGCTTAGTGGTTGACAGTCAGCCCAGGTATCAGACAGTTCTGGGCTGGTTCTCTGATGACTACCGAGCAGATGTTACGCATGTGGGCCAGATGCTGTGAAGCTTTGTATGGTTTTATCTCGTTTTTATATCAGTAGGACAATTCTGGCATAAATGTTGTGAACCAACAATGTAGTTGGGTCAGATTTGGGCCACTCACGTCACAGTGTGTATCCGGGCTGAGGACCCAGTCGTATACTGGGCCATATCAAAGCCAAGAAAGCTCTCAGTCTACTACCTACCATACTAGCTAGCTTAGTGGTTGGCTGTGGTAATGGTGAGTAAACAACATTCAGCATTGCTTTGGGAGTTAGCATAGCTGCTGAACAGCTTCATCAGTCACTCTACACATCTTTGCCTACTGCTGTAAACTGTCAGCCCAGGTATCAGACATTTCCGGGCCGATCCTGGCTTTCATATGCGAGTGCTGGTTGACTACCGGGCAGATGTTATTCATGCGTTGTTGTACAGCTACATATGGTCGTTTATATCTGTGGGCCAATTGTTGTGGACCAAAAACATAGTTGGGACAGATTTGGGCAACATTTGGTAGTTATACTCACTTTACAGTGTGTATCTGGGCCGAGGACCCATTTGTATACTGGGCCAGAACAAAGGCAAGAATTTGGCCCACAAGTGAGCCATACAAGTTTTGCTAACTTGGAAGCTTCTCATAAATTAGCATACTCGTTAATGTATGTGTTTAGACCTCTGAAGTGTGCATTCTGTAGTTGGCATCATAGTCTGGGTACAAGTTGTTTTTCTCTATGAGGGGAAAAATAGACGTTTTCGAAAATAGCCTCTTCCACATCCTGCAGTAAACAATATTCTGGATCCTCTGAATTACAAGGTCAGTAAGCAGTCGATAGAAATAATGCTACAAGCTAACACTGCTGCGCATTGAAAGGACTTTGCATGAAAGGAAAAGTCTACTTCAACACTGTTAGATACAACGCATGCTGGTTTGTGTGGGCTATTCTGGTAAAGTTAGTCATATGATGTCAGTTTAGTGCATAGCAGTGTTAGTGTGCATGTAACAACATTCATATTTGGACTTTCTAATGACCTAAATTAGATGATCCAGTACATTTGGTGGAAAAGTCGATATAAGACAGAACAAATTGGGTTTGGAGCATTTTTGTTTAGCACAGGGTGAAAGAGCCTCAATTTTCTCATGATGACGATATATATTTGTCATATTGCCCAGTGAATTTTGTGTTTTTGCCAAACTGTCACTGTAAGCATTTGCTTGTGTGGCTGTGTAGAGAGAAGATCATAGCAGACAGCATTGCACCAGTCTTTGCATTCCTCTCTCTCTCTCTCTCTCTCCCTCTCTCTCTCTCTTTGCTCTACACTGTTCCTCCTGTCATGCCCTATTTATTTTTTAACATCCTTTGTCGTGCTGCGTTCCTCCACATCCCTCCTTCTCTCAGTCCCATGGTGTGCTGTTTGTTTCACTCCTCCTTCTTTCACACCATTTCAGCCCATCACCCTTTTCTCTTTTTTTCACAACGGCATAAAAGATTACCGCTCTTATCTCTTTATGTTTAACACATTCTATGCCTGTGAGGTTTCTCTACCTGCGTTAGGGCTGCACGATATGGACAAAGTATTGGTATTGTGATAAGGATACTTGTTCCTCTTTGCGATACCAATACCTGATCCTCAAGTATCTGCCAATAGTGAGTATTGAGGTGCCTATATATCCTTGTATTTATGCCAGTCCACTTTTAAAATGATTAAATTTGGTAAGCACTGTCACAAAGCAAATGTACTAAGTTTGAATGAATATTATTTTTTGTTTTACATTGAATAGAGCTCTGAAGTTAATTCTGTAATCGGCATCATCCCCATATTAGAAACTCCGGGTCTAAATTGGGACAAAATGAATAAGAATTGCAAAAAAAACATTACTGTTGTCCATCTTTGCCTACTGCTGTAACCGGTCAGCCCAGGTATCAGACAGTTCTGGGCTGATTCTATGATGACTTCCAAGCAGATGTTACGTATGGGGGCCAGATGCTGTGAAGCTTGTGGTTTATATCTGTAGGACAGTTCTGGCATAAATGTTGTGGACCAACAATGTAGTTGGGTCAGATTTGGGCCACATTTGTTCGTTGTACTCACTTTACAGTGTGTATCTGGACTGAGGACCCAGTCATATACTGAGCCAGATCAAAGCCAAGAATTTGGCCCACAAGTGAGCCAGAGAAGTTTTGCTCACTTGGAAACTTCTCATAAATTAGCATACTCGATGTATGCCATTAGACCTCTGAAATGTGCATTCTTGAAGATAATTAAAATATGAACATAATTAATAAAAATATGTCCCCTTATCTTTTTGGTAGAATATATTTTGACCTACTGTAGCTGTGGAAAACTAGCTCAAAAGTGCACTGCTGTTGTCTTCTATGGTAAACTAAAAGGTTCTAAAGCAGGGAATCTGTATAGTTCAGTGATTGATATGCACTGATCAGGCATAACATTATGAGCACCTCCTTGTTTCTACGCTCATTGTCCATTTTATCAGCTCCACGTACTATATAAGTGCACTTTGTAGTTCTACAATTACAGACTGTAGTCCAGCTGTTTCTCTGCATACTTTGTTAACCCCCTTTTACCCTGTTCTTCAGTGGTCAGGACCCCCATGGACCCTCACAGAGCAGGTACTATTTGGGTGGTCGGAACAAAAACTTGTATATCCGTTTTTGTTGTTTTCAGTTGTTTACATAATTTGAAAATGCCTGTTGCCCTTTACATTGTTTGTAAATTTCATGATGAATGGACCAAAATTACTTGGAAAAATGTCTGGTTCCATTGTCTTACATTAAAAGTAAAGTATGTTTTTTCCTTTTCTTGTAAAGTTACCATTTTGGACGTACAGGGTTTTGTGCTGACAGCAGTGATATGTACTTACTCTTAACTTACTGACTCAGATTTCTTAACAGTGGTTGTGGAACTAAGGGTGCCGATAACGATGATGCGAATATAGCCATTTTATTTACTCCACTGAACCTACATGTGTTTTCTGCGTTTTTATATGTAATTTTAATGATTGGACAATATTGGAAAATCTGAAAAAATAAGCTTTCTTTTGGGACTATTTTGCCGTATAACACCCTCCACCATGAATGGAATAAAATAAATTGGTTAAAATATATTTTAGGTAAAACTTTATTACAAAACTAGCGTAAAACAATGTCTCAAGCATTAGGCTGTGTATTCAAAACCATCAACTTCTTGTGAGGGGGCTTTTAGAGGTGGACATCTGGTTCCTATCACCACCACTGCAAACAATTGTGACTCAGTAAGCTTTTCTAGAATGAAGCATTTTACACCAAACCCTTTTAAATGACTTTGTTGACATGGTAGCTATTTAATAAAAGAGAAATGTTGGAGTTCCCCTTTAAATTTGTACTCTATTACTGCCAAAGAAACTGAGCTATTAGACTTGACACAGCCTACTGGTTTGTGTGGGGTGTTTTGGTGAGGTCAGTTTTATATGTGAGTTCAGTGTGCAGTGTTAAGGCCGTTACACACTGAACGTGTGTGTGATTTATTGACTCAGGCACATGAATTACTGATGACCACTAAGCGTGTTTTTTTTTGGATGGTAAAAATGAAACATTATTTTATTCATACTCTGTTCGATTTTTGCAAACAAAAACTCACTCAACAATCACGGCTGCCTCTGCTGTTGGCATAACAGTCAAGATGACGGACAAACTGTGTTCCAGCAAACAAAACTTTCCACAAACTTTAAAAGGATCCGAATCTCCAACAGCAGCTTAAACAGAGCTGCAAACTTCAAGTGAAATGTGGAAGAACTTTCAGCTTCTGAATGAAGTGAAGCTCTTCACACTGTTTATACTTTTCCAAAATGGACAGTAGCCCAGTGTGACCGCTTGTCTGTTCTCCTGGGAGCAAAGAATCAGATCTTATTTGCGCTAAATACATTCAGCCTGTTTGTTGTGTGCTTTGTCTCGTGTGGCGCTGCATCTCCAAAATCAACTCAAGCTGAGATCCCAGCTATACGTAAAAACACAAAGTTTAAGCTCCTGAATGAGGTGGAGGACCTCTCCGTTCTCCTTTTGCTTTTCCGCAGTGGAAAGCATCCTGCATGCTGTCACAGTTTGTCTGTTTTGTGAGGAGCAAATATATATTCTGCTAATTTTTTTTTCATGGCGTAAAAAACAGTGTGACATTACAAAAAAGTTGTGACATGGTGGGTGTGTATAGTTTTGAGGCGAAAAAAATTGTCTGAATATTTCACATTTTCAATTTTTTATTTATTTTTGGCGTTGTGTGTGTAATGGTCTTTCGCTCTCTTTTATCACAATTTGTATTTTGACTCCTAAACAACCTCGTAATTCGGCAAATACGGTGACTTTTGGAGGAACAATAGCCTTTATTTATCTAAGCTGTGTAAATGCACATTTGACTGTCTTTAATGGCGTTGAAACTGCTCTGCATCTGATTCACGATGTGGAAACAAGCGGAGATCAGCTTCAGTGCGCTAAATCAGATTCAGTGCGCGAAATCAAGTGCCAGCCAACCACCACCTCATTTACATATCATTTACACAAAGCACGCCTTAATTCATGTAGATGTTTTAGTAGGGAGCCAATAAAACGACAGCATTCAGTGGCTTGTGAGCCAAGCATAGTAGAAGTTTGAGGTTGAGCGGCAAGCTACTGCTTCACCTACTGACCAAACTTTATAGTTTTAAATTTATCACACCTGGTAAGAATAAAATATGAAATAAACAAAACGTCTGAAGCCCATTTCCGTGCCATGCTGTGCACAGTACACTCCAATATTATTCAGTGTAGCCTTTCACATCAGCCACATGCATCATGCGACACCGCTGCACTTGTGAAGCACAAAAATACGTTTTGGCTCTATTTTTCAATGTGTGGCCCATGTGGCATGCTTGCAGTTTTTAGGCAGAAACAGTAAAGATATGCAGTGTTTATGCTATAATACACAATCTAGGCTACTAGACAAGTTAACAAATGGAGTTTTAACTCTTTCGAAAAGGTAATCAAAATCCTTTGAGTAGGATAAAGTTGTGAACCAAAATGCATCTCCTCCTTTTCATATAGCGGTACATCACATGCTAAGAGAGCCAGCTACAGTCACGGCAGTAGGTTTTTATTTTTGATCTCTTTATTATCTACATAAAGTTTATTTAAGCAGGAAACGGACAATACAGATGTTTGTATTAACGTGAAAATGCATGTCACATCCGGTGTGAAATAACAAGTGTTGCGGATTGGATCCGGATTGCTGCTAACGCCGCATCGCATCAGGTGTGAAATGGGCTTAAGATGGTAGAATGATGTGATTGTGTAGTGTGATTATTTTGCTGTAATAACATATTTAAATGCTGTATTATTGCAGTGCATGAGTTGCTTCTGCACTTTGTGTTTTGTATTGTTTATTTTGTGGGTGGAGTCAGTAGTATACAACAAAGCACAGTGTAGTATGTCTGTAAATGGAACACTGAATAGTTGCAACGTTTGTTCATGACAATATGCATGTAAAATAAATATATTCAATTTTGAACAGTATCAGTTTTGCTGCAATACTTAATGCAATTATATTGTGACATTGTGATTGTGATAAACCTCACATTAGTGAATCAGCAATTGAAAATTAGCATTATTTTTTTCACCAAAATAATGACTTTTGTTGGGTTTACACAAACACAATAATTCATGAAAACATCCACAGGAACTCATCTGGAGTTGTAATTGGTCAGGGTGCTCTGAGCACGTAGTAAACAACACTGTGATTGGTTTAAAGGGCTCATTTGCATATTGCACATATCAGTATTGCAAAGGTCAATACCAGTGTGCGTTTTTTATAGAACAATCTTTTTCTTTTTCCTTTTCTGTTTGAGCTGCTGTATTCTTGTGTTAGCACACTTTCTCCTGACCTCCATCTCTTTATCCTCCTCTTTCCGTCCTCCTCATTGGCCCATATGAGGAGGAATGAGCTGGTGTGAAGCTCACGTCACCGCCCCCCAATGCCACCACCACCAACTCCCTCCCTCTATCCCTCCGTTTTATCTTCCACATCCAGATTCAGTCTTTGGCATCAAACTGCTTTTCCTCCTTTTTATAGCCTGAGCTCTGTGTGCCACTCACACCCACTCTCCCTCTGCCTCTTTCTTTTCTTCTCATCTTTCGCTCTTAATCCCTCTCTCACGTTCCTTTTCTCTCTTTTCCGTCTCATTTTTCCATCTTTCTCCCTTCTACCTTTTCCTCTTTCTTTTTCTCTCTCTCTTTCCTCTGTATCTCTCTCTCTTCATCTTCAACGCCTCTGACTCCGTTTTTTCTTCAATACATTTCTCTTTCGTCTTCCTCTTTCTCCATCTTGTATGCTTTCTCGTTCTTTTTTGTCTTGCTCTCTCTCTGTCTCTCTCTATCATCTACCCCTTGCTCTCTTTCTTTGCCTTCTCTCTAGCTGTTTTTTCTCCCTTCATCTTCCTTGCTTCTCTCTTTCCCCTCTCTCGTTTTCTCCTCTTAATGTCTTTTCCCCTCTTTCTCCTTTCCTCCTCTCTGTTTAGCTTGTGCTCTCTCTCTCTTGCCCTCTCTTTATCTTGCTTTTTTTCATGCTTCACTCGCTTCACTCACTTCACTCACTGTCTTTCACTCCCACTGCCACCCACTCAGTCCTTTTCACCTCTCCAGCTTTGCCTGCATGCGCGTGCGCATGTGTCTGTGTGCAGTCTCTGTCTGCGGTTTTGCTGTTGTTGCTGGAGTGATGGGGTGATGGGAGGTGATATGGTGATGGAATAATAGAGTGATTGGAGGTGATATAGTCATGGGAGGTGATGGAGTAATAGAGCGATGGGATGTTAGATAGTGATGGGAGGTGCTATAGTGATGAGAGGTGATGGAGTAATAGAGCAATAGAAAGTGATAGCGATGAGAGGTGATGGAGTAATAGAGCAATGGGCAGTGCTATAGTGATGGAGGTGATGGAGTAATAGAGTGTTGGAAGGTAATATAGTGATGGATGGTGATGGGAGGTAATGGAGTAATAGAGCAATAGAAAGTGATAGCGATGAGAGGTGATGGAGTAATAGAGCAATGGGTGGTGCTATAGTGATGGGAGGTGATGGAGTAATAGAGTAATGGGTGGTGATACAGTAATGGGAGGTGATAGAGTACTAGAGTGATGGGATGTTAGATAGTGATGGGAGGTGCTATAATGATGGGAAGTAACGGAGTAACAAGCAATGGGAAGTGATAGTGATGGGAAGTGATGGAGTACTAGAGCAATGGGAGGTGATGGTGTAATAGAGCAATGGGAGGTGATGGAGTAATAGAGTGAGGGGGGTAATATAGTGATGGGAGGTAAAGGAGTAATAGAGCAATGGGAGATGATACAGTGATGGGAGGTGAAGAAGTAATAGATTGATGGACGGTGATACAGTGATGGGAGGTGATGGAGTAATAGAGTGATGGGATGTTGGATAGTGATAGGAAGTGATATAGTGATGGGATTACAAAATTAGCATAATTAGGCCTGTCTCATTGGAATTAGTGCAGTTTTTAAAACATTAAAGAAAAATCACTGTAGTTATAGGCTATTTATTTATTGATTGATTGATTGTGTATTTTTTTATGTAGCACTACAGGTACTATTTTGTCTGTTCCAACTATGCATATTGTGTATTGTGAAAGTTTCTTGAAATATTGTGATAGAATATTTTTGCCATATTGCCCACCTCTATGGGAGGTGATGGTGTAATGAGAGGTGACATAGTGGAGTAATAGATTTATAAGAGGTGATACAGTGATGGGAGATGAAATGGTGATAGGAGAGACAGGAGGTGATGGAAGGTGATGGAGCTTGTGTTTCTGAGCTGCAAACAACACTGCCATAGAAGGAAGTCAAATGGTTGTAAAGATAATTTTGCTTAAAGCAAAAATCGAGCTACATCTTTCCATTTTGTTCACTTTGATGCAGCCCCTAATCATGGTAGCCAACATCATCTAAAATTTCTTCTCATAACTGTAGTGGATGGAAAAACAACTTCTCTTTTTTTTCTTCCTGCCCAAAATTTCGTAAATGTACATAACATTTGCGAAACGTTTGAATGGAAGCCTGGCCAGTGACTGATTGTCACAGATCTGTTTCTGATTGTTACTCTGATAGGCCTCTGACAGTATTAATTAGTTATCATTGCCTAATATTAAATTTGAAGGGAAAATTACAGAAAAGTGCTCAAATCTCATAGTCTATGTATATAGCAATAAAATTTACAGAATCGACTATTCTTAAAACCTGAAGGTCTACTCAACTTTACTTTTTAGAGTAAGGTAGCTGTTTTAAAATTCAACAGCCAAATCGATGCAGCTGGCACACATCAGTGATCATTGATACAGCTATCTGGCTAGCCAATAAAGAAGTTAGCTAATGTTACCATTTTTGGAGGCCATTGGAGTGTACTTTGTTAATTTCAGGTAGGCTACCATAGCTATTTTTCTTAGCTAGCACAACAGCAAAATCTAGCTGACACAGCTGACTAGCTAACCAACATCACTGCATGTGTTAAGCAAAATATAAGTTAAAATAATTAGAATATTTTCTGTTCTTTATTATATGTTTCTTGAGCTGCTGTAGGTAATTACGGAATTGGCAGCTTTGGTGTTATTTCCTCCACTGCTATTTCTTCAAAGAACTAACAATCTGTGTGTATTATCTCAGCTCAAGTTTGTAGCTAGCTAGTGATATTAAACTGTGGCTTCTCTCTGGAAAACATCACGTGGCAGATCGAGAAGGACAGAGGGGTTAAGCTCATTTAGATTGAAAGTTGAGCTTTCAATCGACGGCCTAAATACCAATGCAATGAACAAATACTTGAGCATTTAAAATGTATAACACTAATATAAATATAGAGTTATATTGGCTGAAATCGTTTGTCAAAACTTTTTTTCTTTTTTGCCAAAATTTTTTCCATCATTCATGGGCTTTAGTACTACCACACTGGCTAACTGGTGTAAACAATGCGAAATACAGGAGTGTAACTTTGCACATTTTTCTTGTGTTTTTTAATTTATTTTGTGTTTCTTTTTTTTATTTATTTATTTATTTTTTAACCTTTTTAATATGCGAATCACCTCATGGACCTTGCTTGTCACTGACTGACTCACACACATTTAGCAGGCTGAAGATTCTCCACAAGTGGGTGCTGTTAGTACTCAAATAGTTTATAGTGCTTCATAAGAACAGTGCTTTTTATCAGTTGTTTATTTATTTTTATTAGTAACCACGGGATGCGTACAGCTTATGTTTCACTACAATCTCTGCAGCATCTCGTTACTCATGGCTGTTTCCAATATTTTTGAAGTGGCTTTCGAAACTGAAGGTCTGCTCAGATCATCAAATCCTCAGAAACAAACGGTGCATCCTGAAGGATCCTACAAAATGGGGCAGCCTTCAGTGATGTAACGGCTGCATTTTTGGCTTTGAGACATGTTTTTTGTATCTCTCGCTTACTACCCCTGTCACCTAGAATACTTTGCTGCGGGTGGCAGGTATTGGCCCCTGGCCACAGTGTGACTGATGGAAGTTGACTGATTGACAGATGTTGGGTGATGGAAGTGCCCCTGGGAGCAACACCCCCGCCATCAGTTCCTCTCTTAGCCTGATCAATACGGACGATCCCCCGTCTGATGCCGATTGGCTGGAGACTCTTATTGGTTCTCTCAGCATGTGTGGGTGGTCTTCAGGTCTAATTCTGGCATCCTCTGGTTTGGTAAGGAGGTCAGAAATTGTAATGCACTGAGCAGAACATAAAATATGTGCTGCAGTGAAGAAACAGAATAGAGTTGGGTTTGATGTGGATTATTATAACTCAATTAGGTACAATTATTCAGAGAGTATAGAAATCCCTTAAGAAAATATATTAATAATATTTTACCTCAAATCAAGCTGATTAATATCATTGACTTTGTTTAATGCTTCTTTTTCGTAATGTTGTCCAAGAGCAACAAGAGTTTTGGTTCAGTTTTAAAGGGCCGATATCTGTGGACCTATATCACAAAAACAATTATAATTCATTTTTACACAACCATTTTCCAACCTCTTATTATCCCTTAGAATTAAACTGGCTTTTTTGTTACTGTGCCTTTAAGACTCATATATGCAAAAGAGCTCTGTTCTGATTGGCCACCCTGTATCTTGTCTCACTCAAAAAGTAGTCTGGGCTGAAACACTGCTTATAACTTCGGTGTGAGTGGGCGGGGCTAAACTGCTGTTTGCTGAATATGCAGAGATGTAAATGTGTTGTTTTTTGTAACAGCACAAACAGCAACTTCAAGACTTTGTGTTTCTGACTGTTTCTGCAGCTAAATTGCCATACATGGACTGTATAGACCAGGGGTCACCCACTCCAAATTTTAAGAACAGCCATTTTGTCCTTTCAACAAAAATCAAACCACCTTGGGAGCGACAACATTTTATGTCCATTTTACCTTGGCTGTAAATGTGTCTCAGTATGTGCTAGTGTTCTAGTGTAGGCTAAAAAATATAATATAAACGAAAACACAGACTTACTTTGCTCTGTTTTAAGCTTTAGCTCAGCTACAGCTGCTTTTCTCGCATCTCCGACAGGAAACTTTTACACATAAAAAGAACAGTTTCTTGTAAAATGTCTCCCAACGTTTAACTTTTTATGAGGCTGAAGTTGCTTCTCATTCGCCAGCTTCTTGTTCCAATTTTCCCGTTCCACCTTAAGTGGAATGGGAAATGTAACTGCTGCACCATATAAGGTAGAACGGGACAATTCGAACAAGAAGCTGGCAAACAAAAAACTGGCTTCAGCTTCATGACTTTTTAGTGTTTGACAGTTTCTCACTGCAGATTAAACATATCAGGAAACCAGCTGGAGTGATTATAAATGCAAATGAATCTATTAGTCTCCAAATTGTTATCGATGTTCCTCTCAAATCTTTCTCTTTGCCTTTTCATTAGCTACTAGCTAGGTGAGATTGTTGTCTGCATCCCAAAATTTCTGTATAATTAAATGGTTTAGATGTAAACAGAGTCATTTAGAGTGGTTTGGTGTGAAATACTCCATTCTAGAGAAACATACTGAGTCAGAATTGCTCACAGTGGTGGTGATAGGAACCAGACGTCCACCTTGAAAAGCTTCCCTCACAGCAAGTTATTACACGAATGGTTATAAATACACTGCCTGATGTCTGAAGTTGTTTTTTGATGGTTTTGAGAAGATTTTGGTTTAAAAGATATATTTTTGGAAATATGTTCAATGTGGAAGGAAACATGCAGGGTGCTGTGAGGCAAAATAGTCCCCAAAAAGCATATTTTTGTCAGATTTATTGCTATTTTATCATCATCAACATTCCATATAAAACTCAGAAGACTCGTGTAGGTTCACTGGTGGTTTTGGATAGTAAATAAAATGTCTATATCTGGTGATCCCTGGTTCCTGTCACCCCCACTGTAAAGAAATCTGAACCATTTCACACCAAACCACTCTGAATCACTCTGTTTACATCTCAAACACTCAATTACACAGAAATGTTATTCTCCTTTAAAGAAGTGATGTCCTCTGTACTTCTTCTAAATGCTGCTTTTGCTCCAGAGGTGTTTCATCATTTATTGTGTCACTTCCTCTTTCTGGCAGGCCTGACACAGAGCAGCTCCTTCTCAGCACTCGATCTGTGAATAAATAAAGGCTGAAAAACACAGAGCCTTTCTGTGTGAGTGCTGAATGTTGGAGCAGGGCTGCTGGCTGCGCCGAGCGTGTCTGTTTTCTTTACGCTGACGAGTTTATGCTTTGTTTCAGGAAGAGCCGTGACCCACTCGGCCCGCGCCTGGGCCGTAAAACTGACCGGAGTGACCAATCTGCCGTTTCCTGTTCTGAGTCGTGTCTGTGCGCTGCTGTTCGGTCTGTTTCTCCTGTAGATGCTCATAAGCGGCTGCATAGACAATAGAAGGTGATCGGCGGCTGATGTGAGCGTATTGATTCCTCGACGCTACGCGGCCGACCGATTGCAGGCTCTTTTCCAGCGGCGCATTAGTGCGTCTTTGACTGGGAGCGGTAACCATGGCAACCTGCAGTAGCCTCTCTTTCTGCGACAGCCACAAGACTGTTGGACTAATGAACTCGATCCTCTCTCTCTCTCTCCCTCTCTCTCTCTCTCTCTCTCTCTCTCTCTCTGTGTGTCATTCTATGGTTCTCTCTCATTCTATCAATTTTGTTTCCTATCTTTCTCATTCTCTCCTTCTTGCTCTATTGTTCTTTCTCTCGTTCTGTTGTTCTCTTAGTATCTTTCTGTTTTGTGCTCTTTCTCTCTCTTTCCTTTGTTCTCATTCTTCAGTTGTCCTCTCGTTTTCTGTCTCTCTTTCTTTCCCTCCCCCTTTCCTTCGTGTCTTTTTTTTTCGCTCTCTACGTCTGTCTCTATACTTCCCTATCTCTTTTTCTATGCCTCTCTCTATCTCTCTCTCTCTCTCTCTCCCTTTCACTCTGTCTATCCTCTCACTTTGTACCTGTCTGTCCTTTTTCCTTACCTCTCTCTTTCTGTCTCTCGTTCACTCTTATACCTCTGTCTTTCTTATGTCTCTCTCTATCTATCTATCTATCTATCTATCTATCTATTTAAATATATATATATGTGTGTAGATAGAGGGAGAGAGAGAGAGAGAGAGATTTCTCTCTCTCTCTCTCTCTCTCTCTCTCTCTCTAACAGTATGTCTCATTTTAAGAACCATCTGCTATCTGCTGTGTTTATCGTTGTTTGTGTCTTCAGCTTGAACCAAATACTGTCTCTCCTTCAGCAGATCCTTCCTCCCCCTTCACTCTTCCCTCCTCTCCCTCATGAATATTCATGTGTGAGATCTGTATGGCAGGGCTGTGAACCTTAGACTTTACTTTATAACGTAGTATTGATGTGATGTGATGACAGCACTTCCGTTTTCAGTCAAATATTCATTGATAATTTCAGTAGAATGTTTTAAAATCTAGTAACATGGTGAATCGTATTGGCTCTTCTCCCTACACACCACACTGCATTTAGCTCAGTGACACAATATAAACACATTTGATGTGTGTAAACTTTCTGCTTAAATCAACAAAACAGATAAATATTTGTTGTGTGTTGTGCACCTGTGAGAAACCACCGCGCGATCTTACACTGACCCTCTGTATATCACTGTTTATTACTTTGCTGTTATAGTTATGATTTAGCGAAAAATCAGATTTACACTCCGGGCCTGTAGTAGATCAGAAGGTTAAACTTGTTTCTCCTCTCATCATCCACTCCAGCAGTTGCCTGCAACCCGAAAAATCACTTTAAGACTGTTAATGTTTGTTGGAAGGGGCCAGTCAGGATTAAATTGTACCCAGGGCTTCAGTCTGTTAGTCTTGCAAGCCAAACGTCTGACAGTATTCTTGGAAATTCGATGTTTACACCCTAAATTGAAGGCCTAATAGTCACAGTTCACCTAATCACTTCTCCTGCCTTGTCTAAAGACTGAACAAACCCTCTTCTGATGAGGTGTCCTGAATGTAGGAGCTATGTTGGGGTATATGGAAATTTGATGTAATTGGCCTTCAAAGTCACTCTGGCCAAAATAAATTGAACTCTCACTATATCTGTTGTAAACTTGCTTACTCACCCCCTTTAGCAGTACTGCAGTAGTCTCTACAGGGAGATTTTATGGCTTAAAGTCTAGGAAAATCCCCTTCTGATGATGCGTTTTGAAGGTGGGAGGAACTTTTGAAAAATTACAACTGCTTTGGGGTGAATTTTCGGGGCTATTTTGAGTCATGTTTTGTTTTGTTTTGTTTTTTTTTAAGCTGTTTAAGGCAGATGACAGACGTCGCTGCTATGAAGCCGAATATCTTATTACAGCCATAAAATTGTTTTAACTGTCTTTAAATCATCACTTGCACAGAGAGAATGTGTTCCTCAAACAACAGAGTATTTGTTGGAAGAGGCCAATCAGGGTTAAAGTTGGGTTAAAAGTTAAAGAGTACAAACAGCTTTAGTCTGTTATTCTAATAAGCCAAACTTCTGACTGTGTTCTTGGAACTTTGATGTTAACACCCCAAACTGAAGTTTTCCGCCTAATCTCTTTCCTAATATACGCTAGAATTGAACATCCAGTACTGTACAGAAGTCTTAGGCACTTAAGCACATTATTTAAAACCATTTATCTGGAAAATAATACGTTTCAGATTTTTCCTCAAAGTCTTGAGCTATTACTTGAAACTATTAAGTGCTTCTTTATATTATGTCAACACGCTTGACCAAATATAAAGAAGCATTAAATGCACACTCAAAATAATGCTGAGCTAAAAACAGCCCAATTTGGGTTATGTCTGTAACCAGGTGCTGATTCACTATAAAACAGACCACTCACTGGGTTTATCTGAACCGGCATTGTTGGCTTACATGAACAACCCTGCAGGGTCATTAAAGTTACCCTAATATATGCTTACTTTGACACAACACTGGGTTCATTTTAACCCTGTGATTGGGTTACTGTCTGATATTTTTTGTTTGCTTTTCAATTTTATTTTTTTATATTTCATATTATCTTCTACCATCTTCAACCATGAACACTCAAAGAACCATTTACATGCTTAAAGCGTTCTTTGCATGGTGAAACGGTTCTTCACATGGACAGAAAATGTGTTGTATATGGTGCTATATAGCAAAAAATGGGTTCTGCTATTGTGTACGATGTCAAGCCTGAAGCAATAAGAGAACCCTTTTTAGTGCTATTTATTATAAGTACTATAAGTTTTTCTAAGAAAATGCAATCACATGCAAAAATATTGAAATATTGAAAATATTGAATATATGAAAATATTTGCATGTGTATAACATGATAGAATTTGCATAACATACGATAGAATTTAATGGGTAGTCGCTTAAAGATACAGTGTGCACGATTTAGTGGCATCTAGTGGTGATGTCACAGACTGCAACCAACTGAATTCCCCTCTGTCAGGTTTTCTGCCGTCACCTTTGCCGGTTTCGTTTTGCTTCTTCATGTTTCCGCTTCTTTGATGGCGCTTTCGACAATTTTTCTTGTGCTAAATAATAAGTCTGATCCTCCATTTGTCAACATTTGAATTCTCAAACTGCTCGCAACACAAAATGGTCAGCCAGCACCTGCAGCAACCACTGATCCTTCTTCTTTCTACATTGTTCAGCAGGAACTACAGTGCCACCAAATTCTGCTGTTTCAATGTAAAACACGAAAGGCTCCCTCTAGAGCCAGTGTTTGATTTGTCCCTTCTGGGCTACTGTAGAAATATGGCAGCGAAACATAGTGGCCTCTGTTGGAGGAGGAGCTGCTCCCTATGTATATATGAAGGGCTCATTCTAAGCTAATGAGAACACAATAATTTGTAGTTACAGGTGATTATAAACTAATGAAAACATGGTTTTGTTTACTATATTCCATTTCTGCTAATAGATCCCTCTAAATCTTACACACTGCACCTTTAAGCACATGCCTGTTGACTTCTATTGTAAGCGTCTGTTTTTTCTAAGTGCAAGGAAACATGTCAGAATTACTGTGCAATGGTAACTGACTGTACACTACAGTTGGAGGTTGGAGAGATGATGGAGTGCTCCTGAGGCTGGTTTGATTAAACCCAGTCTCAGGCTACATTATGGTGAATAATTTGTTGTCTGCTGTAAATGAAGTACACTTCAGTCAAAAGTGTAAATGGAAAAATCTTGATCATTTCCTGTGACACAGTCGAAGGGCTGAGCGAATGTGCCAAAAGAGTGTATACATTTGTTGGAGCAAGCGTAGGCCTGTGATTTATCAAAAAACTCCCAGTCCACTCATCAGGCCTGCCTGAGATCGGCTAGTCTCAACACGGTGGAAATGTGTATTGCGTGTTGGCACGTATTGACTGTAGCAGCAGTCTTGTGCAATATCATTTTGCGGAGGCCCACACTGCAATAAAGAGAAACAAATGGTGCATTAACTTGCTCTGCTTTTCCCTTTGATACGACACTAATGTCCACATTACACCGATAACATTTAGGGATAACCTTCAAAGCCAGGCGGAAGCGTTTCTTCATGGTTCTTTCTGGAAAGGTCTTATCAAACTCCAAAAGTGTCTCTCTGCTTTTCAACATAGTGTTGCGTAAGTGCCTGGAGTGGAATAAAATAAAGAAGTGGTAAAATCTGACTGTGTGTGTTGGCTGCTGTTTGTGTAATATTGTGGGCTGAAGCTGTCAGTAGCTGATGGTAGTTTTTAGAGTGTTAAAGCTTTTTCAACATTTCTGTATGATTAAATCTTTAAGATGTAAGTCATTCAGAGTGGTTTGGTGTGAAATGACCTGTTCTAGAGAAACTTACAGAGTCAGAATTGTTCAGTGGTGGTGAAAGGAACCTGACGTCCACCTCTAAAAGCTCCCTGACAGAAAGATATTACATGAAATGATAATGAATGCACAGCCTAAAGTCTGAAACGTCAGTGTATCATTTGGGAAGATTTAAAACGTATTTTTGTATCCATTCATGGTGAAGGGATACGTGCAGGGTGTCTTGAGGCAAAGTAGTCCCCAAGGAAAGCATATATTTTCAGATATTTCATTATTTTGCCATCATCGAAATAAAATAAAATGTCTGTGTTTGTGTTGTAGTCATGGCGACCCCTGTTTCCCATCACCACCACTGTAAAGAAATCTGAACCATTTCACACCAAACCACTCTGACTGACTCTGTTTACATCTTAAACACTGAATTATGCTGAAATTCTGGAAATTTGGCTGTTTTGGTGTTTAAAGAGGCAATCTGGTCAAAATAGAAAATTAGCTATCGCTATATCTGTTGTAAACATGCTTGCTTACTTACTCCCTTTAGCCATACTGCAACAGTCTCTAGAGGGAGATTTTATAGTTTAAAGACCAGAAAACCGTTTTGTGATGATGCATCTTGAAACATTTGTAAAATTACAACTGGGGTGAGTTTCGGGGGGCTATTTTGAGTCATGAGCTAATGAGCTAAAGTTACTGCTGAAAAGCCGAATATCTTATTACAGCCATAAAACTGTAGTAACTGTCTTCAAATCATCACTACAATGGAGAGAATGTGTTACTCAAACAGCAGAAAAGACTACCCAAATGAGAGTAAGCTAATAACTAAAGTTAGCAGTGTAGCTACCTGGCTACTCTCTTACTTCAGTGCTTACCTCCTCTTGTCCTGAATAAAGACTAAAGAATCGCTGTTTTCTTTATCATTTTGTTTGACAGCTATGATGAGAGTTACAGTATTGCTGACTTGGATGTATTTGCCTGTATTAGCCTCATTGGCTAGGATAGCAGTCAAGATTTGACAATGCAGGGAATCCCAGTGTTTGTATGATGCATTTCTCATTATTGTAGTGAGAGAACATTTGATGAACAAAACATGAAAATATAAAATCATGAATTCTGTCAAACGGGTAAGACTGAGGGATGCAATGCTGCACTACGCACAGTTAACGAAAATTGTCTGGGCCACATCCTTGGCTTTGTTCTGGCCCAGTATACAGCTGGGTCCTTGGCCCAAATCTGACCCACACTCTATAAAGTGAGTAGAACTTATGGATGTGGCCCAAATCTGGCCCAACTACATTGTTGGTACACAATATTTGTGCTAGGCAAAACCATATGAAGCTGTCCATCATCTGGCCTCATTATTTACATCTGACCAGTAGTCAACCAACGTTAATGCAAGAAAGCCAGAATTGGCCCTAAAACCATCTGCTATTAGGGCAAAATGCTACATAACAAGACAAATAACGTGTTAAAGTCTCGTTTTAGGCCGTAATACTCATTTAAGGTTTGGTCTGGAAAAACGTACTCAAACTGACTCCAAATGTGGTCGATCAGCCAGGTTTGCTTCTTTAGTTTTAGCACTGCAGCTGCGAGGCTAATGTAGCTAGCATGTAATGGAAGTCGCATTATTTAGCATTGTGCTAACTGCACACCTAAGTAATTGCATGTTTGCCTCAAAGCGTGTTAACCTGCTTTTGTGTTTGTGTTTAGCTGCTAATGTGAAGGCGTTTGTTTGTGTTTCAGGGCAGTGATGCCGGGCATGGTGATGTTTCGGCGGCGCTGGTCAGTTGGCAGTGATGACCTGGTGCTGCCCGCTCTCTTCCTCTTCATACTGCACTGCATATGGTCAGTAACCACTTGCACATGTTTGAGTTTGTGCACATCTTACTAGCACCGCTAACAGTGCCTAAGAGCTTGCAAGATTTACAAGCCCCAGTGCACAGTCTTTATACAGATTAATAAAAGATATGTTTTCATAGACTTTTGGAACAATTTCCAAGCAACTTGAAAGTTGGTGCTTCTCTTCCAGGATGCAAAAATGAGTTAATAGGGTTCATGTGAGCAGTTTATGGCTGTGTGGCAGCTGTCTAGCTTAGATTAGATTAGCTTAGCATCATTTATGTAAGCTTTCAGGAAGAGCTGGCTAGCTTTAGGAAAGTCCAGAAAGTGCTGGAGTGGCTGCAATCACCTGATCAGGGTTGCCAGATTGCTACTATAGTTTCCAGCCAAAAACAATTTCGAAATCCACCAAAATGTGTGAAAAACTACAAAATCAGTAACATTGTATGGTCATTTCAAGCGTAATGTGAAATAATACAGCATTAAAAGAAGCTTCTGGTTACATTTAACCACTGATGTCTTGTTTTTGAAAATGTGCAGATGAGTGTTTGAAATGAAATGAACCTTTTTAGCCAACTGTGTCTGAACACATCGGAATTAGACCTCCGCATTTAACCCATCCGTGCAGTGAAACACTACATACACACTAGTGAACACACACACACACTAGGGGGCAGTGAGCACACTTGCCCGGAACGGTGGGCAGCCCTATCCACGGCACCCGGTGCCTTGCTCAAGGGAACTTCAGTCACGTACTGTTAGCTGATGGGATCGGACCAGCGACCTTCTGGTCACAAGGCTGGTTCCCTAACCTCCAGCCCACGACTGCCCCCATCTAGATTGTCACCTATATTGATCTTTTAAACACATGTTTATCTTTGCTACGAAGAACCAAAAGCTTTTTACGTCATTTTTAATATCTGTATGTCTGGACAAATTTGGTGGGAATCTGCCCAATCTGGCAACACTACACCTGATTGCTCTTGATCAATCAGTTGGTCTTAGTCTTCTAGGCTACTCATGTTATCTGAGGGTGAAAACAGGTGATTAAAATGTGTCTGTTTACCTTAAAGGCACCTTCCTCAATGTAGATTTCAAGCCCTGTGTCATCTAGCAGTCACCTGTAACCTTAAGATTCATGAGATTCCAGAAGACCATCCTGAATTGAGCTATATGTCATGATTATGTCAAATGAATCTGTGATTTATCTTGAGAGTTTGGACCTGCATTTTACATGGATCATAGTGAAACACACATAAAATGTGATTGTTATTGATCAGTATTGCCTAAAACAATGTGTTAATTGTTAGTGGGCTGTTCATTTCCTAATATTTCTGTCACTGATGTAACTGGTACAGACACTTACATGTTCCACATTTTACACTGGTGGATATTTTTAATGCTGTTCATATTCCATCCTGTGTGTGTGTGTGTGTGTCCAGGCTGGTGGTCCTGTCCGTGGTTCTGTTCGGCCTGCCGTACGGCTCAGACGAGTCATGCTCAGTCACGCTGGTGGACCACGGCCGCGGCTACCTGGGAATCCTGGTGAGCTGCCTGATCTGTGAGAGTGCAATCATGTGGCTGAGCATGAGAGGCAGCATCCTGTACACTCAACCACGAGAGGCCGTCCAGTACGTCCTCTACATACGACTGGGTAAGATATACACTGTTAAGGTGGACATACACGGGTTAAAGCAAAGCAAATTTCCCCGCTTTTGTCAGCTTTACATAGTTTTCCTCCTTTTTTCAAAATATTATGGTCAGTCATCCAAGTAGTCTGGTCTTCAGTTTTGCATTGGATCTACGAGGCTAATGTAGTAACCACATAAAAGAAGCTTTTAGTCACCCAGGGCCGTATCCTGACTTTCAAATGCTATCTCATCGGTTTAGTTACAATGACAACTCAAAGGATTTAGGAATAAAGTTTTCTAGGTTCATAATCTTAACTCCAAATAAGAAAACAGTATTACAGAAACATCCTAATATTTAAAAATTTCCTTAATACTGGACTGTCTATAGGGCAGTTAACCCCAAAGTGTCCTAACTCAGATATTAAACTTACATTTCTAAAATGTAATATTAGCCTTTTTTGTGTTATTGTAGCATAACAAGTGTTGATGAACCCGCTAAAAGCAGGGTGCATTCATAATACTCTTAGATGTTTGATCAAGGTTGCCAAGACTTCCAGGTAACCTTAATTCTGTTTTGCTTTTGTCAATTTTTTTGCAACAGTAGCTGTTTGGCTAACCCTGATTTACATTTGTGCTTTTATTTTGATCACGTGTTTGTTTCAGCTGTGTATGCATCTTGTGTGGCTTGGTAACGCACATTATTGGTTATCAGTGTCAGTTGAATAGTTTAAGGTTTCCTAACTTGGATGCATATGATGCTGTAAGGAAAGATTTATTTCCCAAATTAAAGATTTACTTTTTTAAAAAGAATTTGTAAAATGTCTCATCTTTAACTGCGCAAATCTTAACTTAGGACTAAAGATAGAAGGCTCTGTAACACAGCCCCAGGTTATCATCATGTAAACTGCAGGCCTAAAATATCACACACTCGCCTTGAACTGTGTCTTGCGGTGTATGACGTTCGGTTATTAATAAAAATGGACAAAAGTAATAGCAAAGTTAAGGCATTAAATGTCTGTTACTGGTTTTAGCTATGCTAGTGTGCACACTTCAACACATTTCAATGCACAATTACTGTGTATTTGCTAAATGTAACATATTGTGGGGACATAATGTGGACTGTGCAAAAGTTATAGCACATTTTAGATTTTATGTTGGATTTTTTTTTTTTAAACCAAAGTGTTGAACTCAGATGCACTAATGCACTAAAATCTGCAAAAAAATGCCACATTAAAGTTTGTTTTCTGCAGAGGATGTGTGATTTTTGCACTTATGAAATAAAAAAGTTTCATTTGACCAACTTTGCAAATGATTGGATATGTATCGTCATAAATGTAAGTATTGTAAAAAGGCATAATTGACAGCCTATAAAGCAATTTTCTTTTACACACATACATGCATATATAAATATATATATATATATATATATATATATATATATATATATATATGTATGTATGTATGTATGTGTGTGTGTGTGTGTGTGTGTGTGTGTGTGTGTGTGTGTATAGCATGCAGTAAATTACTTGACAGTACATGACCCCCTAGACTTTATTTCTACACAGTCTAGTCCATATAATTATGTATTCCTTATTTATCTGTACATCTTCCACAGCCATCCTGTTGGTGGAGCTGGTGTATGCTGTGGTGGGAATCGCCTGGCTGGTGCAGTATTACCAACCCTGCTCTGATGACACTGCCAAAAACCTCGCTCTGGGTGAGAGAATCAATGAGAGATGGAAAGATTAGATCTTATTTAGGAAGGAGGAGCAGGACGAATGAATGGAAAAGATGGCATTGAGTAGAAATGAATCAATAGAATGGTGTGTGTTCAGTTTGGCTTGATATTAGAACAGCAGATAAGCAGATGAAGCTTGGTGGCAGTGACAGGTCAGACTTTTTAAATCAAACCAGAAAGTACATCATCTTAAGTCCTGTTGGGTTTGGGGAGCTTCTGTAATTTAGTTATTCACTAACATGATCTGTGATTTTAATCCATACGATTTTAATCAACCTTACGATTCTGCAGCATGTAGTTTTTACAGTCTGACAGTAATAATTGTGGAATTAATTATTCAATGAATTATTACACAGACATTTTATGGTATAGATTGGCTAATTAAATCTCAAACATTATATTACGCAATCTCCAGCTCCATTGGGACTTTATCTGAGATTGTGGAGGTCTGCATCACGGTATGAATTGCTCATTTTTGTGTGTTACAGGAATCGTGGTGTGTAACTGGTTGGTTATCTTCAGTGTGTGTTTCACCATGATGTGCACTTTTGACCCCACGGGACGAACCTTCGTCAAACTGAAAGCCACTCGCCGTCGCCAACGCAACCTGACAACATACACACTCAGGTAAACAACTGCAAACTACACAATTAGGTTAAACAGTTACAAACTACATTCTCAGGTTAAACAAGTACATTCATACACTAAGTGTGGGCGAAATGCCAAAAATAAAAGATTGTGATTCTTCACAGTATACCATATGTATGAAGATATTATTTAAGTGAAAGTGAATGAAATGATACCTTTAAAAAGGCAGTAAACACTGAGTGCAATGATATTTAAATTAATAATTATTTAAGAAGGAACAATAATTAAAAATCAAACAATTGGTAAAAATTGATTAATATGCATAATGGTTTGCCATCCAATTAGCTACCTGTTACTTGGGCTGTCACTTACGATTATATGAATAATTGAGTAAAAATTAAAATGAGCTTAATTGAACAATAATATACATCAGGCTCTTTTTCCTTGTTATTTAAATGTGCATTTAAAGCGCATTATCAGGGTATCTGCAGGAATCAACAAACAGTCTAATGTATTTTAAGTCATTCATTGCTGTTTTGCGACAGTTGTGTCATGAACTTACCACGGCCACGCATATCATTATATAGCAGTGGTTAGTGCAGAAGTCTTTACTTTCTAATAGCCTGAATACAACAACTACGATAATCCTAACGCCTAAACAAACATTATTGGAGTCGTCTGTTAGCCTGTTAGCTGTCTGCCGAGCTGTTCAATCTGTAACAGTGTTTAATTTAACTTCTTTTACATGTAATTTGTAACCATAAATATGTGCATCCCTGAGATCCTGCTGGTGTGGGTTTCCTCTCTTCCAATCATGCACACAAAAGCCACTCAAGCGCTAGTATCACCGCCTTTTAGAAAATTTGCTAAACACAACTTGATAATGGCCTGCGG